>NW_023494787.1:14105745-14450745 GCF_904425465.1 Colossoma macropomum | reverse complement strand
TTGATGATAGTCCTCCACAGCTGGGAGGCCTTCTCAGAAGCTCATAAACAAAGAGGGGCATAATAACACGGCCAGAGTGATAGGCAATCTCACTAAATACTGATTAGTGGGACACCCAGAAGCCCTTAATCACTGTGGGAACCTCTACTTTATTTGAATGATTATCATTGAGAAGCACGCAAGGGTGGGGTGACCAATGGTCCAGACCGGACAGACTCTGACTTTACAAACTTCCTCTACACTGCAGTGCTGTACTCTGCACGGCTGAGACTGCAAGGATATCAGAACATATTTAAGGGGGGTTATTTTAATTAGTTTCATAAAGTTTCTGAAGGTTTTGACCAACGACCATTTTGACCCCTTGAGCTATCTTTGTTCAGATTAAATTAAACAGGAAATACCTCGAGTCAGGAAACAACCCAAACTTCATAATACAAACAATAAAAGGATATCAGTTAGTTAGAAACTTAGGAACGCTTGGAATGCTAGGATTAACCCCTGTAGACACAGCTTAGAGTGAGGGATTTGTTTTGCAGTCTCACACATATTGTAAAAGTAAAGAACTCTGTCAAATGTGAGTTTTGATGTAAACTGAACTAATATAATTCAATGGAGTCTCATTTCAAGAAGTCCTGAATCGTTTAATTTTCTTTAATAAAAGTTTCAGGTCACAATTATGAGCATGTTTGCATGGGACCACCCACTCAGCCTATAGCGGTTTAAGCCCCCTTCATTCACACTGAAGTGATAGAGTGTTGTTCCTGCAATCTGTAGCATAGTTATTGGAGTGGAAGATGTGGGGAAAACGATTAAACGTTGTACTGTTCCTGTCTGTCAGGAAGAAAATGCACCATTACAGCCTTTCAAAGGATCCAGACATGCAAAAAGGGTGACTGAGTTCACTTTTTCAGATTGGTTTGCTCAGTACATTCGTCTGTACAGACTGCTTTTTGAATGCAGTGTGCCTCATTTCGCATGCGAAGGAGTCAGTCAATCAGAACAGCAGAGATTTACATATACACATCTTAAAGGACCCTTGTCATGGAAATTTTCTTTATTTTTTTCAAAGAAGTAGTATGTAAACATTGCTAAAGCTTTAAAACATGCAATGTATTGCCAAAAGTATTCGCTCGTCTGCCTTCCCACGCATATTAACTTGAGTGACATCCCGTTCTTAATCCATAGGGTTTAATATGATGTCGGCCCACCCTTTGAAGGTATAACAGCTTCAGCTCTTCTGGGAAGGCTTTCCACAATGAAGTTATAAAGAGTGTTTCAGCCTGGAGTGCTTTTTAAATCAGATGCAATACATGCATCACTCTTATTTACATGCATCAGTCTTAAAGGCAGAGCAACAAAAACAATCTGTTTAACCAGAAAAGTTGGAAAATGATCATGTAAAAATGGCGCACAGTCAGGCACAAAAACAGCCTGTTTAATTGTTAGGGATGAAGAGAGGGCAGAAAATGGTCATGTAGAAATGACTTTGGTACATAAAACCATACAAACAAGCAGGTTCTTGGGGAAAAAAGAGAAAAATGCAGACAGAGACTTGACATCATTTCACAAAAACACACACTAGTCAACGCTAGTCTTGAAATAAGAGCAGTCAATTAGTGAATGGCCTTTTAGAAAATGAGGCAGTTGGAAAAGCCTGAACAGCTGCTGGCCGTGTGCTGCCGGTGCATCTCTCCCATCTGCATCAGACGGTCCACCTGTTTAGTATGAGCAGGACACCGACACACAAGAGATCCAAAGGTACTGGCTATAAATCGTACCTCTATAAAGCACCATAAAAAAGTCTACTCCAGTCACTCTTCATTATATAGTAGCCATGTTTGCTGCAAGCATTACAGTTTCTCATTTAAGGCGTGTGACTTTGGAGCTTTTGAAGGACACTCACCCCCTCCTACCTTAATGAGAAATTATTTCTATAAGATGATGGCTGAGTGGCACGTGAAATGAGAAGGGACGTAATTAAAAAGTGTGCCAAGGTGAATCATCATGAACAACGCACAAGACGTTCTGGCCTGTTATTTGATGTAAAGGTATTAGAGGGGGTCTGGCGTTAAAGGAATCAATCATAGATGATAATATTGCTGACTCTGAACGCAAGTCACTAGCTACCAATGATGTCATTTTCATAATGCTAATGGTGACTATCCAGTTTCATCCCTTATTAGCCACATTGTCATTTCTGACCAAACTATTTCCCCAAGTGAGAGCGACGGGACAGCACAGTTATTTATAAAACTGCTCATCATACAGCCCCCCTATACCCAGATAAACATATGTTTATATATTAAATACAGACCAGACCACAAATCCATTGATGACATATGGCTTGTAATTTACACTGAGAAAGAGGTCAATCTGAAGTCTTTATACCTTGTGTGGTGTTGATGTGTTTGTTACTCAGTGGTCTGGTGGACCCACTGCATTATTGTTTTTTTTAAATCAAAACAGCCACAACAATTTATGTAAAAATACCAGATGTTTAAAATATCACAAGTGGCCAGTGTAGGGTTCTCCTTTAGCAGCTGTAGCCAATCAGCAGCCTCTCCATGTTGTCCACCCTCATACACACATATACAAACACATACACACAAAGACACACACACACTAACAGCAGGCCATGTAGGAGAAGAACAGAGTGAGGGACACAGCACCTCCACATTATCATTCCCACGGGTTCACCCAACACCACATGTGTAGTATAAATGTGTGGGGGGTTTACAGTGTGAAGACACTGAAAATGTGTTATGAGTTTATATGTTCTTCACAGAAAATAAGCAAAGGCCAAGAAATCTGAGGTTGAAATAATAATAAATAGCATAATTTCGTCTTTCGGTAAACATTGAAAACGGGTCCCCAACGGACCCCAACACCACACAAGGGATAAGATTTACAGACACATGTTAAGTAGTGGTGGGTGGTATGGCCAAAAATGTTTATCATTAAAATTTCTGACCGATTGGGTATATACACATCACAGCATACATACATTTTCAAATAGGAACCATTTTTAACAACCAAAGTAAATCTGAAATATTTTTATTGTGAAAAATAGTAATTCACGTCTGAATTTTTACAAGGCTGAAACTGGCTTCTTATTCAGCAGCTTTTCGTTCTAACTCTGTTCTGTTTCTTCATATTTTACCTGAACTTCTAAAGAGTGAGGTACCTGATACTAAACATAATAATCAATGCTTTTTGCAACACTTTATATGTGCTATAACTGTGTCTTGTACTATCTGCCACCCTCTGCTGGTGTAGCTCGGAGCTTCTTCTCCGTTGTGTGGCAAACTTTAGACGGCTGCAGCAGTCTTTCTTTGCTTTCTTCTTCGAACAGAAAAGAAACTCTGACTAAAACGTGAGATGCGGGCTGTACGCTGCTGTCTAGAGGAGTTCAGACAGCTCATGGCTCTATGCTGAGAACGCATAACAGCAGACAGTAGCTTGTTTGCATAACAAAAATGCAAAAAATTATTTTTAAACTTCCAAGACTATTCAAATATTTTTAAACTCTGACCCACCTCTAGTACATGCAGGACTACGTAGTAGTATGTGTACTAGTATATAGTAGGAGCAGAAATAATCTTAACGCTTGCAATAAACCTTTGGACCTCTGGTTCTCATAGAGGTGGGCGATATGTTAAAAACTGCACATCACGATACTTCAAGACATTTTCATGATACACAATATGTATCACAATATTTTGTTTTTCTGAGATTTAGTAAATTGGAAAAGTGGCTTGTTTGTGTATCAAAAATCCAAAAAATATTTTTTAAACTTTCAAGACTATTTAAATATATAAAGATAATGACCCACCTCTAGTATGTACACAAAGTATATGTGTGGATATGGCAGGGATAGATACAATAATGAGTGAGTAATGTACTATAGACAGCGGACTTTACGCACTGCTCACTTTTCAGAGCTTACAAATACAGAGTCAAATTCTCTGTTCTTCACAAACGCAGGGCACTTTGCTGTGCTTGAACTTGGCTGTGAACTTGAACGACAAGTCTTAGAATTCCTTCTGTAGGCATTCCAGTCTGTCGTCATGGTGTTAAGTCCTCTAAACCTCTAAAGGGCTCTTATGGGGTCAAGAGCGCTCTTAAGTTCCCACTGTTCCCCTCAGGAAAAAGTCACAAATCAGCCAGAGCCGAGGGGCTCCCACACTGTAGGTGCAGAAGTTTCTAGTCTCAATACTTACAGTAATTCATGTGAGCTGCCCCTCTTTACTAAACAGACATGGGGGACCATGAAAGCAGAGTTACTGTAAGAAGTAGTGCGACACACATCCACAGACTAGCATACACCACCGAAGTACATTCACAATACAAGATCAGAGTATAAACGATTAGATGTATTTTAAATGTATAAATGATTCTGCACAGAATGATCCTTTAAAGGAGAAGTCCAACCATTTTTCATAATTTCTGCATAACTTGGTTGATGAGATGTAAAAGTCATTCAGAGTGGTTTGATGTGAAATGATTCACTGTAGACAAACTTACTGATCAGTTAGTCTACAACACAAATACAGCCATTTTATTTACTATCCAAAACCACCAGTGCAGCTACACGTCTTCTGAGTTTTTATATGCAATGTTGATGATGGTAAAATAGGTAGTGGTAATAGTGGTAAATCTGAAGAAAAAAAAACATATCTTAAAATGATCGTATAACAATGTCTCAAGACGCATATCCATAACCATTTCATGTGATAGATTTCTGTGAATGGGCAGAAATAATCTCTTAATGCTTGCAATGAACTCTTTGGATGTCTGGTTCTCATAAGGTTCGCGATATGGTAAAAAATAGCATCATGATACTTCAAGGCATTTTACGATACACAGTAATTAACTATCACAATATTATTCTTATTCTTATTTAATATTTTACACACTACACTGCACTAAATCCAATTAAACAGGCCTAATTATGCTCAACTTATAATGAAACGTAGTTAGTCAGCGTTCTGTAAGAACTGGCGATATCCAGGACAGGCTCAGAAAAGCATCTTCACATAATTTATCACAATAACGATAAAATATTACCATATTGCCCACCCCTAGGTTCCCATCCCCACCACTGTGGTGACTCTTACTCAGTAAGTTACTCTAGAATACAGGATTTCACATCAAAACACTCTGAATTATGTACAGATTATGACAATTTGCTGGAATTAACATGAATTAATTACCTCCGTAATTAAACTCTACTCTGAGGGTGACATTACTGAGCACTGCCATAAGCCAGACTATAGGCTCAGTAAAACAAGCTAAAGGTTTACTTTGGAAATTGCACATGACTGTAGGCCTCACCTGCTTGTTAAGCACTTTAAAATTGGCAGGTGACTGTATAAACCACTACTGTCACAGGTCACAGTCAGACATGTTTGCTTTAGCAGTACAAGGCACAGTTTCTGAAACACTGAGAAAGAGTTAAAAACTTCACAGACCTTTAAAACCAAAAGGCAGCAGTGAACAGTTAGGATGATGGAGTGAATGTAAAAGCTAACCGGTGTGTTTCCATCTGCAATACTCGTAAAACACACATGTAAAGGATGTAAGGTCACAGTTAAGGGGTTAAGGGGCACAGCACAGCTCTGAAAAGGACAGATGGAGTTTGTAGGTGAACTCGTGTCTGCTGTGTGTCTCTCTCTATAAACGAACCGTTCCACCTTAAATGGCGCAGCAGTTAGCGAACAGGCGCCAGAACATGAGTTAAATTTAAGGTGGAACTGAACATTCCAATCCAATAAGCAGCGGATGAACATAACTTCAGCCTCGTCTATAAAACGTAAACACGAACTTTTTAAAGATGTGAGAAATGAAAATAAAGAGAGAAATGAGACACGAGTTAAATGCACAATGAAAGACAAAAGTAAGCAAGTAAAACACGAAAAGAAAGAAAAACGACTTCAGCCTGATTCACAGTACACACAGAATGAACTTGCACTGATACGAGGCTGAGCTTGGCTACTTATTCGCGGCTTCTAGTTCGAATTCTCCCGTTCCACCTTAAATAGTGTAGTTAAACTTTCTCAGGCGCCAGACTGCAACTGCTGCACCATTTAAGGTGGAACGGGAAAACTGGAAGCTGACCCTCTTTTCGCTGATGTGAACTGACTTTGTGTTGGAGTTACTCACTGTGGTGTTTGCTGAGACTCGGACTGCGCAGAGCTCTTCCGGCCGATTTCAGCACGTCCATCCCAAATCTTGACAAAAAACAAAAACAGCTGGAGCTGAAAGACCCTAAAAGCGCCCGACTCAGCAAACCCCGTCCGACTAAACGCGGCCAGCCGCTCCGTCAACTTTGTTGTTTTGATGCTCAAGATATCTGTAACTTCAGCCTCCGAGTGGGCGGAGCTACAGCTGTCAATCAAGGAAAAAAGGTTCATATTAACCCTCTCCTGGCTGCACATTCCTCATTTCCCAACGTTTAAAGGGAAAGTCCACCATTTTTTTTAAATATATGCATGATTCAATGGAGTGATTCAGATTGGTTTGATGTGAAATACTCCATTCTAGAGAAACTTGCTGAGTCAGAAGTGTTCACAGTGGTGGTGATAGGAACCAGACGTCTGAAGTGTTCAATGCCACTAAAAGCTCAATCACGGAAAGTTTACACTGCCTAAGAAATGAGTTATATGACAGTTTTGTGACAAAGCTTTTATCTATAATCTGTATTCTAGTATTTCATGATTACTTTTAGTACATGCTGGGGGTTGTAAAGCAAAATAGTTGCCAAAGAACATTTATTTTATCATCAACAAATAAATCTCAGAAGACGTGTAGGTTCACTGGCTCTGTCGGATAGTAAACAAAATGGGTGTATCTGTGTTGTAGACTTTGCAACCCCTGGTTTCTATCACCACCGCTGTAAAGAAATCTGAGTCAGTATGTTTCTTTACAATGAACCACATCAAACCACTCTGAATGACTTTTCATGCAATCTGAATGACTGCATTATGCAGAAATTTTGAAAAATGCATGGAACGTCCCTTTGAGACAAATAAGTTCTTATACGGTGTTTGGAATGCGCCAGTAAATGTTTATTTTCTATTTCTTGCTGCAAATTTCCAGAATTCAGTGTATCCTCTAAATGTGGGCCATGTCACCCCCATGTGGCTACTGGAAACACAATCATGTTGACACAGGCAGAAATGTCAAATAGTTTCTATGTTGTATCTTGAGTCTGAATTCGGGGCAATCAACAGATTTCTAACGTTTTTCTTTATGTTTACACGAAAAGAGTCATTTTTGTTGTTTGAAGATCAATATGGTTTAAAATGCAAACTTGCTGCCTCAGTTTTTCACTAGACTGTGGACATTAAAATACTCTTTGACCATAAATCTGTATGCACCGCTATCTTTAAGCCAACCTGAAATTAAAATAGATTTTTTTTTACCTTGTTAGTTTATCTGCCTCGTCATATTGAGCATGATAGATCATATATCACTCAAAGAACAAAGTTCTAGTTTCTCCATAATCGCTGACTGTAATATAATTAATTTTGCCCATCTCTAAACCATCTTCTGAGTTTTGATTACATGACTTTGCACCAGTAGGCGGGCAAAATATTAACCCCCCCCCAATACACCAATCATTGAGAGAAAAGGCTCAGCCAGCTGAGAGACCCTCCCTGATACCATATTTCACTCACAAATAGGTGAGGAAAGTAGGAAAATCTGTCAGGATTTCCTGTTCACGTCAACTTTAAAAGAAAAAAAATGGACAGCAAACGAGAAATAACTGCTTTCTTCTTTACTCTTCACAAAGTTTACAAAAAAGACCCCAAAACAACGCCACTGCAATCCACAGAAATACTTTTCAGTCAGGGGAACAGTAAAAATTCAACATTTGACAAATCATCCCTGTTGCAAAACAAGATCTAATCCAAACAAGCTTGTTGCATGATGCAAATTTCAGAGCAATCATTTAAGAAAACGTGAAGGATGTGAATAGCATAAAGTGGGCTGATTTTTAAGTGACAGATGAGGCCAATCTTGCCAGCACTATTAAGATGACACATACAGCGCATTTGTCAAATGTAACTTAAGCTATTGTCTATGGATATCTCTACCTCTGAGGTGATGATAACGATGGTGGTGGTGGTGGTGTTGATGGGACCGTACTTGGCACTTTTTACTGAAATGAAAACATTCAGCAAGCTTTTTTTACTTTTACAGTGTCGTAAACAAGTCGTAAACAAGCGTAGATTTGGAGGACCACTGTTCACTGAAACAAAAGTAAGCCTGATTTCAGTGATCACTGTATGACATCTATAACTCACGGCCAAATAAAACACATGAGAGAAGCTGAACAGAAGTACCGCTACTGAAAGAAAAAAGAATGGGCACGAGCTGATCGAGGGAGGACATCATCCGGGTTGTTGTGTGAAGTATTTTAAACTGAAAAGATTCAAGGCACTGCGTAAAATGACTGGAAAGATCAGCTACCCACACTGTGTATGTTCAGCTCTCTGCATATTGTCTAAACTATTTTAATTTGGTCCAGTAATAAAGAGGATTTGCACTGACCGCAAAATACAACATTCTCAAATATTTATGCAGCATATAATCAATGAATACAACATCACGATCAGTCTCTTCTGAACCTCTTCCTCAACTTTGGCATCGCCGTGTTGGGAACGCAGGTGAACTATGGACTTGTCAGACAGCGTCGGGGCAGAACGGAGCATTTCAATTTTCAAACATGAATAATACGAAACCAATCGCAACTTCTGATCCACACTGAAAGAATTACAATACTATCGTCATAACTGAACCGAAACATGCTCTTTCAACAATCACAGCATCTGGATAAACAAATTGTGTCTTCAGTCAGGAATACTCTCATCTCATGGTAATAAAAGAACCAAACGTGAAATAATATTTGCTTTTCTTTTACATTCATTAAACTTGCCATGAAGTAAACATCCCGCCTCTCCTCTGGCACTTAAAATTCCTTATGTTTAACACAAAAGTGGGGGGAAAGGTAGAAACACCTGAACAGAGGAACTGGGAGGAGACGCATAAGCGCCACAGACTGTAGTGGCTTAACTGCGGAAAAAGTTTGGCTGAGCTTTCTGATAGCTTTACAAAACAATCCTAAAATCCAAACTGGGCAAATTTAGTCAGCATAACATCCCTTTTTTTCCTATCTTTTCCTCCTTTTGTTTCACCAACAACAGAGAACAGATTACTGAGAGGGGTGAGGGGGTGTAAAAACACTCTTAAGAGGTACACATACTGAGCCTGGTCAGTTTAGAGGACAAAACGGAGGGCAGGGAGGGGAAAGCTTTCACTTTTTCAGTGGCTGGTATACGGAGGCGTTGGGGTCCAGACTGGAGGGACTGGTGTCCATGAACTTGGACGAGTAGTGAGGCGTGACAGGGGTCATGTTGTTTGTGTCGGCTGAATACGTGATGCTGGGCATGACGGCCATGACCTCTGCTATCTTCTGCTTCAGCTCCTTTATCTCCTGGTCCTTCTGCAGGATCTGACCTGCGCACAAAAACATTTGTCATGTTTAATTTTTTTCCCTAAATAAAAGATATTAGTTCTTGCATCCTACAATTTTTAAGGCACACTGGGGTCGTTTGTTTGGGAGGCATGGATGTTGACAAGGCTTAACAGATGCTACTGTTAGGAATGTAATGCTCTACTGGAAATTGTATTTCCTGTTAGTGGAAAGAGAGAGAGAGAGAGAGTTCATTTGGGCTACAGTCGCGTTCAGACAGAATGTGTTGGTTTCAGTCAGGCTCAGACAAAAGTCTGTAGGGGTACAGTCGGGTTAATACAGAATCTTGTCAGGCTGCAGTCGGGTTCGGAATTTGTGGGTCTTCAGTCTTCAGAATTTTGTGGGTCTTCAGTCAGGTTCAGACAGAACACAGTCGGGCTGCAGTCGGGTTCAGACAGAATTTTGTAGGTCTACAGTCAGGTTCAGACAGAATTTGGTCAGGCTGCAGTCGGGTTCAGACAGAATTTTGTGGGTCTACAGTCAGGTTCAGACAGAATTTGGTCAGGCTGCAGTCGGGTTCAGACAGAATTTTGTGGGTCTTCAGTCAGGTTCAGACAGAACACAGTCGGGCTGCAGTCGGGCTCAGACAGAATTCTGTAGGTCTACAGTCAGGTTTAGACAGAATTTGGTCAGGCTATGGTCTGCTTGGGACAGAATATTTTGACCTATAGTTGAGCTCTTCCTCAATCTGCAGATTCAAAAACTGGTACTGTCAGGTCGGGGTCACACTTGGGCAGAGAATGTTCTCTGTCTATAATCAGGGTCAGTTAAAAATTTCAGATCTGACTAAATCTCTACTGTGTTTGGGTGTGTATTTGTGTGAAAGCGTATCAGGCAAGAGAGCAATAAATGACACTGAATGTTAAAAAACAGAGAGGAAGTGTAACCTTGTGCAATCTCTAGCTGCCTCTTGGCATCCCCCAGCGCTGAGAAGAGGTCCAGCTTGATCCTGGTCTCAGCACTCAGGCTGTTCTCCAAGTGCTGGGTCTTATCCTGCATTGCTGATAGCGCAGACATGAGAACCTCTGTATCTTTTTCGTTCTCTTTATACTTGCGCAGCTCCTGTCAGGCAGAGTGGAAAGAGGAAGGATGAGCAGAGACATGGAGAAACACATGAGAATTTTATTACATCTTTTTATGTCCATGCCTTGCTCCCTTTCAATAACACTACCAATTCATGAGGGGGTAAGTGCATAGGCTTCTTCAGACATGTTTGAAGCTATCTGACTCATTTAATAAAGCCACTGCCAACTGCCTCAACATGCTGAGATGGGAATGCTTAAGTAAATCACTTTGTCACATTACAAAGTAGTGAACTCTGCTCTTAAATCCATTTCTAATGGGAACTCAGCCAATTACGTTGTCCAGAATGTAGTCTCCCCCCCTAATGTTCGACTGAAGAGGGCATGTTTTATACAGTAATATTCAGCAATATTCATAGGCAGTCTTGAACTGACATAGCAATATCTGCAGTTTACGCACCATCTAATGCTGTATTCTTTGTTTTTCTTCAAGGAAAAAGTGGACCAGACAAGTCCTTAGTGGTGAAATGCCTGCAGCTCACCTGCGCTTTGCCCTCAAGCTCTCGAAGCTGCTCCTCTTTAAATTTGACATCGTGGGAAAGCTTCTTGCACTCAGACTCCAGCTCCCGAATGCGTGTCCTCAGGGAGTCTGTGCATTCCCCTCTGTTGTGTTAGGAGAACATGCAGTGAGTCTTCCACCATGCAGGTGTCAACAAGAGTTAATGCAGGAAAGAAACTAACAGGTAAAATGAAAAGCTGGGGGAAAACATGTCCCGACTCAGCTCACAATAGGAAAACAACTGCATCTGCAGCTGCTGCATGAACATGGTGATGCTTGTTTACTGCTTGAAGGTTAAATCACATATTAAACATGCTTACATTAGTACAGACTACTAAATAATAAACAGTGTTTCATTACTTGCATACAAAGTAGCCTTGCAGTAGTTATTTTTTAGTACTTTTTGATCTAAAACAGTCCCAATTTCCTCTGCATTATGTTCAGTTTCTACTGTCTGCACTGACTTCAAGAGTGACCAGTCTGAATTCGCTGACTATCAGGTTGGCGGAAAATATAACTGATGTATGAAAACAGACCAACGCCTCCATCACAGTTTGCAGGGCTATGTCATGCTCTGTGTAGGCTTTACCTGGACGCAGCAGCCAGAGCAACAGCACGGGCAGCTGTTGCTTCCTCCAGCTTTTTTCTCTTCTTCTCATCAGCTAGCTGTTTCTCTATTGCTGCTCGTGCCTCCTGCTCAGCTTTCAGACGTTTCTCCAGCTGAACAATGGTCTGCTTGTCTTTCTGTTTGGCCTGTACCGCATTATGAAGCCTGATGAAGACACATACACAAAGCACTATTAACACATCCAAAGGCTGACATGGTAAAGACTCAAACAGGATCAGACACTTACAAGATGTTATGCAATATGTTATGCAAAGACAGCTCCTCACACAGTTTTACACAATTTTCCCATCACACCAAATGCAGTTTATCAGATGCTGATCAGTTTTCTTCTTTAGTTTTGCACTGGTGTTACAAGGCTAATGTATCTAAGAACTAACTGAACCTTGAACCACCAATTAGCATTCTGCAAACTATCAATACTTACCACAAACCGTGTTAAGTTGCTGATGTGGTTTCTGACACTGTAAGATATACTGGACAAAAATTCAGGCTTCAAGGTGGCTGCTACTGGTTTTATCTATGTGACATACTTTGTCCACTATTACATTATTTTACTGTATTTCATATGGTGTCAGAAACCACATAAGCAAGTCTATTTAAAAAACTTAACTAAATGTGGTTAATTAAGTATATAATGACTTAGGCATGCAGTTTGCATGATGCTAATTAGGGTATAAGCTTCCACTGCTTCAGCCTTGCAGCTGCAGTGTTAAACTACAGAAACTTAGAACAAACTTTGGGCTAAAAGGGGAAAATAATTTAATCTGGAATTTTTGCAAAATCATTGCTTTTTCCCCCCCAAGTGATCTGGCAGCAGTGAACATGATAAATTATTAATGCCAATTCATTTTAGGCTCTTAACTGGGGGTGGTGTCAAAGGTAAACACACAGCTAATAACTAATAGCTAATAAGCGAACATGATAAATTATTAATGACAATTCATTTTACGCGGGGTGTGCGATATTGCAATAATACAACGTCACAATACTGATTTTTTTTCTGACATTGGATAAACTGGAATGAACCTAAAAAACAGTTTTGCCACATTTAAAAAATTAGTATAAAAATCTATGATAATAAATGATTTTTTCCATGTTTGACACGCAGCACTTCAATAAATCCAATTAAACAGGGCTGATGATACGCACTTTGGAATTAAACATGCAGTTATTAAGTGTGGTAGAAGTATTGATGATATCCACAACTGCTCAGAAAAACATAATTTACCACATCCAGCCCTAACGTTAACATATATTCCTAGTTTGATCTTTCAAACCATCTGAAGTTCTAGCCTGAAGCCCAGTGGCTCACATTAACTTGCTGTAACTCCACGACTGCAGTCCTCTCGTTCAAAGACAGCTACTAAATGGCAAGTCCTATTGAGTCTGAAGCATCATTTGCAAGCATAACACCCCACTGATGCCGTCAATATTAGTAATATCAGTGTAGTTAGCAAGGGAGGATGCCTTCTGCAAACTACACTGGACAGTGCTCGCAGGAGACCTGTGGATTAATTAACAACCCACAAACTACCAAAAGCAACAGCAAAGTGGTAATTCCAGCTCCTGTTAAAACAAGATGTGATGTAGTGGTACGAGAGGGAGAGACTACAAACAAATAGGAGCTGGAATATGCAGTCACTTTTGCTCTTTCTGTGTCTACCGTATGGAAATCACATGATTTCCAATTTCAGGAAAAAACTATGATGAAAATAACGTTAAAGATGGTAATAATTACATTCTGATGACGCTTATTTTGTCCACTCATATAGCCATAAGAGGTCAAATCTGAGCAAATAAGAAAAATACAACTAATCACTTTTAACTACACAAAAAATTAATCACGATTAATTATTTTATTCATGTGACAGTCCTAACAACTACGTTTCAAAGCACAATGAGTTCTCACTTATTCTGCAGCAGCTCGTTCTCCTGGCGGAGTTGGCCAAGCTCTGAACGCATGTTCCTCTCAACGCTGCCCAGAGAGCCAATCTGACTGCGCAGGTCCTGCTCCACCTGACGGCTCGCCTGAAGGTCCGCCTTCAGTTTCTTTATGTCCTGCTCCAAACTGTACACACACATAAATAACGTACCATCAACAACCAAAACTAACTAAAAGATTGTGTAGTGCAAACTGAACTTGAATCCACTTACCGCACTAAAGTGTCTGGCTTACTGAGCTGGTTGTTGGGTATATAGTTCTCCATCACATCTCGATGGGCGCTGGTGTTTTTCCCGACACCCTTCTGCTTCTTCTCACTTCTACTGGACGTAGACGAGGACGGCACGCTGCCATTGGTGGAGCTGTGGCTGCGGGGGGAGGAGTTTTTGTAATGTTTTGAGGAGGAGCCTCCACCTGTGCTGCTCAATTCCTCTTTGAGGAGCAGGTTCTCAGCACTGCCTCCCAGCTCATTGTTCAGTCTCTTGCTGCTCAGGTAGTTTTCCATAAACTCAATATCCTGCAGCTTAGAGTCCACAGTCTGTAGAATATTGTTGTTTATTCCTATACTGTGCTGTTGCTGCTGTTTCTTGGTGTCCCTGTCTCTACCGCTGCCACCCTCTTTGCCTCGCTCCCGATGCTCCAGCTCGGGGAACGAAATCGGCAGTTTCTTAGTAGCAGGAGTTCCATTCTGAGCCAGCAGCGTTGAATCTGCCTCCAACATGCCTTTAGAGACAGCTATAGAGAGAAAGAAAGAGAGATCAGTTTGGAGAATAAGAACACAATGTTCCACTGTTTTTTTTTCATCACCAATTACAGAGGAGTAATGTGATTTAATGCCATCCAAAAACACAAACTTAAGCACTTTTTTCTTTTTTAATCTGTGTATCCATTGAGTCATCATCACTTCTGGACATCTTGGCAACCATATCATAGATACTGCCAAGACTAGAAGCAAAAAAAAATTAAAAGAAAATGCTGCCTAAATAGAAGAAAGAAAAATGCCTTCACAAAGCGGTCAACCAAAAACAAATGGAAAGCAGGACAGCAGCCCTGGACCCTGGCTTGTTGGCTGCTCATCCTATGTCCCTGCTGCAATGACTGTTTTGGCAGCTGCACCTGCATGGAGACTTTTCCACTTCACTCCATTAAAAATGGGCATTCGGGCCAGTTCTACTAAACAAATGCAGTTTATGGAACACACAGGTAATCTTAACACATAGTAATATTACCACGTAACAATAATTTTCGTCATTACATGACTGGTTTGGTTGTTGTAGGTGTTTTACAGAGTGATCAATAAGCAGTTGTTGTTTATTGGCTTTGTACTCTAGAACAGCACACATTAAACGGCCCAAATTGTGGAAAACTATGTTTTCCTCACTTTTGTAAACACTGTTTAAGTTTCTAAACATACCATTCACTCCATAGTCCATATCTAATAACTAAGATGAAAGGAACAGCCTGCTTTGAATTCACTGTTTTTGTAATGTAATGAAAAACCAAATCAATTTCATACATCTATCTACTCAGCCTATATCAGTTTAGACCTGCCTATTCACTCAAATTATAAGAAGTGTTTCAGCCACGGCTGCTTTTTGCATGAAGCAGCCAGTCAGAAGGGAAGTCGCAAATATATCAGTCTTAAAGACACAGTAACAAATACTACTAAGATATATCATAAGGATCTTGTAGGGAAAAATAACACTAAAGAAAAATGCAGGATATGGATCCTTTGAGTGAATTTAATTTAAGGGTGTCCAATCTACAGTGAACAAACCACAGGTGTTTTTAAACATAGCCCCCTATTTTTAAAGAATCATAAATGAATGCCAAGTTGTTTCTCAGCCATTGGAGTATCATTAGGTTATGCACAAGAAAGCTAACAAAAAGCCCAGAGTTAATTATAGATGCTGCATTTATATCTGGTTTCTGATGCTGTTGGTGCTCGATATAAAAACCAAAGAAGTGTCAAAGGCAGTAAAAAAGACCATCAAGAGACATTTGCTAATTTGGTAATAGTAAACCTCCTGGCCACCCATGAAGGACTACAGTAGTAGATACAAAATACTTTCAATCACAAAGAAAAACTTTTGAACAGACAGAGACTACGACCCAGGATGTAGACAGAGAGGTGTCAAAGATAACCAAAAAAAGAAGCATTTACCAGCATAACCTCAGAATATTCAGCTTAAGATATGGATCACTGGTAAACCTCAAGAACCACAGTGACAGAATGAGAAAAATGTTCAAAGCAGAGCAGTAAGATGCTGCTCTGAACCATACACTACAGCAACCAAGACATTTTCCTGGACTTGGAAAGTTTTGGACTGTTCTGCATCTGACCTGAGCCACACTGGCCATGCCTTTCAACTACTTGAAGACAAGGCAAAAGATAAAACGCTACTAAAGAACTGAACATGGCTGCATTACAGGCCTGGCAGAGCATCAAAGAAGATATCCAGCATCTGCTGATGTCTGTGGGTCACAGGCAATCATCAAATGCAACAAGTACTAAAGAGGACAAATTTACTTAGGATTTTCTTAAACTGTCCAATCGCTTTTCCTTAATGTTCATCCACCATATAAAAACAACCAAATTAAAGCTGACATTCTGCATAGTCTCTGTATAATTTCAAATCCAGTGTGCAGGAGTACAGAGCCAAAACAACAAACACTGAGACATTATCCAATTACTTATAGACTGCACTGCAATTCAACATCTGTTTATTTTTCGATAAACAGACAGCGACCCAAAAATGAACACGCAACCATGTCATCCATTTATTTATTTGTTTGTTTACCTTCCTCTGCCTCTCTCTCCTGCCTCTGTAGCATCTGCTGCTCTGGAGGCAGTGCCTGCTGAAGGAGCTGCATGTAGAACTCGTTCTCCTTCTGCACTTCCTTCTGTTTCCGCAAGCGCATCTTATAGCTCACATAGCTCTTAAAGCCGAAGCCCAGCGTCACCACTGGGTAGCCGATGCTTTAAAAAAAAACAAACAAAAACAAACACAATTCATCTTCTATGTCGTGAGACATGCATAGCGCTGCTGTCGGAACAAAACCTTGTATCTCCATCTTCTGTTGTTTTTCAGTTTTTAACATAATTTGAAAATGCCTGTTGCCCTTTAGACTCTGGTCAATTTCATGAAGAATGGACCAAAAGAAACAGCCCAAAATGACTTGGAGAACATTCTGGTTCCACTGACTTACATTAAAATTAAAGTACGTTTTTTGATTCTCCTGTAAAGTTATCATTTTGGGGATATGAGGTTTTGTTCTGACAGCAGTGTTATACAAAACACAAACAGTTATGTAAGGCATGTAAAACTGTATCTGTGCATGATGATTCATCCATCCTTAAGGTGGTGATTCAACTGCCTTGATTTCAGAATGTTAGATTTTTTTTAGCCAAAATTTTCAAACGCAGACAAAAAACCATTTTGGTGCACTTTATAGGTTTACAGTTTCTGACTGTATCCCATGTATTACTGCACAATCTATCAGCCCCTCTCCATTCATCAGTGAAAAGGGACCACCACAGCAAAACCACTAACCAGATATTATTTTGGTATTCTGAGCAGCTGGAACACTAACATGGTAGTGTGTGTGGTACTGGTACAAGTGTATCAAACACAACCGTGTTGCTGGGGGGGTTTGGAAAATGAGTGCATTTACTAACCACCTTATTATTAGTCACACCTACCTTATTAGTGCACCTTGAAGGTGTACAGTTAGAGATCTTTTCCCATGCATAATTTGCATTATGCATCCTCTAGTATTCAACTGAAACTTGCAAAGGTCCAGTTACATCAAATTTCTTGTTTACAAAAAATTCAGATGAACTAATAGAAATGAATAGTGACAATGGTTACCATGGTTCAATGGTTTAATGCTTAACTGCTAATAAACTACTAAAATAAAGTAAAACACAAAGATATTTTGATTAACTGTTCTATTTGTAATGTTTTTATAATTTAAGGGTTTTTTTTCCAGAAAATTGAATAGCAATTGGTAATGGATGGTGAAGAAGAAAGAAAGAAAAAAAAGCTTTTTGAAAGAAAAAGCATTTAAAAATATTCATCCCCATAAGAAAAAAAAAATGTCTTTTCATAAATTTAAATAAATTAAACAGATAATTAAAAATATTATTCAGTTGAAACAAACAGTGATCAAAGCTATTCTTAAAGAGCATTTCATGCTCCTGCCCTGTCAGGTATGGACTAACACTCTGCTGTCCCTTCATGTTGAGCTTTAGGCTTAATCTATTTGTCCTCTGAATTGAATTTTGCCAGTACAATAATCTGAAGCAATTTCTTTTCTTTTGCAGTGGCTCTGATGCTTATTGTATCCACTTTTGACAAACAGTCGACTTTACTTTTATTAACAGACCACAGGACTGCTACAGAAGCCAAGCTGGTTCACTTTCATAGCTAAAATTTGTGCATTTCTTTTTATATAAGTTAACTGGCTTTGCTAGCAATTTTTTTCAAGTGCTTAGTTTAGTCCGCTATAATACCTTGCTAGGTTGGCGTCCAGACCACAGTCTGCCTGTTGACCCCTGCTCTATAGTCCTTCATCAGTGGACAGTTTCTGACCATAGGACCCCTGTTGGCTGAAAGGTTTTAAATGCTGTGCTGAGAATAATCCACCACTCAAACAATGAGCGGACACTGGTGATTTTATGATTATTCCTTTCCATGGCGGTCAGAGTTGAGGGCAGCTGATAAATAGTGCAGCAACAGATAAAATACAGTTAGTAACTGTAAACCTACAAAGTGCACCTACATGATAAAATGAACAATAAGTTTGAGTAATGTGGTGTTTTCATTATTTTGTCCCCCCCAACAGTTCCTCCAGGCGCATTTGTGTAGCCTGTGTACTTTTAAAATGAATCCTCCCAAAATAACCAAATTGAACAATCGTTTTCGATTTCATGATGCGCCGACTCTTTTCCCAAAGAACCAAAATCAAATCACTGTGAGGTCAGGGAATGTAAACCCCTGTTATGTAATTTGGACACAACTCGACGGCATCAGAACACCTTACCAGTGAGCAGCAAATGGACGGCACAGGCCAACATGGAAATTTTTCAGGTCTTTGAACCGGATGGCTGCTTCGATATAGACAAACAGTATCCACAGAGACACCGTGGGCAGACACACCCCCCGCTCTGAAGAGGCACAAACACAGAGACCATTAACCAAATTCATTCCCCGTATGGCAGATCAAAGATTTCCATTTCCCATCATTCATAATAACCATTAACACTGACACTGTTGGGAAAACTTGACAAGACTTACAGAAATCAAGACTTATAAGCTGTTATAATTTATTATTTCACCTTAAAGGAACATTTTCACCAACTTCCTACACAGTCAGGATAATTATTTGTAATGCTGTTGTCTCAGCCATCCTCCTGCAGTTTAGTGCTTCACTTAGCAGAAGCATTCCAGTGCATCCCTTTAAGGTGAGCAGACTGAGCCACAAGAGTTTAAATTAAAATCCATCTAGAAAATTAATCAACTTTTCTTCAGTGACACAGTGACTACAAACAAAACACTTTCAAGCTGCTAACACTGGTAACAACCCCTCAGGCTTCCTGACAGCATTCACTTGTTCAGGCTTGCTAGATGGCATACGTCCACAGTGGCTATCAACGCTGCAGCTTCAGGCACAGTGAATGAGGCTGCTTACTGGAAACCCTCCTAGAATCAGCACTTTATTGCTCTCTTTCGTGAGCAATCCTAACAAGCAGGAAAGTGATACGTTGTGCAACATTGCTCAAAAAAATCCATCTCCTCTTCATCTACTGCAGATTTTGCAGAGGAATTCTAATTATGCAACTAAACGCGTAAATCTTTAATAAGGAACTTGAAATAAAAGCATTTCTGTTATTTTCAGTGAAATGGCTTGCATTTACATAGAGACAGTCAAATATATGTGTAAATAGCCTGGGGAAAATACCTAGGATCACAACCTAATTTGATAAGCAAAGTAATCCTGCAATAATCGTCAATAAATAACAACATTTTTTCAAAAGTAGTTGGCAATGCTCTCTAAAAACGTGTCAATTTGCATTTTGCCAATTTGAATAGAAAATGTATGGGCTGGTGACATGTGGCAACACTATAACATCACAAAAGACATTTTTACAATACATATGCATCCCAATATGTAGTTTGTATATATTTCGAAACAGACAAAAAAATAAAAAAACAGTTGTCTCACATTTAAAAACACTATCAAAAACTACTTTTTGCTATCTGCACTGCACTAAATCCAATTAAACAGGGCTAATTATGCTCTCTTTGCAGTGAAACAGGCAGTTGGTCAGTGTTACTTAAGTATGCCAATACCCACGATATAGGCTATTCAAAAAAGCATAGTGCAACATAATCTGACATAAAGTATGATGACAACAAAAACACTGCCATACTGCCCAGCCTATCTCAGGGTTAGAAAACAATTAAAAGCTTATGATACTCACCTGTGTGCCATACGTACTGTACCCAAACGTAAGTGCTGGCGGCAAAAAACAGCCATTGCATAGGGATGAACAGGAGGCATATGATGTCTGATGTGAACGCAACGCAAACAAAGAACACAGAGAACGCCTGAAGAGAAGAAAGAAAAAAGGGAGAAATGATATGTTTATGTATTCAAGGCACTTTACTGGAATTTAAGAGAGCTTTGGATCAATTTCACATTTGTAAACACGCTCAGTTGTGTCATCCCTGAGACCCGAGGCGTCAGAGGTAGAATCCCCATCAGGAATTCAATTAACCCAGCATCCTGCTTCTGCCCACACACTGACAATTATAGCTAAGTACAAATCTCATGCTTACATATGTTTAAACACTTCGCAGGAATAGGCAGTGCAGCAAACTTCAGCTGTAACTGCAAACCTTTATTAGCCATGAATACATGCTAAGAATAATAGAGATCAAAAACAGAGTATTAGGGACTTTTTTAGATCAGTTGTCATTGATTAAGAAAAGATATAATCTTTGTTAAAAAAAAGTGGTTATATTTAATTTAATGCAATTTTACTGCACATAATTAAAATAAAATGCTTTTTACAACCGGTTTAGATTAGAGTTTTCACGGTGTGATTTTTCTGAATCGATTGCATCGGCTTTATGGTATTCAATTAAAAGACAGTGAAAAGTGTAAATATTAATCCTGAATATTTGAGCCAATACATAATAAAAGTTTAAAGTTCATGGTTTATTAACAAGGACCGTGTAAATTTGGGGCATCAAAACATGCTCTGACCCAAACAGGAACCAACGAAACCTAGGATTCTAGCTCTAGTTCATGTTTCACTGGCTTGAGAGACAACTGGAATGGTTGTAGTGACAATATTAAAAGGGACTGCTAAATGCTAATAACATTAGCATTAGCTGCCTAACTAGGTAAAGCCACCTTAGCAAACTCTTTACAGAGTGATAATTCTCACAGAACATGTCGATCTCATTTACATTTTGGTGCACTTATAGTTATTTATGACTTTATCACCAAAAAACTAAAGTGAAGCAGTAAAGCAGTAGCTAAATTGTCTATGGGCTTCAACTACAAGTGTTAGTTAACAAAGAGAAACTTCCAAATATACAATCTACTCAGGGGTTCCCTCTAAATGTGCCATTGTCAGAAGTTCTTTTGTCATTTTAATAAGTCCTATGTCACGTCTCCAGGGCTGAAACTACTGAATATTTTCATTTCTGAATAGTCAATCAAATACTCGAACATTCTTAAATATTCAAATATTCTACGAAAATAAGAAAAGCTCAAAATACACGTTTCACTTTAATGATTAAATGAAAAATAAACATTCTGTGTTAGAGTTTGTTATTATTATTATTATCATGATTATTATTCTCAGAAACAAATGCAGTGGAGAGCATGCTAGCTAGCAATGTGGAGCGGCAGGAAAAGCATTTAAACTGCTCTGGGTGATTAAAACTGACATTATCGCCTTAAATCAGAGCTCTAACACAGACAATTAGGAACCAAACAGCCCTACTTTCGACTACTGGAAAGGATCATTTGACTGACATGAAAAAAAAACTAATCATATATCATCGTTTTTTGCGACGTGCAGATTATCTTGTTCTCTCTAGATGTGCTGCTGTTGCACTCTACTGCTAACTTGTTACTGTTTAGTTTCGTAAACAAAACTTTGTTTCCTATCAAATTGATAAAAAACGATGCGCAGAAGTGGGTAAAAGTCCAAGTTATTCTCATTGCTTTACCATTTTCAACTACATACATTTTAGGAATTATCATATTTTATCGCTGCATTCCAACATGTCTTATGCTTTCTTTTATTATATAACTTTAAACATGTATTTGCCTCAGTCCAAGTGATGAAACAATTCACATTCTGTTGTGATGTAAACAAATGATAAGACAGATGGAGCGACGCCTGCTTTTTCTCTGACTTTTATATTCTGGTAATGTGAAGATCATCACAATGGCAATGAACATCACTGTTGGTCTTTGGAGTTGAGGAAGAAAAATACCAGCATTCTGAGATTTCTTTCGTTTTGGAAAATCAAGGAACAAATCGAGGCCTGCGCTTGAGGTCTCCTGCTTTGGTGAAGAGATGGCACTCACCAGTCCCTGGTATCTGAAGGAGTCATAGACACTCCTGATGAAGAGCCAGAAGGGCCATAAGTACTCGAACCGGAACTCCAGCACAAAGTCTGCCAGCAGCACCAAAGCCCACACCAGAAGGAACTTCAGGTAGAGGAAGGTGCTGCAAAATATAGGGGAAGACAGACAGATCAGAGTCAAACACATTATAATGGCAAAGTATTTGCTCTGCACAGTGTCTCAATGATTTCAGTAAGCTCTTCTATATGTGAGTAACATCTTGGACGCACATACAAAACCACTGCAGAGTAACTTGTGTATAGTGGTTAAACCCTTCCGTGCCTTAAAAGAAGCTGATCTTTTTTGCATACTGTTGTAGAATTTACATTTTGAATGTCCAAGCTGCGCCAGTTAATACGCTTTCAGGGACGGCAGGAATAAATTGCAGTCCATGACCAGATAAGAGGCCAAGCAAATCTGTAATAGCCCAATAACTGACAGAATTTTCAAGACAGTTAAACTTCATTTGCAAGGCAGCTTCTCGACATGCCTGAACATGTCACTGGAAAAGCCTCAGCAAACCAGCACACTTGCATTTTGGAGCGAATAGACACTGAAGATGGACAAAACTGGGCAACAGTGCCAAGCAACACTGCCAATGGTGCAAATGTGCAAGCAAGGACACAATTATCATATTAGAAGGAGAGCAGAAACATGTTGAGTCAAGAGACACCATCATCACCAACTGTGTATATTTACATAGACATAAATCTAGGCAGTAAGAATTGTTTATTCAGGAAATAAAGACAGTTTAGAGACAAAAGAAAATGCAAAATTCTGGCGGAAAGCTTCTTGAGAAATAGGATCTGTTTCATCTTCACATTGAAATGGCACCAGTTATTGAGCCTAAACTCTTTAAATGATGGTGCATCAAGGGTTCTTTAGTAAACAACATGGTTCTATATAGATCCATGAACACTCAAAGAACCCTTTGCATGATTAAAGGGTTTTTGGCATCATGAAAGGGTTTTTCAGACTCATGGAGAATGTGCATGAATGTGCTATGCACAGTTCTATATAGAACCTTTATGAAAAGGGTTCTGCCACTGTTACAAGTTTGACACTGTAACAACAGAAGAACCATTTTGGGTACTATATATTTTTTTGCAGAGCACAACATCTGATCATTTATAATGTATTGCCTTTTCCTTTTGACAAGTCTTTTTTATGTGTTTTCTAGTTTTACAGCAATGCTACAGTTTGCAAGCAGTTCTATGGGAATCATTATATCACGTTCACACCAAGTTAATTGAGGCATATTTTCATTTCTCAACACTGGATTTAAAAACTATTGTTGTAAGAGTAAAAAAGGAGCTAAACTGTTCATGGGCTTCAACTGCATGAGTTCACAATCTAAGAGGAAACAAAAAGAAAAACCTATTTACGGCAGCTCTACATCAGAAAAGACATTCAGATTAGTAGGATCTATATTAACATATGATAACAGATAATACTGGTAAGTGCTATTGTGCAATGTATGTTTACAAAATTCAGAATTTTGAAGCAGTCTACAAAAGTTTCTTAAATACAGGGACAGTTGTTCAGATGATCTTGTTCCTGTGTACTACACCACAATTCAAAACTTTTTGAACATCAGAACGCATAAACGTCATATACACAGTGGCCCCAAAAAGTGTAAAGAAATTTGTGCCATACTTAGAAATGTATTGTTCTCAGTGTGATGGCATTTAAATGGCATTTATTTAAAACAGAGCTTTTTCTTTTTTTGCAAAGCATTCTTTCAAAAGGCAGCTGGTTATTTCTTTGCAGATTTCTGCAGGTTTGCATCCAAAATTCAGTTCATGACCCCATCAGTCTGGTTGGAGTGCTTCTTGAGGTTTTCTCCACATAAAGAGTCTATCATCAGTTTGATGTTGTGCCAAAAGTGTTTCCTTTGCAACAAGAATCATTTTGTTGAACGTTTTATGAAACAACCTAAAGAACTTCAGTTAAGTTGCCAATGGTCATGAAAGAGTCCAAACACTTTATGGGGCAAATGTGTATGTGTGTAACAGGTGTCTCATAAGCCTTGAAGGAAATTAACAAGGAACTCCACTGACTTTTCAAAACTTCTACATAATTAAATGTTTGACATATCAACAAAACCATTCCGAGTGGTTTGGTGTGAAATGCTTAGTTCTAGGAAACTGACTGAGTCAGAACTGTTCACCATGGTGGTGATAGGAACCAGACGTCTGAGGAGTTTAATGCCTCGAAAAGATCCCTCACAGAAAGCTATTACACGAAATACTTAAGAGTACGCTGCCTGGCGCTTGAGACATTGTTTTATAGCAGTTTTGTGCTAACGTTTTGGTCTAATGCATAATTTAATCAATTTATATTAACCCATTAATAGTGGAGGGGTACATGCAGGGCGTTGTAAGGCAAACTAGTCCCCAAAGAAAACTTATTCGTTCAGATTTATGACTACCATCATGACATATATAAACTTAAAAGACACATGTAGGTTCATAGGAAGTTTTGTATAGTAAATAAAATGGCTAAATTTGTGTTGTATACATTGTGACTCCTGGTTCCTATCAGCACCACTGTAAGGAAATCTGAGTCAGTATGTTTCTCTATAATAAACCATTTCATACCAAACCACTCTGAATGACTGTTTACATCTCAGGGACTGAATCATTCAGAAATTTTGAAAAACTGGTGGAATCCCCCATTAAGGCCTAAGTAAACCCTATTTTTTAAAGCAGTTTGGCTAACTAGTCCTTAAGTTAGTCGTGCCAACATATGGTAGCGTTAAGTCAGTCAGTCAGCTCCTCATAGGCTGCAGTAACACTAGCGTTAGCTTAGCTACAGCCATGTATGACACGCCAGCAGCCAACTAAGCCCGGTCCACCCTGATTAAGGCTGCTATTCCGACAGTAGCCACGTAGTTTACAGCAAGTAAGACATTTAAACGTGAAACCAAACCTGTGCGAGCCAGTCGTCGGTGATTTTACAGCGCTGGGTGAAGGGCTAAAGGCTAAAGCTAAAGCTGTGACAGACAGGCCGGAGGGTCGCTGCCTAAGCGCCTACAACACCTTTAACCTATCTGGGCTTGACAGCTGGCATGAGGATGGCATTGTGGAGGGATATGGGAGGCTGGCACGGTTCAAAGAGGCCGTGCCGCCCCGGTAAAAGCCCCCCCAGGTGAAAGCCCCGGTTCTCCGGTACCTGCTCTGGATCCCTTCGGCGATTCGGTTCCGTTTTAACGGACGACGGAGCTTAACGTTACTGCAGTCCGCATTGCGCCGCTTCATTCTCCCACCATAAACTTCTTCGAGCTGAATGAAGTCTTTCGTGCTCGTTACGATAAAGAGGGGAAAAGAGGGTTATGTAAGCGCCTCAACGCCGAGCCGCATCACTCTGCAGCTGCAAAGATGACATTATTTAAGCTCAAGTAGAAACAAAGACATAAAAAATAAAAACACTCCCTTTCAGTCAAGTCAACGTACGCTCGAGAGCGCGATGACGTCAACGCGTCCCTCCCCTCTTTACGTCCGTTAAGCGAAAGATGGCGGCGCCCTGGGCGAGAGTTATTCCACGCACGAGTGTAACGTTTGTGGTTTAAAGGTATGTAAAAACACATTACAGCTCAGCTTTTTGTGTATAATTAATCTGGCTCGGAAATTAGCTGTTCGCGTTTACTTCGATGTTCAAGACAAACGCCCAAAAGCCTCCTTACTGCGCTCATAAACAGCGCCAGTGTGGAACAGCATGGCAGCCGCTCTGCACGGTGTTATTCAAAACTGAGCAGAGAGGGATTTAGACGCCTTTAAACCAAAAGTGGGATTTGTATTGTATTAAAACTACCTTTTCCACTAATTAAAAGACTTAACGTAGTATGTTTTAACGTATTGAGTACGTTTTCCTAAATGGCTCGAGTGAATGGAGATGAGTTGGTGCCAAATTGAAAAGCAGTCACTACAGTGGAGAGACTGTAAATGCAGTGCACACGACATTACTTCTCCACAGTGACGTGCAGAATACATGCGAAAGTGTAAAACAGACTCTCCATTACATTGTTTTCACGCCACATCTCTTTCATGAAAAACGAAATGCTGGATTCTTGTCAGAATTGCATACAACTCGCCTGGAAATGTAATGTAGGCGAGACCATATTGCTTTCCACTGTCCAATGCTTTAAACGGATTTGCCTCATTGAAATGCAGTTACACCAGTGAAAACAGTGAAATGTAATGCACACATGACGTTACTTTTCCATACTGCCATGCAGAGTACGTGCCATAATGAAAAGCAGAGCCTCTTACGTCGTTTTCACGTTGCTTGACCTCTTGTTTGTACTTCAAATGCCTCACTGAAATGCAACCAAAACAGTGCAATGCAATGTACACACAAGATTGCATTTAAACACTAACATGTGGAAAACGTTTCAAAATGAAAAGTGAAAGATCCATTATTTTAAGCACTGCACTGTTGAAAGCAATATAGCTGTGTCTTTATTACATTTTAAGGCGGATTGTTTCTCTTTATCCCTTTGAAAAAACAAAGATCAGTCTTTGATTTTTAAACATTCTCTCTTCTGATTGGCTGCCCTTCGCATTGCATCTCATTCAAAAAGCCATCCAGGCTGAAACACTCCGTGTAACTTTAGCGTGAATAAAGTTGCTGTAGGTGGAATTGGCAGATGAATGTACAGTATTTTGTTTAGTATTTCATAACATTACAAAACCAGTGAATTCAAAATGGGCTGATTTTTCAGTTTATTTTTATATATGGGTTAGATGGACTGGGGAATGAGTACTTTTTACAGTACTTTTTGAAGCTTTGACAGTATTTACATACAATATCTAAACATTTTATTTCAGACTCTTTTATTCTAAAACAAAGTGAAGAAAAACGAGTTTCTTATTATGTGGGCCCTTAAATGAGTTTAGTCCGTTGTGTTAATTGAAGAAAAACACAAAAATGTGCAGCGTGTGGGCCCCCGAGGACTGGGAGTGGGAAGCCCTGCACTAGGGAGTTGGGGACACAACTGTTATGTATGTACACTTAACGCCCACATTAAGTATCGCTATCGCCATGTCATAATAATGCCAGTAATTATAAAATAGATGATGTTAAAAATGATAATTTGTGGAAAAAGGAGAAACATTCTTAGTCATTGAGAACTTGAAATCATATTGCATTTCCCTTCCATACAATGATGTATTTCTGAGCGATCACTGGGGTCTCTGAGTTAGCTCAGCATTTTCTTTGGATGATGGGTGGGGGTGTTGGGAGGTGGAGGTGATATTATTGGTTAATATTATTTACCCAACTGCTAGTGCACAGTGACATAATGAAAAATCTGAAGACGTTTTAGAGGCGAGCAAAAGACATTAGATTTTGAACAAAGATTATAAGATAACAAGATTTTCGTCTTTTAAATTTCAGGTTGACTTTAATATAAGGGTTTGTTTAGACTTGACAGATTTGGTTAGAATAAAACGAACACTGGTGCAAATGGTCTATTAGTACAGTTTGTTAGAGCAAGTGAGAAAACTGCCATCTGAACTCTGAGTCACACCAAATAAACAGACCGCTGATGGGTTTCTTATGCTGTTTTGACACTTGTATGTGTGCAAACCAGCCACAGAAGTACAAGTATAAACAAACGCTAAGTTAATGCAACAGTTAATTATTGACCATTTCCCTTCATCATTAAACAATGTAAAGGCCAGCTGGAGAGATACAAGGATTTGATTCGACAGTTGCGTGTGTCATCTGCCTTTATTGGATGCAACTTTAACATACTGATCTCCTTCCCCCTGCAGTCTCCATCAAGATCAGAGAAACATGGCAGCACCAGCAGCACTAAACCTCAGCAATGAGGTGGTCAAGATGAGGGCTGAAGTGAAGAGGGTGAAGGTGTTGGTCATCCGAAAGCTCACACGACAAATTGCTGCTCTGAAGAAAAAGAAAGGAACGGAGGCCGACTTGGAGAAAAACCAGAGGCGAGTAGCGAGGTTGCTTGAGGAGATTCGAGAGTTAAAGCACCTGGCGCCGGATAGCATCACCAAAGCTGCCCTGCAGAAGGACATCAGCTTTGAGAAGGTGTGCCAGAATAAAGAAGCCAGCCCTTCCGAGCGCGCCACAGCACGCGTCGCCACACACCCACAGTTTAGCAGAAGAATCCAGAGCATCAAGAAGGCCATCGAAGCCTTCAAAGCAGAAAGAACAGGCACAGCAAAGGCTGATAAAAAGACACAGAAGGAATCTAAAGGCATCATCCAGCAAAAGAGTGAGTCAGAACAAGACAGCGATGATGAAGAGGACGTGGAAGAGGCTGGGAAAAGGAATGAAAAAGAACAGGAGGGAGATGATGGTCCCTCTCAGATGACCCAGAAGAAGGATGCAGAAGAGGTTAGTGTATGTGAAAATGCTAACAGTAATAGATCAGTAAAGGGCCCATTTTATTGTTTTCTTTGATGTCCACTTACAAAATATGTGTGGGTGTGTGTTCCAAAATCAGTCGTAATTCATTTTTACATGGCTGTTTCTGACCAGTCTTTATCCCTTACAAATGAAGGCACTGTTTGTTTACACTGTGTGAAAAAGTATTAACCACACAGCCTGGCTCTTTGCACTAAATCTGCATAGTAAATCCTTTGACTATAGCAGACCAAAACTTGTATTTTTGCTGGCTTTTTATATTTTCCATGAAAAGAAACAAGACAACAGAAGAGAAGTAAAGCGTTATGTAGAGTAATATTAACCAGAAAATAATTGAGTGCAATTTTCCATTCACTACACTCTCAGAAATAAAGGTACTAAACTGTCACTGGGGTGGTTCCCTCAAGGGTACATCTCAGTACCTTTAGTCAGGGAACATAATTGTACCATAATCCATTGAAATTATATTTTCTACATTGTATTGACTCCACACACCCCGTCTCGTCTCCAGGCCTGGAAAAAACTTATTTAAGGTGCACAATTGGGGCTTTAAACCACTGTTGTACCTTTGAAGGTACGTTTACATTGTTTGTACCTTGACAAATGAAAAATGTACCTGCACAGAACCTTTATTTCTAACACTGTACTCAATAAATATTATATGTAAAACATCACTCTAACAGTAACAGTTGCTGAAGGTGAAACAGTCCTATTTAGGACAGTAGACTGATGCTCGTTGCCGTAGTGTAGTGGATAACACCACCGCCCTGCTTGTTTGAGACTGAGGTTTCATTCCCTGCCTGAACAAAAGGGGAATTTGCACATCATTTTCAATAGTTTTTGTTTTGGCAGTACAATTTGGCAGTTTAAACTTTTTTCAAATTTTAATTCAAGAAGGTAGATTTTGTTTCTAACGTTTATAAATGATTATGCACTGTCCATTATTACTGTCTTTAAAAAATAAATAAATGAAAATACAAACCAGGAGCAATAACTCCCTGATGAGAGAGAGAAAGTTGTTGGTAAGAATGACTTCAAGTATAACTTTAGGACAAAAACAAAGCAGAATATTTTTATTACTGGAATATAGGCTGATACTGGAATTTTCTGTAAATTTTATTGCACAATTTCTGTTTATTTGATTGAGTGTAACATACTTGAAAAATAAACCATAAAATATAAAATGTGCCATAACTTTAAAAACAGGCTACATTTACATATTAAATTCAACAAATAAATAGCAACTATGCATTCACGTGTGCAGAAGTGTGTTCTGTGTAGAGAATGTGTATTTATTCTCACTGATTTTCACATGAAATGGGGCCCCAAACTTTTGCATTTTAATCACTGTCATAGTGTCACAGGAGCCCTTTCCCTGAATTAGAGAATCAGTATTTTTACTTAAGTATTTGACTTAAAATAGTTATGAATTTATTTAATCACTGTAATAACATGCCGTGACGCCGAGCACTGTTCAGTTCTTCAGCGCGTCATAGTGCGCCACTCAGCGTTTGCCATTACTGCATTACATTAAAGCCATTTTAAGACCACAGTCGATCACATTTCACACACTTTACACAGAGACAGTCAGTTTTTTAGGTAAACAGATAAATGCTTACGGAAAGTCACCTCAGCCAGCGTTACTGTCCTGGCCTTTTTCAGCTCATATCTTTTAGCTCCAAAACAGCCAGTCTGTGAGGATGCTAGTTAGTAAACTGATGCCAAGTGTGATAAGTGATGCGGAATGTTTTATTTCACTCAGTTTATATGAGTAGAGTGTAAAAATGAACTTGAACCTGGAGTTTATCAGCTCTCTCTGTCAGCACTCTGTAGCAGCGCTCAATAATGTGACGATGCGCTGTGCAGTGACCTTTAGGGTGCTGTGTTGCTGCTGTCTTGGCAAAGCGCTCCAGGGTGCTTTCGCTTTGTGGTGCAAATGATCAGCCATTTCCAATTTGCAGAGCTTACAGAGCACCACATTGCTGGGTCTCTTATCTAATACTCTTTTAAAAAAAAAAAAATCTGCAGCTTGTTCTCTGGGGGAATTCATGGCAGGCATCTTACTTCATAGTGGTGCATGTTATGCAAATCGATATACTTCCGTAATTGATGACGTCGATTAGGACGATTCCATCGATCAGTCCCCTCAGCCCTAATGATTTGGGATAAGAAGATTTAATAATAGCCACTTTGATTCTCAGACCATCACACGTATTCACTGTATTTTTTTTCATGTTAGTGGATTTATACTTTACACATGATGCCTAAGAACTAAGCTGCTGCAAAGGATATTTTCACTTGCTGTTTTCCTGAACAACTTTCTTTTGTTTTATTTTGCTTACAGAAATCAACACATGCAGACAGCGTACCAGTTGAGGTGGTCAGGATGAGGAAAGAGGTAAAGAAACTGAAGGTGCTGATTATCCGGAAGCTCACCCAGCAGATTACCCGTCTGAAGAAGATGAAGGGTGAAGAGTCTGAGCTAAAAGGGAACCGAGAGTGCGCTGCAAGACTTCAAAAAGGAAGTCGAAGTTTTGAGGAATGTTTTTCCTGACGATGTTACTACATCAGCCCTTCAGGGGAACATTGATGTGGAAGAAGTGTTCCAGAACCCACAGTCCAGTCCACTGGAGAGAGCCACTGCGCGGATCGCCACACACGCATGCTTCATCAAGAAACTCCAAGATGTCCGAGACGCTATTGAAAAAGAGAGGACTAAGGCTGAAAAGGCTGAAGAGAAAAATAAGGATGCAGAGGAGACGATGGCTGATGATAGTGGTGATGATGGGAGCAATTCAGATGATGAGGAGGAGAAGGAGGATGAAGATGAAGGTGAGGAGGGTGGGACAGCTTCTGATGGCAGCGATGATGATGATGATGATGATAACACAGGAGACAACAAGAAAGAAATGGATGAAGATCAGACTTTGAATGTGAATAAGAGGTCTCATGTCGTAAAGCCGCCAGAGGACATCAGATCTGCTACTGTAGTATTATCGACAAAAGAGAAAACGCCTGTCACTAAATTAGAAGCAGGAGTGACTGAACAAGCTGTACCTTCAGCAAGTCTAAAAAATATTGCTAAAATGCCAGTTTCAGCAGGCGTTGTCCATAGTCTGCCTGCCAAAACCACAGAAACACCAGTGAAGAAACCACCATCATCAAAACGAGACATCAAACCTGAAACCAAGAAGCCAGAGAATAAAGAAGGTGAAGAAGAAAGTGACTTGGAGTCCTCCGATGAGGAGGAGGAGAAGGAGTATTTTGATGACAGCACAGAGGAACGTTTCCACAAGCAGTCTTCTCTCTCTGAGGACAGTGATGAAGACGACTTCTTCCTCGGCAAAGTGAGCAAGCTGAAGAAAAAGAAAAGCTCCGGACCTGGAAAGGACAAAACCAGTGAGCCAAAACCAGCGGCTGAAGTACAGGATGCTGAAGAGGCCAGGGGCACGTCTCAGGACTTCAAAATGCAGTCAGTCTTCTGCTCCACCCTGTCCAAATCTAGTGGTGCCTCACAGAAGGGGAAACCACAGGGTCCAAAGCCTCCACGCTTCCAGAACCAGAAGAAATATGCAGAGAGAGATGGGAAACCAACTTGGTTTAAAAGCCAGGGCCCTGGAACTGACAGAAGGCCTTCAGCGGCTGGGCCCAAAGCTCCTGGTCAGAGGCAGATGGGTGCTGCTGAAGCAAGGATGGGCAAACCTGCATTTGAGCAGCAACGCACCCAGAGTTACAAAGGTGCACCTGGCAAACCTTTCAAGCCTCCCCAACATTCCCAACAGGCCCTGCATCCCTCGTGGGAAGCCAGTAAGAAGAGGAAAGAGCAGCAGTCTCAAATCACAGCTTTCCAAGGGAAAAAGATCAGATTTGATGATGATGATTAAGATTTTCTGGGTTTTATCTCCCAGGCCAACAAAGGACCTCTGAACTTCTGACTTTTTATTTGTTAAGACATTTCTATGTTTCTATAGAAACTCCTACACTGTCGATGCAAACTTTACTGAAAAGTTTTAGTAATTTTCCCTCATCTGTTTTTCAAATTAGCCATGATATTCCTTAATTCCTGTTGACATCTTAAAATTGATGAAGGCTTGTTCCGTGGAGTCGGTGCAGCTGTTTGTGTACATTTTAAATAAAACATATTTAATGTGTTTTGTCATGTTTCTGGAGGTTTTGAGTGCAAAATTTACATTGACACTGCTATTGATAGTGAGCACGTTTACATGCACTCAATAATCCGATCATAGTCGGATTTCTGCAGTTATCCAATTATTCAAATGGTCATGTGAACAGCATACTCCCATCTAGAAATCTGATTCAGAAATCCGATAAAGAGGCTGGATTTTAGCTCAGTAATCAGATTTCTCGGTGCATTTAAACTCTTACTCTGATTTTTTTTGGATTTCTCAGTCTGCATGTGTGAGAACAAACGTCTGTACCAGAAATAACCAAGCAATGTTGTGGCGAGACGCTTCAAAAATGAAACGAAGTATTTAAATATTCTTCATCTACTAAATGATGTATGCTCATATTTTCAGGTAAAGTGATGCAATGTTAAAAAAAAAAAGCTGAGGTGTGAAGTTTTATGTTAAGTTTATGTCACGTGTTCTTTGTAAATTTATTGGCTGGTTGTAAAGCAGAAATCTGATTACTGTGACTCATGCAGACCTGGAGTTTCCCATTATCTGGTTACTTAAGTGCATGTAAACGCGTTGATCAGATTACTGACAAAATCTGATTTTCTGCAGTTATTGGATTATTAAGTGCATGTAAACACACTCAATATGGGTCAATAATAAAAAATGAACAGTGGTATAGCTTTACGTAGGTCATGAGACAGGGCAGTTGTGTATGAGCAGTGGGGGACAGACAGTATGTGTGCACAGAAGTGCACAACAGTCCCAGAAAAGTTCCTCTTATGAGCTTTTATTTAGGGAATTAACCTTTTCAACTCCTTGAGACCACCGGTGGTTCCAAAACACACTTCGTCATATTCTTCATAGCTTTCATATTTCATAAGCTACATTCAAAAGGTGGGGGTCATATGAGAGCTGGAACTCTTCTTTCCAGTCAGATAGATGGGTGATGTAATTTAAACCCTTATAATAAAAGAAGCTGAACTCTCTATTTTTTTGTCTACTGAAAGTCGACCCATTTTTCCACAAATCTGGGCTATAAACTATAAACAGATGGCGTCTCTTCAGTGATCTGCTCTGTAAAAATTATTTTTATAAAAAAATACAAAGAGCGTCTAAGATTTTTGGCTTTCAGCAGTAAATTGTAAGCATATAGCAATATGTGTGATCATAAAACACATGTTCTGTTAATTTGAGGGGAAAAAAAAGTACACTTATTTCATGCAGTTACTGAATAATTTGCCTTATGATTTGGTCATGTAAATTCAGATGGACAAACTAAAATATACCCTGGTGAATAAGAGAATGGCTCAATTAAAAATCTAATTTACACAGTTGTTCATGTACCTCGACGAGACTTGTTTGGTGCTTCTTTAGTTTAGAACTGGAGCTATAAAACTAACACTGTGAGCAAACACTGGACCCCAAATGAGCAAAACTTCACCATGTAGCTAAACACAATGGGCAGCCATCTTGAACAACAAATGATGTTGTGTTCAGCTACACTGAAGTTTTGTTGATTTTTATAATTCACAGTAAGTCAGCCTGAACCATTTTGACAAGTCTGCGTGACCTTAATGAAGAGCTGGAAACGGTTTAAGAGAAGTTTTGAGGTGTGTTTATGGAAAACATTTGGGTGACTATTGACTTCTAGTGTTTGTTAGCATCATTAGCCTTGTAGCTCCACTGTTAAACACTGTTAACAGCAAACGTGGAGTAATTTCCCTGCTCCCAACACACTGCACTCAACTAATCAGCTCATTAACAACCCCTTACTGAGTTGACATGGGTGTGTTAAAGTAGGGTGAACGCTAAAATGAGCAGGGCAGTGGGCTTCAAGGATCAGGGATGGCAAACACTGGTCAAGTGTTTATTGCAGGGGTGCACAATTCCAGTCCTGGAGGGCTGGCGTCCACACAATTTCATGATTTTTCTGCTCAACTGATTCAACTCAAGTTAACTGCCAGGTTTAGTGGGTGTATTAGTTTCCCCACTCAATCAAATCTGGATACCGGCCCTCCAGGACCGGAGTTGTGCACCCTTGCTTTATTGTATCTGGAGTCCATTTAGTTCTCAACATGAAAACCGGTAACTCATAAATCCAAAACATTAGATATGCCAAAACATTAAATATGCCAAAGTGTATGGTGCATTATTAAGAAGCAGAAACAAACCATTGAATTAAGGAACAGTAAATGACCTGATAGGCCACAGCTGACCACAGCAGTTGGTGGCTGAAAAATATTTCAGTAAGAAAGCACTGTTGAGTAGACCAAGAGTACAATCCAGGATGTAGGCAATGAAGTGTCAAAGACTACCATAGAGAGAAGAATACAACAATATACGGACCCCTGATAAGCCTCAACAGCAGAAAAGCCACAGCGGACTTCAGGCAAGCATCATTTGCAAAAGATTTGCGAAGTACTCTAAACGTAATTGTATGATAGTAATTTTAGGGACACAGAATCGGAACCTGCCAAGATGAGAATCAGCAGGTTTTTGCTCAGAACACAAGATAAGCAATCAGCCAGTTTATTTTTTGCAGATCTGTGTTGCAATTTTATGACGTAAACAACGTGAGGCAGGTAAGAGCACTCAGAGTGTATTTAAATACTGCTGCTACACCTGAACTAAACTATTGTGTTATAAATTATATGACTCAGTGTACATACATAGCAAATTTCCTCTTACATTCAGTCTAGCACTTTTTTTGATTATTGTTATTAAATGATTTAATAATTGAAAAAAATGCCAGTTTGGCCCATTAAAGAGCAAATAATGTTTATACTGGAAGTATTACTGATGGACAGTGAACTGAAACTGTACTCTCCATTTGTACAAGTGTGGGTTTTGGATAAAAAATAAAATCAGAGCCAGCCATATTAATTGATGATCAGTGCAGTTTGTCTGAAGTTGGTCTCCCAAAACTGAGGGACCGTGTATAAAGGACTAAGATTCTTATGTTCTGGTAACAACAAATCTGGATGTAAAAACCCTTGAGCTGAAGCCGATATTCTGATCCAGTGTGCTGTAGTACAGAAGAAAGAACACAGTCACTCTGTCCCTCCCCAGGTATATTTCCTATTTATCTATGAACTTAAGGTTAAAGCTTTAGGTTAAACTACCCACTAGGAAAATTATAAGGAGCGTTCCTAAAAATAATAAATGTTTAGCATACTTTTGTGTGTAAATGTTTGATGCACAAGCAGACATTTAAACAAAATATTAGACATTGCTGTTTTATAATAATAATAATAATAATAATAATAATAATAATAATTGTAATGATAATAATAATTAGTAGTAGTAGTAGTAGTAGTATTAATATTATTATTATGCTGTTCTTATAAATCACAGATTATGTATGTTATTCAAAAGCATGTACACAGAGTATTAATTTGTGAATTAATGCTGGGTATTGATTCATGCTGTGCAGTAATATTGTCTAATCATATTATATATTAACATTGAGTTACAATATAATTATTTTGTAATAATATTTAATGATTGTGCAATGTAAATATCATGATAGTTATTGTGCAGTAATAGTGTTAAATGTATATATATTATTATGTATTTGTAATACCAATTTATAAATACACAAAATTAGTTATCATGTACTTATATTTTGTATTAATATCAACGGCAACCCGAACATTTACACCAAAGCTGCAGCCCTCCCAGCCCTCTACATTTCAATTGGTTGACACGGCTACGCGTCGACCAATCACGGCGCAGACTGCACTCGAAACGACCAATGGTGTCGAGCATGCAAATTTATTTCAAAAATTTCCCGGGAAATCCGAGTTTCGCGGGAGGGCGTTTGGCGCGTAAACCGCATCCCTTCATTCATTGTCCGCTTCCTGGAGCCATTTTTAAGCGCCTAAGGAAGAAGTTCGCTTCTTAATTTTAATCGTTTCCATCTGCCGTTTTTACGCGTCGATATTCCAACATCTCGGCAGATATAGGTTAATAAGATTGTCCTCCGTCGGTATTGGTGACTATTTCGGGTACTGCGTTGAGGATTTTTCCGAAAAAGAACCTCAAACAACAAGAGCCACAAAGGAGAGTTCGGGCGGGTGAAGATGAGAAAGGAACTCTCCTCGGCCCCGCACCGGGCGATAATATCAGGGCTTGGCGGCTCAGCTCTCGAGCAAACCGCCGGTTTGTACAGCTCGTCCGATCGCCGTGCTGCAGCGTATTCTTCGGCGACTTACATCCAGATGATCACCCCGCCGTCCTGCGCCTCGCAGCCCGCCGAGGTCCGTGTATCTGACCCCGCGGTGGGCAGTTTGTACACAACTCCCCTCCAGGGGCCTCCAGCCGGGGCAGAGCTCCGGCCCGCTTTAGGGCGACCTCCGGTAATAACGCCAACACTCTTCTGTTATCTGGACAGCTTCGTTGTTTACAACAACAACTCTGAAGTTGGCTTCCTCTTTGAATTTTCCCGTCCCACCTTAAATGGCGTATCAGTTACATTCTAGTGCCTGAGGCGTAATAACAATAATAACTGCTGCTGCACCGTTTAAGGTGGAACGGATAACTTCTAACAAGCTGGTAGCTAAATAGGCTAAGGCGCCGAAATGTAACTGCTGCACCATTTAAGGTGGAACGGGACAATTCGAGCCAAAAGCTGGCAAATAGGAAGCCAACTTTAGCCTCGTTTGTAAACATGCGTTTACTTTTACTCCAGCTGGCTGATCAGAGTGTCGTAGCTAACTGATAGCCTGTCGGAGTTAATGAAGCTTATCTATTGTTTTAAGTACTAAATGCGTGTGAATATTACTAATTTCAGTCCACTTGTTGTGCTGCCTGGTCAGGCTTGCTAACTAGGTTAGTTTGGAGCTACAGTTGCCTACATTGATCGCAAGTAAACTCTGGGCTGCAAATTCCAATTAAACTTCAGACTGTAAAGTAGTTCATATGCGACTCGTTTCGCGGTGTAAATGAGATAAAAGCCTTGCTAACGTTGCAAACTGCGAGTCTGTCGACTAGCAAATGGCTTTTTCTCTGAAGCTTGAGGAAAAGACATTAGCCAGTCAACAGAGTAGAGACTTTTCTTTCTAAATGTCTAAATGCAGCCTGTCTAAGTGAGGATTGGGCCCAGGCTTGTGTTTGGATGTGTTTTGGAGAAGAAGGGGAAAGAAAATGGCCAAGTCCTTGTTAGGTGAACTGAAGCCTAGGCCTTGGCTAATGTTTAGAGGGGGGATGGGGTCTTTTTGTGCACCTTCCCTTCGTGGGGGTTTAAGTTTGAGTCCTCTTTCTGCTGCTTTTGGTGCATTTTGTCTGATTGATGAACAGGGATGAGTCGTGGATGAGTGTCTCACTCCATCCTGAGCCCATCAGAACACAGTGATGAGTGGTAGACATGGTGTAGACAGTGGCATCAGCATATAGGCTGGTTGTGTTTGAAATGCAGGGGCTGAGTAGGTATAACAGCCTCTGTTTCCTGCGGTTCTCTCAGGAACACACTGATGGTCCTATTTACAACCATGAGTTCTGGATAGAACCATTTTGCATGCTTTAATGGTTCTCTGCATGGTGAAAAGATTCTTCAGATTGATGCCGAACCTTTTTGAAAATGGACCTATATAGCACTAAAAAGGGTTCTTCTGTGTTACATTCTTGATATAACAGTAGTAGAACCCTTTTTGGTGCAGTATTAATGATCTAAGGAACTATTTCACCATGCAAAGAACCATTTGGGCATGAAATGGTTTAAAAAAGAACTTTTGCCTTGACTAAAGAACCCTTGAACCATCTTTGTGTGTATGGCTTGCGAATATTGGTGAAATTCACTATCATGAATTAGGAAACATATCACAAAGATATTGCTGATAGGGAAAACCAATATCGCGGTGTGCCAAAGTGGACTATAAACTGGCCAGCTGTGCTCTTAGTGTATGACCTTTCTGATACATCATTAGGGTCTTGATTTGCTTGTCTAAATGTCTTTGACTCTGTGAATCTGAGCTGCCCTTTGTTTTGTTCTAATGAAGCTGATGACAGATGCTTGGCCAACAATGCTGATGAATTCGAATGTCATTAATGGACCTCTGATACTTTTGTCCGTCATAAATGTGTTACGAACATGGAGATTTTCCATCAGCGTGGCTACAGATAAAGCTGGAGCGAGGCTGCTGTGCATTGTATTCCAAAATAAGCCACTCATTGTAGCGTAACCATTGTTGGGTCCGCAGAATTAAGCATATTGATTTTCTACTAGAGGTCATCACTGAAGTGTTTACTGCGTTAAATGAGTTTGATGACCAGTTTTAAGTCAGGCACAGTTCTGGGATGCTTTGTTTGCTCTAAGGCTAAAACTAGCAGCACACTTTTCCAGCCTAGTCAGGGTTTAGAGTGTGGGAGCAGTTCTGTGTAATGTGCTTATATTGAACGTGTTTCTGTTCAGGCTAAACGCCGCTTGGAGCTGGACGCCATGGACCACCAGTACAGTGAACCGTCCAGAACGCCCAGAGGTCGCAGAGCAGCTCTCCGAGTGAAGAGCCCCAAAGGTATTCACACCGTCCTGAGCTTGACGTGAAGCTCTTCGCTGTGACTGCTCAGTAGTGTTTAGGCGTTTTGGTGGTGCGCTCTAACCGGTTTTGCTTGCAGCTAATCACAACAAGACGTCTTATAAATGGAAAGTTGGTTGTATTTTCTCAACAGGTACATTAAACAACACCTATTCTGTTGTTTATGATTTATGGGTGGTTACTTTGAGTATATCACAGCTGTCAGAACAAAACCTTGTATCTTCAAAATCAAAACTTTACAGGAGAAAGAAAAACATACGCTTACTTTTAATGTAGGTTAATGGAACCAGAATTTTTTCCAGGTCATTTTACGCCATTTGTTTTGGTCCATTCATCATGAGATTTATACCCAATGTAAAGTGCAATAGTTCCTTTCAGATAATGTCAAAAACTGAAAAATGACAAAAATGGAGGTATGTACTTTTGAAAGGGCCGAAAGAGTTCAGAAGTTATTCAGTGCTTAAAATATACACATTGTGACAAGAATGTCTGGCCACAGATGAGTTAAGTGGTTCGTTTGAACTTGTCTGAGACAAGACGGTTAGGGTTGGGTTGTCTGGTACTCAGAGTACTGCCAAGCAATGAACTAATAAGGATAAATTATGGTGGGTATTTATGAATACTATAAACAGACAGAACAATTCTAGCTTATGTAACTTGGTAAACAGTCAACAGATTTGTGGCTCGGTGCAAAAGCATCACTTCAAAAGACCATTGTCATTTTAATGTGGCATCTGATTTGACTCCTTGTGTGCAAAACTTGAGAGATGCACCCAAACACAACACAGCCAAACGGGTCCAAAGTCTGGCTGTGCTTTACAAAAGATAATAGTGGCAGATGCCCTCAACATTTTAGGTTTATCAAGCCTAATGAACTTATTGCCCCACTGAAGAATGAGTAAACCAGCCCTTCTGGGAGGATCCATCCGTAGCAGGCAGTTAAAGGAGAATCGTACCGTTCAGAATCAATCCTTGAGTGTTAAAGTAATTTAGAGGGGTTTGATCTGAAATGTTTTGTTGTAGATAAATTTAGACTTGGATTTCTCTACAGTGGTGATGATGGTAACCAGGGGTCACAATGTCAAATATAGCCATTTTATTTGCTATCTCAATTGACCAGTGAACCTATACACGACTTCAGAGTCCTGACAAGTTTTCTTTGGCTACTATTTTGTTTGTTTTGAGGTCTAAACCTAAAACACAAAGACCTGCTGTAAAATCTGTTTTCATAACCACTTCATATAATAACTTCCTGTGAAATAGCTTTTAGAGACACAGGAACCAGATGTCTTAACTGCCCAATCACCACGGCTAGAACAATTGAGTCTGGTTTATCTAGAATGGTGCATCAGGCTGCTCTGAATGACTGTTTACACCTAAATTATTGAACAGTTCCTTTTTTTTGTCTGTTTATCGTCACCCTCTTCCCCCATTGGCAAGTAAGAGTCATAAGAGGGGCATGAATTTAAATTTTTGTCTGAGGAGAAGTTCATTAGCTGTTTATCAGGTTTTACTAATCCAGTTTATTGGTGACTATGGCAAGACGTCTTGTGGTTAAGCTTGACTTTAGCTCGTATAGCTGAGCCATCAGTTTTTATAGTCTTGAGTTAGTGGTACGGTGGTTTGTCAGTTTGGTAGTCTTGCTTTGGCCCCTGATCTGGTTGATGCTTCAAGAAAGCTGCTGCTACTGTCTTCCGTTTCACACGTACTTCTGCGTGGTGTGAACGTCACAGATCATGCTTTTTGTTTTGGTGCCCGTGTTAACAGGTTAACACCGACTGCATGAGCAGCGCGGCTGTGTGTCCCAGGTGTGGCACATGCGAAGAACAGGCGTCAAGCTGTTTTCTTTTTTTTTTCTCCCCCAGCAAAAAACTGTAGGAGAGGAAAACAAAATTTCAAAGCACGAATTCTGTAAATCATGGAAATGTATCGAATGAGACGTTGCAGCGCACACAATACATTCATTGAAATCTCCAGTCAAAACATCAGTTAAGTAATTCATGTTTCAGCATCAGGAAAAGTAGGCTTAAACATGTTTACCAGACAATTACACAAAAGCCTCAACTGAATATCAAGTCCGTTTTTCAGTATTTAGTGTCCACTCTACGTTTACGGCAGCTTCTGTTCTTTTTCTAGAGACTCGCTTTCGTTTCGAAGAAATCTGCAGGGATATTTTTCCACTCCTACAAAGTTCAGTCTAAGAAGTTGGTTACATTTTCTGCTTCTCTCAATCTAAACCCTGAACACATTCAGTGATGTTGAGGTCTGGACTGAGTTGAGTGGTCAGTCCATTGTTCTCAGAACACCAGTAGCTGCTTTGTTTGAGTCACAGTTTTTTTTTTTGGTCTGTTTTTCTGTCCTTTTCTCAGTGAGGCTTCTTGACAGGTACACATCCTTTCAGACTTGTAGTGCGGAGTTCACAGTGGAAGGATGGACTTAAATAAATAAATAGCTTTAAGTTAATTAATGAGTTAAATAAATGGTCTCTGACTTTTGCACAGTTCTGTACACTTTTCCAGTAGCTCCACGTAGAAGACGGTTACTCAGTTGTAGGTCAGAATACTGCAGAGAATAAACAAATGCAACCTGCTCGTTTATGAATCTGCTTTTTATTTTTATTTATATTTATTTATTCCATCTTTTGAGGAAAAAATGTCTCCAGAAATTGCTTGTCAGCAGTAATACAGTATAAACCTGCAATACCAGTACAAACACTGTGTAAATGACCAATGCGTGCAAACTAAGTCATGCTGCCAAGTTGCTCATTATGTGCAGCAGTATGTGTGAAACAGACCTCAGGCTTTTGAAAGCAAGTGTGTGGGCTGAGCTTGTAATTTGCTTTGAGCATATAATGATCTGCAGTGTTGTCACTGATTTTCTAAATAGCTGAAAATTTGAATGTTTGAGGGTCTCAGTAGACACTTTGTGCTGAAATGAAGTCTATTGAAATTGTGTTGCTGGATAAACAAGTAAGGTTTGTTTTTTTGTTTTTGTTTTTTTATTTATTTATTTTATTTTCCCTTCCCTAAAGTCCACATGTAATTAGCTGTACTACCTGAATAGCACTGTTAAGATTTCTTCTACTAGGCAGTTTGCTGGGAAATGGAAAGCCTGTCCAAAACCTGAAAATGGAAATAGTCATGCCTGACCCAGCCGTGGAACCTAGGCCAAACCGCTAATTTCTAAGCACTAATCACAACACTACCCTACAGCTGAGTCAGTCAGTTCACTTAATTCACACACCACCGCAAATTAAACTATTAAATGAACTGTTCAGGTTGTCCTGACCATGAGAAGTGCAGAAGATACTGCTTTCTGTTTTAACGCAGTCCTTAATACAAAAAAGAGCGCACACACTTGCCATGTGCTGGATGTCACTCTCAGACTTGAATGTAGGCTGTTTTCCTTGCACACTGCGTGTAAAAGTACATTTATGTTGATGCCTGTTGCTCTGTCAATATTTTGAACACAGCCTTAAGTGCGATTTGTTACACCCCAAATGCTGACCAAGTCGGTGATAAGTCTTGTTTACAATCCTTTGCGTATTTAAGTTAACAAAAGAAAACTGAGCTATTTTGGTGCCTCAACCTGACACTTTTCTTGATTAACAGCTCCGAAAACGCCACCGGAGAAGACGCGCTACGACACGTCTTTGGGCCTCCTGACCAAGAAGTTCTGTCAGCTGCTGGCACAGTCTTCAGATGGAGTGCTGGACCTGAACCAGGCTGCTGACGTGCTCAACGTCCAGAAGAGACGACTGTATGACATCACCAACGTGCTGGAGGGCGTGCGCCTCATCAAAAAGAAGTCCAAGAACAACATCCAGTGGCTGTAAGTGTGTAGCAGATGGAAGCCGCATGCTTCTCAGGCTTAACTGAGTAGTGGTTGAGGCTCCTTGTCCTCGTCATCTTTATAGATGAGCTCGTATGGGCATTTCTGAAGATCATGTGCTGTGGTTATTTCAGGGGTTCCAGCCTGCCCTCAGATGCAGGGCCGCTCACTCTGCTGCCCCCTCTGCAGACTTTGAGCAGAGAGATGATGGCCCTGCGGGAGGAGGAGAGACGACTAGATGAGCTCATTCAGGCCTGTGCTAACAATGTCCAGCAGATGACCGAGGAGACACACAACCAAAAATATCCTTTGCTGCTCCAGGCCACATGTACTGTTATTGTGTTTTAGGTGTGGATGACAAAGCATAGGTGTCTGAATTGATGTTGGGGGTAGGGGGGGCTTGGAATGTATAAGAAATTGAATGCTTTGAAGTGAAAAAGGCCTGCTTTGGTCTCAGTTCAGCTAAGCATGCCCAGAGCTTATTTGGGATGCTTATAGCTGTGACTTTGACTCGAGCTGCCTGTTGACCTGACTTGTGACTTCACTCAGACTAGAGACTCACGACTTACAAAATTTTAGCCACAGGAAAGGAAAAGAAATTAAGACCGCTCATCTTAATGCAGTAAGGTTAATTTTAAATAAGTGAACTAAATAGTAGTAAATAGTAGTAAATGCAAAGTTTGCCACACAATTCATTCTTTTGGAAATGGGAAAATGCCTAAATGTAGGAATCACCCCATATCAGCAGGGAAGTTATGGTCTCTCTGGATTTTGCTTGGGCATTAAAATTGCTCTGGCCGTGGAGCTAGTTATGGAAAAGCTCCCGAGTCATTATGGACATGACCTGAGAATCAGGAAAAGAAAATGACCGTAATTCTCCTTACGGGAAAGAAGCAGAGTTAGCCACTACTACAAGGAGATTCACTCGAAAGAGGCCCTGAATATTCTGTTGTGACTCCTGTTAGGATGAAGCAATCTGAACCAAAAAAATAAGCTACATACCTTGACGTACGTGTAATCGATTTGCATTACATGTGATATGATTCTGCTAGACACAGGAAGGGGTACGGGTATATGCAAGCGGAGGTTAAACGTTGCGATGGCTGTCCGGCGCCTACCTCATCGCTCTGATGCAGGGACATCCCAGCTTGTTCAAAGCTCCATATACTGAGTTGCACATTGCACGTTGTTTTGTTCAGATTGTTTCGTCCTAGAGAGAGTTATTACAGAATATTCAGGGCCTCTTTCGAGTGAATCTCACTGTAGTTTTGGACAAGATGTCAGCTAACTTAAGTTTTAGTAAGTTGCAGGTTGCATTCCTTTAAAATACACTAAAGCTTCAGCTGGCTTAGCTATTATGGTAGCTAGGAAGTGTACTTACAAACTCTACTCTAACTTGTACCCTGGAGACTAGAGACTCCACTCAGATTTGCATGAAGTGACCTGTGAACATTTCTGAATTACAGCCATATATATATATACACATACACACACAAATTTAATTAGATGGCTCTGACTTCACCGATATCAGTATTGCAAAATTCTGAAGTGATCGCTGTATAAGTTCACTGTGTATCAGTTGCAAGACAATCTCAGTATTATATCTCGGATTTGTTAGTTTTGCAAGTTTGTCCTTGTTTTAATCTTCCAGAATGTGGCTTGTGCACCTGAAATGAAGACCTATTGTTAGAACCTGTCCAGTCTTCATTGCTGTAGCTTGTGTGTTTCTGAAGCCCCCCCCCCCACTCTGATTTATCCATCTGCATAGTTTCCTTATCTACTCCTACATATGCCTATGTCACATATCAAGACATCAGAAGAATCAAAAGCCTGCAGGATCAAACCGTAATTGCTGTTAAGGCCCCATCTGAAACAAAGCTGGAGGTGCCGGACCCAAAAGAGGTAAAGCTCTTCATTTCTGTATCATAGTTATTTTATCTCCAGCTAATCTAATTTGTTAACCTGTTTTTTGGGAAGTTAGGGATGAAAGCTCAACCTCATTGTTACTTTGACAGTGCTGACATATGGGGAAGGGCAATATGGTGATGTTATTATGTGGACTGCTTCTACAATGCTAAACAGTTGCATCTGATATAAAGAGATTTACACCAATTTTAGAGTTCTAAACATTTTAAAAGCTCACTGATCTACTGTGCAGTGTGGCGTTGCTACTTTTGGTGGTGCATTTTCTGTTGCAACTTGTTCACAAAGCTGAAATGTAAAAAATGTGGTACAAATCATGTCGTGAACAAGTGCAGTGATGTTTTTGGCCGAATCAAAATCCTTGTTTACAGTTTGTTGGCTAAATACAGAAAACCTGCTTTTCTGTGTAGAGTTTACAGGTCCACCTGAACAGCTCCAAAGGCCCCATCGATGTGTTCCTCTGCACAGACCCCAGTGGTCCTGGCGGTTCGTTAGACAACGGAGTGGATGTGAATGGAAATGACACTGCTTTCCTCAGAGTGTCCAAAGGTAAACCAGTCGTACGCCAACAGAAGTGCATTCTACAGCTGAATGAGCTGTGCAGAGGTGTTGGTGTTCAAAAATGCATACATGCAGTATGAATGTGGTGAGACAGCTGCAGATACTTTAGTGTTTTGGCCCAAATACATTTTTCAAACATAATACAAACACTTATTTTTATATATTTTTATATATATATATATATATTTCTCATTCTGTCCGTATTCAGTGGGGCAATAATCAAAGTTTAGTTTGCTTACATGGGTTTTTTTTTATTTACCACCCCAGGAGAGAGGTGCTGGTCAGTATTGGCTTGGCGAGCATAACAGCTCTGCTCACCACAGCAGGTTTTCTTTTGACTAACTAAAGCAGCGACACCCGTTTTAGATGATTTAGGTCTGAGAGAATGAAGTTGAGCAGCTGGTGTTGGATGGACAAAGTTGCAATTAAAACCTGTTTCATGGTATTTAGGGATCGGTTAACGTTAGCTTTGCGAGCAGACTGCATGGTGCCTGAGAGAGTAAAAGAGAAGTGTCGGAGTGACCACCAATCAGTCTGCCCCTCTAAAATGAATAAGTGGAATGTGTCTTTAGCCGTGACATCATTTTGCCGTCATTTTGATTTTTTTTTTTTTTTTTAAAGTACAGTGTCAGTTTAAATGCCACTGTTTACCTTATTACTGTTACACCACTCAGCCCTTATAGTTGTACACAGTAGTGGAATAAAGGTATCATGTTGTCCTAAAGTGCCATTTCCACCACCGATCCTTTGTTCTTGGAGAACCTCTCAGTGATGCTTTATTTTACTTTATTTTTGTTTTGCAGAAGGTGCTAAAACCGGAATGGCTGGCTCTGGCCAGATGAACGGCGGCTATGCTAATGGTCCAGTCAGCGTGCATTCTGCGCAGACGGGTAACGCACCCATGTCTCCGCTTAGCTCCTCACTGTCCTCCATCCTCCAGCAGCCGGTAGAGCTGGTGCCTTTTGTACCGCTCTCGCCTGCCCTGCTCAGCGAGGACTACATGCTGGGCCTGGATGACGAGCAGGGCATCAGTGACCTCTTTGACTCCTGTGACTTGGACATGCTACCTCTGGATGACCTGCTGATGGTATGAGCGCTGCAGGAGCCTGCAGGTGAATGAGGGGTGTAGGAACTGTTCACTGGTTGGATTTACCAGTGAACGTTCAATTAAAATGGACTTCTATGGGGAGGAGGGAGGGTGGTGGTTGGGGTTAATGGGCTGAGACTGAATCAGCTGAATTAATTTTAAAGTTTGTGTGGTGTTTGCGTGTGTTTCATTTGTATTTCTCTTACTGTTTTATACCGAGAGAACTTAAATGTGGGTTTTTTGTTTGAATAGTGTGTACTTGATGTATAAAGATGAGCCACAAAGCTTAAGCCAGTTATCCTGGTTGCTAGCATTATAGAAGTGGATCAGATGAGCCTAATGGAAAGTTGTTGAGGTGTTTTTTGTGGAATGAGTGTATATAAAAAAAAATAAATAAGGAATTCAGACTTGGATACTGAAAGGATTTCACACTATCCATATTGATTAGTCAGTAAAGTTAAACCAAGTAAACAAAATGCTACATTGTTGCCTCTTTCCAACAAAACCTGGCACAAAGATGACTTATTTATTACATTTTTATTTATATGCTCATTGGATTGGGGGTGCCTCACTATTGTCCAGCTAGTGAATTTGTTTTGATGCACATTAATATTTTACAAGTAAACCATTCGTAAATGATGGTAGTTTAGTGCAGTAGTTCTCGAATTGGTCCTCAGGAGCTCCCAGATGGTCCACATTGTGATGGGCCTTGGCACACAGCTATAATCATGAAATTTTAGCTGACTACTAATTGCCATATAATTAATTGTTTTTGACTGTCTTTTTTAAAAGTCAATCTAAACTGACCAAATTAGCTTATTGGCTATCTTCATTCTTAGCTGTTAACTCCTAATGGCTCCTAATTGACAGACAGCTTGAGCTCAAATGTTACTCACTGCTGCCCTCCAGAGGTGTTAGACACTACTCACTGCTCTAATAGCGATCAGGCAATTATAATTGTGATGGGTCTGTTTATACCTGAAAACATCTGCACCATCTGGTAGGTCCTTAAACTGGTTTGAGAACCACTAGTTTAGTGAAACGACAAGCTTGACTGAGTCTGGCTGTTGGCTGCATCTATGAACATGATCTGGTATGTTTGTTACCATTCCTTTTTTTTTTTTCTTCTTTTGACGATTCTTTGTCACGTTTCGGACACATACTAACATCAGTGTATTTAATCCCAAAAATCATGCTTGATTTTAGCTCAGTAACATTGAGGGGAAGGGTTTTATTTCTCTAATGTGAATTGTGGTGATCATATTGCATTTGACTGTGATTTCTCTAGCATAGTGAAATAGCAGTGCATTACAGGGAGCTGTAGACTGTGTTTATACTGTGCCTTTTGCCACAGTAATGCTTTTCTCAGGGCAGTTACCAGTGTTCTCAATTTGACACACAGGCTCCTAGTTGATGATACTTCTTGGTATTTAATATTAAATATTTCATTCTTTTTTTTTTTTGGTTTACTTTAATCCCCAGCTCCCCAAACTGGGCTTTCAGAAGACCTTAAAGTTTCTGAAGCGTAATTGCACCAAAAAAGATAAATTTCAGTCACCCAGCACACAACGGTCAGTCATGAGGCTGGCCTAAACTATGTACTGTATATTAACTTATATTGAAATGAATTACATAAAGCATTGCACACTCACTAGCCCAGTTGGTTAGTAAGCTTTGCCTTGATGTATAAGTAGGGATGCACTGACATAGGATGTGTGGGCCGATGCTGATGTTCGAAAATTTTCGTGTGTGTGTATCAGCTGATGCTGATATAAACATTTTTGTGTGACCTCTAGAAATTGGGATTAAATCTACCAGGATTAGCATTATGAAGTTATGACAATATATGTTTACAAATGCAGTAAAATCAACTTAACTATATAAAAAGCCCCGATACCGATACAACACTGTGCGTCCGTACCTCTGAGTTACATTAATAGGAGGAAGATTAATCCTCTCTATCCTTCCTTCACTATTTCTAAGCGTGTGAAGTTTTTTGTTTGTTTTTATTAAACCGTATACTATAATGCATTAATGCATTACTCTTCACTGTACACATTTTGTAAATTAATGCTTAAGAATTGATCAAATCTACAAATTTGTGGCTGTTATAATGCAACTTCTTTGGCAGCTTGTTTGTGTTTTGGGGGATGCTTTGAGACTAATTGCATTGATGCATTATGCAATACGAGGCTTACAGACAGTAGCCGTACATTAACTTACAGCACAGGGTCTGTCTTGCTAATAGTGTGATGGCTAATGATGAACTGTTAACTGTGACATGCTTATGATTTAATTTTCTCAAAGGTCAATTTTAAAAGTAACAGTGATTTTAATATAACTACCTACCTAACCAACACCAGCCCTACACTGCTCTGTTGGTACCTGTTCCTGTGGTCTGCAGATGTTGCTCTGTGCCAGCTGCTGGGATCTGCGGTGTGAATGATGCTTGAAAGAAAGCTGTCTTTAGCTGGCTTGGAAGAAACATTACTGAAACGAACTCTGTGGTAGCCTTTTAGGCTAATCTGTAGTCGGTTATTACTTTTAGGCTGTTTAAGCCCATCCTTGGTTGTAAGGCTTCTAATTTTAGTAGATTTGTGCTGGTATTTTAACTTGTTCAGATTCTGAAGGTGTTTCAGAAAGTAGATGAAATTTATTGAAGTGCACTGCATCTCATGTTAGGAACATAAAGCCATTTTCATTTGTAGGATGATATGGTGGCTCTGACAGCTTCTTAAGAGCTGATCGCTCTCTTTAAATTTAAAAGCTATTTTGCAGAGTTTGCAACATGCAAGTAGTAGACAGGTTTTAATGTTAAGCAATTCCGATTCTGATGTCTTCCCTGGTCGATGAATGTTTTGGTGTTGAACAGAGGAGTTGAATTGAGGAATGTGGTGTGCTTAAAACAAATGCGCCCCTAAGTCACATTTGGGTTAAGCCCCTCTGGCTTAAGGTACTGTTAAACTCCTGCTATGGTGAAGAATGTAGCTTTGGCTGGCTTTTGTGCTTTAATGTTGAGAAATAATTAATATTCTTAATGTCACTTCTAAACATTGATTTATTTATTGTCCCTGCGCCCCCCCCAGGGAAACTCTTACAAGGCTTTGCATTTGCCCTGATGCTGATGTGCAGTTCCCCCTTTTCTGTTTTAAACCCGCCTTCAGATAGCAAAGTCTTGTCAAACTGAATTAAGCTTCTGCTCTTGATGAATTGGTTTGATATTATCACTGATGATTATGAAGGAAACTGTGCCTCATCTTGCATCACATTTTTGCTTACTTACCATAGCTTGGCTAACACGTTATCTGCTTTGCTGTAACTTTACTTGCTTTTCAGGCTTCTTATTTTAAACTATGCTTTTAAACATAAAGGTTCCTAACTGTTCTTTGACTTGTGTAGTTGTAAAAAAGCCCGTAATTGGTATAGAATATTAAGTGGAACTTTTAAAATGGTTTTTCACACAATTTACAAATGCACATACCTTTAAAAGGTTCTTTATGGGACCGAAAGGGGCTCTTCTACAACGTTGCACCAAAAAACTTTGGCGTCTTTATTTTTAAAAGTGTAGGTTACATGAACAGGTTACATGTTTTTAGGTTAAAGATGGGTTTTGATAAAGATCATGACCATGCGTTGGTCATGTACTTCATGTTTACATGGACTGATACTATTCCACTCTCTGATACTGCTCAGCTGTTAATGCTAATTCTACAACCATAAGTCCTGAACCCTTTAGGAACGAAAAGGCTGGATTAAGCATTATACTTGCTGGGTTCTCCAGCCCACTTGTTTTCTAGGGTGTGTTCAGGATTTTTGTCTGTGGGAAGCCTGCAGTGTTTTCACAAAGCTTTTACAAATTGAGGACAAATGCAGAGGAATCAGGGTTGGGCCCGAATCCCCCGTCGGCCCCCACCACTCAGTATCTCAGTTCCTAGTGGGAATAGGGCTGTTTTTGTAAAGCTGTTTTATATTTGTGGTGTGCTCTGTACATATTGTTGCAAACTGGTTTTAATAAAGTTGTGAATGATCAATTTGCATACAGTGTTCTTCCAAATCTCGAGCACGAACTGAACCTGTTAATCCTGCAGGCGTTACAAGGCTAACAGATGTCTTTCTCTGACGCACAGCTGCTGTTTGGCTCAGTAAGCAGTGCTGAAGTGATTTTAGATTTTCATTGAAGTATTTTACACAAATCATTTCATAGCCAACTATGGAAAATTTTGCTGAATGTTGCCAATTGTTCTACTTTACTGATGACCCCTTCCCTCTCTTAACTTAGTCCTCTGAAGTTATCGTGGGTCAGTGTTGGTGTGGTAATTAAGGTACTTTGCCATACTGAAGCATGTATTACTTCAGCTATGTTATAGCTGTTGTCAATACTTTTCAAAGGAAACTAGAAAGCTTTCCCCAATCCCCTGTTTTGCTTTCTAAAAAAAAAAGTTCTCCAATCTAAATACACACGTCAAGTTCAAACGAGATCTATAATATCGTTTCTGGAAAGCCAACATTCAGCATACCTTGCTGAAAGTGTCAATATCATTCTAAAAACTGTTGCTTCATTCAATATTAAGTTCATTTTAATCTGATAAGTGTCTCCTGGTAACAATGGCCCTTAGTCAGTGTTGCGTAAAGTCAAATCTTGGTGTAAAATGAAGACATGCATGTTTTAATCATCAGTTGAACCAAATCATCTTTGCTGAATGTGTATGTTCAAACCCATGTCTAGTAGAAGTGCATGTAAATTTAAGCACAATGTTTTAACAGCCTGAAAAACGACAACTTGACCTTTTTAAATAAAGTAAATTGGCAAGTATCAATATCAGCAATAGTAAAAGAAAATACTAAACTTTGCAGACAGCCATCCTAAAGTTGATGTCTTTATTTATTTATTTAGAATGTGACCACTGATTGACCCCAAACTCCGTCTATGAGGACAACCATGTCGTCTTATCCAGGTCTGATTCAGAAAATTGAGTTTGTACGTTACTCAGGACGGTCAAGTCAGTGGCCATTTTCACACAAACATAATGAATGAAGGTGATTGGCTATAAGAAAGATTACAGATGTGTATATAAAATTCTTAAATCAAGTGTGAAAAGTGTTCAAAAACCTGCCACGCTGGTTGAGCATCAGCTCAAGCTGTCATTTAAAAGAATATTAACATGGAGTGGATGCAAAATGTTTACACTCCCTGTCATGTTTACAGGGGTAAAAAGATACATCAAGCCAGAACTTTTGCCACCTTGTAAAACTGCAGCCTGTGAAAGTGAAAAATAAACTTTGTAGGGTAAAAAGGAAACTTTAAACACCTCATTCACAAACAGTTCTTAAGAAGAAATCAAGTTTTCACAAAGACTGACCTTCACCAGTGTTTTCTCATTTGGGATTTGTTGCAAACAGTTCTGTGCTTTTACGGAACACGTCATGAATTTGACATGGACTCATTCTTTAAGAAAAACCTTAGGAAGATGTTGGGGAATGAGGCCTGTTAACCTGATTGTCCACCTGTAAACTAATCCTTTTTTGAAACATCTTTTGATTTCATTACAGCTCAAGTCTATCAGCTTGGCAATGTTTTCCCCACTTCCTTGCAAAACGTTCTAGATCTGCCAAATTGCAAAGGGAATCTCCTGTGCGCAGCTTTCTTCAGATCACTTCACACGTTTTCAATGGGATTTGAATGTATGCTTTGAGGCATCGTCGTGCTGAAAGGTGAAATTCCTATTTGTCTTCACGTATTTAGCAGATGCCTGAAGTTTTTGCACCAAAATCATCTGGTATTTGGTTCTATTCATGATTCCCTCCACCTTAATTAAATCCCCATGTCTGACTGAAGAGCATCCCTAAAGCATGATGCTGCCACCACCATGCTTCACTGTGAGTTCGGTGTTGTTTTGGTGATGTGCTGTTACCATACCATACCATTTAACATAAATGGCCAAAAAGTTGGTCTAATCAGTCCAGAATACATTTTTTGCAGTGTCCCATGGTATATGTGATGCCTTAGAAATTCAACAAGGAGATCCTGTTCATGCTTTGTAAGCTCTTTGTGGACAATGGCTTTTTCAATAGGATACAACTAAGGTGTCAGAAAAGTCCTACAGGAACAGCTGAGCTTTATTTGGGGTTAATCAGTCACTTTAATTGATGGCAAACGTAAACTAGCTACAGTTTAACATGAGTTTGAAAGTGATTGATTCTGAGCACAGCCACGTTCTCGGTTATAAAAGGGTAATTTTAAAAGATCATTTTTAAACGTTAATGTTTCTGATTGTTTTTAAATAATAGGTTGCAATTTCACAGTAAAGATGGAAAAGGTTCTGAGACGATTGATCTTAGTTCCTTTCACAAAAAATCACAAAACTGCCATTTTTACAGGGGTGTATAGACTTTTTATATTCATTGTACATAAAGGAAAGGCACACTATCTCTTGAATACTTTGATTGGCCTGACGTTTTGAGTGAAATACTATTGTTTTGAGTTCGTTAGAAATCCAGGCTGGTCGCCAGAAGCATTTCTGCAGTAAAATCTGTTAGATCCATGAATTTTGAGTGTATTTTCTACAGACATTCTTACGTTCCTACTTTAGAGCATTCCAGGGCCGCAGTGACGCCATCATTCTGACTGATCTCTTCACACCCAGAAAGTTCTATGGCCTTTAGCTGATTCAAGATTCTGCAAGTGAGTCACTTACCTGGACTGTAAGTCTTCTGCTCTGAAGGTTTTCTACTAAATGTTAATGCTAACTGATTTTAAAAGGCTGCTCTGTACTGCTGAATTTAAGTCTGGGTATTAAAATTACACTGATAGTATTTTGCATCATAGTGTTTGTCTGCATGTTAAGAAAATGTCGTCTGAAAGTGTTGAATATTACATTTTTTCAGAAGCGTCATGGTGTCTAGCGCATTGCTGTATGGTGGAGCTCTGTCAGCAGGGTACCTTTTTCTGCCTAATGAAACTGAGCTCTTTTTCGCTAACTCTTCTTTCTGTATGTCTGTTTTTTGCCTCAGGTCTGAGACCCCAATTAGCTCTGTGCTAATTAGTGGAATGCCCTCTGCAGTGATTGATGGCCTTGCTCTTGATGGCGGTTAGGTACACTCAGGTGGAGGGGACTTCCTGCCCACAGGGGAGACTGGAGGGTCACATTTGAGAGGAAATGTTAAGTGACAAGTCTGTCTGTCCCCGTTTGCCTGTCTGTTTTATTTGATACCTTTCTCTCATACCTGCTCGTCCTTGGAATCGCTGTGAACCGGCTAATGCTGCAATGAATATATGCATGACTCCAAAGGTGCCACTCCTGACAAATATTCAGGAGCACTGAAGAGCGCATGAATATGGGTGAAATCTAAAATGTTTGAAAAGTCAGTAATAGCAGTCTGAACACCTCCACACCTTCTCTTCTGCACATCGTTCAAAACGTGCTTCTAAAAACACCACATAATAAGTTTTACCTGATCAGTCCATCATTAAATTTAAGGGCCCATATCATGGAAAACCTCCCTGTTTTAAATAGGAGCTAGATGTAGTATGTAAACACTGTTAAAGTTTCATGGCATGACATTCAGTCCTCCGTACATATATGGAAAATACCCTGTAAAAAGAGCCTGTTTTGAATTCACTGTTTATGACGTCACAAGAACAGTCTCATTAACACACATACACCTGTTTTAGCCCCGTCCTTTCGCATTGCAGTTGTTTCAATGCAACAAAAATATAGGGTTTGGGCCCTTTTAAGTCAGGTGTGCTGCTGTTGGAACCCGACAGAGCCATACAGTGGCCGCAGTGCGGGAAGCAAACCTGCTGTGCTCTTACTGTATTACTCTATTTAACATATAAGTAACTTGTCAAACCAAAAACTCTGTTTTAAAAAAGCTATTTAATAAATTGCTAACTTTTAATGTTAGTGTTTTAGAGGTCAAAGCACATTTACTGCCAAAACAAACAGTTGTAAACAATTTCCTTGGGTGCCAAGACTTTTGCACAGTACTGCATAAGGGTTTTATAATATTTATCGTAAATAAACGTCACTCAAGCTGTTTCTTAGTTACATTTAAATGCATTGTCATGGAAATTGCCAAGTAATTACTGCCAATCCACTGAGAAGGTGAATTTCACTCTTTCATTTAAGATTTTAATCGAGTAATTGTGGCAGCTTTAGTTATTTATATGAGGAGCTCTGCTGATTCTTTAGCAGAGATCCAAAATTATGCCTTGAATCCAGCTGCCTTGAATTACTTTGACTAGACGGCTCAGTGACCTGGATGACTGAAAACCTTCACGAGCATATGAGCCTATAAGCTACTGAACGTGTTACGGTTTCTAATAAAATTCAAAGGGTTTTGAATTTTGCCTGGTTGCCTGGTTCAGTCTTCCCCTTAGATGACACTAGATGGCAGTGGCTCCCTTTGAAAAGCCCTTGAAGCGCACAAAATGTGTAAATGTAACAGTATAAGGCTGGTGTTTATAATGCCAGTGAGTGCTTTCACTGATAAATGATCATATAGTTCTGTTTCCAGTTAAATGCAAGACTGTTTCATCTTGTAAATTATCCAGGCTTATTTTTTCATACGCATATTTCCTGATATTAAAACAGTAAGTCTGCCTCGACCACCAGCACTTTGCAGGGCATGAAGCTTTGGGTTTCCTCATTATGAGTCAGGACACAGGAGCAGACAGCGCAATTAGGCCGGGCCAGACTGGCTGGCTTATTGTACCGCCTTCTCTTATCTCCCCACACGCTGAATAATGTGCCTTGGCTCCCTGGCTGGCTGCTCTTTGTCTGAGCGAGCGCTACAGTGAATGGTCAGGGAAAGCTGTGATGTAATTCCTTTGGAGTTGCAGTCTCTCTGTCTGCACATAGGTGGCACTGTTGGTACACCGAAACGGGCTCGAGCGCACTTAACCCAATTCCCCACTTTTGCTTGCCAGACGGAAAGTTCATGGAAAGTGGTAGATTTGTTTTTTTTTTTCTTTTTTTCCAGGCAGCAAGGCTTCTAGATGCTTCAAATTTGGGGGATTTACTAGTCTTATATGAAAACTAGTACATGTGATCAGTAATTTGTCCAGCCACCTGTTGCTGTCGTGTCAGTGGGTGCAGTGTTTAGTATACATTTCATACCATTTCTTAACTGCACTCCAGTTTGTATTTCTTTTTACTGTTACAGTGTGACACAGTGACTCTGCTGCTGTTTCCCCTCCTCTTTTCCCTGCTGTCTTTTCCTATGTGAATTTTTCAGATCACGTGTTGCTTGATGACTGTTCCGGAATAGAGTGAGGCAGCAGCAGCAGCGTTTGTAAAGCGGCGTATACCCATGCTGCAAAAATCTGACTGCACGTGCAACACGGCGAGTGTACGCTGAGCTCCATTCATAAAAGCGCACGGCGTGTTTTGATGGAAGCCTATTGGCTGAGGGACGGACTACGCTGTGATTACGGTCTGTGCCGCGGCCAATCGGAGTGAAGCTGCGCTCGCTGTCTCAGAGCAGCGGCTGTAGAGGAGTTAGAGGGCGCCGGCAGGCTGCACGCTGAACCCAGCTCCGGCACACAGTGCACTGCGAGCCAGTGGTCAGCAGTTTGCCTTCAGTCCACTGTGGCTGATGTTGCGTAGCGAGAGAACAGGGCCACTGCGCATCACTTGATGTGAATCGGCGCACAGCGGAGTGGGAGGGGGTGGAGAAAGAGAGGGAGATGACAGAACTTATGCTGCGTTCAGTTTACAGTTAATTATTTTTGTCTTTTTTTAGTTCATATCTTTCTGCCTTGTTTTGTGTTTGTGAATGACCCATGTGTCAAAGCACCTGTTCTTGAAGGACCCATATTCTGTCCAGTTAAAGCCACTGCTGACCGCACTGGATGTTGACCAGTGATGTGCATTTAAGGGATGTATTTTAAAAAAAAAAATGGATTCTGAAAAAATATTAATTCTGATCTGTTTTCATTACAATCACATATCTTCATATAGGATACAGTTGTGTGTAAAAGTTTTGGTGAACACACAAATTGTGGTCTGTGCATAAGTTATGGCACGTTTTTCTTTCATGTTTTTTTGTTTCCACCCACACATTGTAGACTAAAATAGCAGAAAATGCCATGTTTGTGTTCTCTGTAGAAGATGTCTTCATATATTTTCACTTAGAAAAGCAGCAGCCAAAAATTTGTGCATGACTGTAGGATATGCCTGTGGTCTGGGAGCACATGTAAAAGTTGCTTAAATTTGTTTTGAAAAGATCATGATTTTGGGGCCACGCTTGATGGTTCCCATTTGTAAGTGTAAACATACAGACTCTCAACTGTCTTCAGTCTGAACACACCAGTGATCTGAAACAAGCTTTATGTGCACATCCTAATCACGAGTGATCCATGTGCATCACAAGCATCTACTAATGAAGGAACTAGCAGCACATGCCTTCGTCACAAAGATCAGCTCTTATCAGCTCTCAGCTGATCAGGAGAGAGTGGGGAAAGAAAGGTTCTGTAATTCTTTTGTTGCCTTTACTAGCGGAGTGTTGGCTGCTGCTGCCTCGCTGCACAAACACAGGTTGACAGCGGTCATACATGCATGTACAGTGGTGGGCGGGGACAACACATGAATTTTGATCTGTCCATTTGGACAACCTCTTAAGATGTGGATCTTAGTACATTCTAAGGATGATTATTATTATTATTATTATTATTATTATTATTATTATTATATAATTAGAAAACAATGCAGACTGGCTAGTTTATTCTTAAAGGGTACAAATCATGGAAAACCAAATTCCGCTACTCCTCTGCAGTCCATACAGTCCATATATACATGGAATACAAGCCAATTTGAATAAGTTCTTTTTGTGTTGTCACAGAAACCAACACATTTACAAATACCCACCTAATCAGCAGACAGCACTTTAGCTGGGCTCTAATCATCGAGAAGTGATTGCTCAGATGATGTACGACAACCTAAAAACTACAGTTAGCAAAGGTAGGCTGAGTCGTAATGCTGTACTACAGAATACTGTGTAACATGACAAATACATTAAATACTAGTTTTGGGTCAGAATGCCCCTTTCATATGATGTTAGGACTTCAGAAATCAAGCCAGAACCACATAGTGTGATAGTTTTTAGAGCTGGAGTCTCTGCTAGAAAGAGTATTTAAGCTCTAAGTTATACACCGATCAGGCATAACATTATGACCACCTCCTTGTTTCACTCATTGAGTTGACACTCATTGTCCATTTTATCAGCTCCACTTACTATATAGGTGCACTTTGTAGTTCTACAGTTACAGACTGTGGTCCATCTGTTTCTCTGCATACTCTGTTAGCCCACTTTTACCCTGTTCTTCAGTGGTCAGGACACCCATGGACCCTCACAGAGCAGGTACTATTTGGGTGGTGGATCATTCTCAGCACTGCAGTAACACTGACGTGCTGGTCTAAGTGGATCAGACACAGCAGTGCTGCTGGAGTTTTTAAACACCTCAGTGTCACTGCTGGACTGAGAATAGTCCACCAACCAAAAATATCCAGCCGGCAGCGTCCTGTGACCACTGATGAAGGACTAGAGGATGACCAACACAAACCTTGCAGCAGCAGATGAGCTATCGTCTCTGACTTTATCTACAAGGTGGACTGACAAGGTAGGAGTGTCTCAGAGTGGACAGTGAGTGGACACGGTGTTTAAAAACTCCAGCAGCACTGCTGTGTCTGATCCACTCCTACCAGCACAACACACACTAACACACCACCACCACGTCAGTGTTACTGCAGTGCTGAGAATGATCCACCACCCAAATAGTACCTGCTCTGTGGGGGTCCATGGGGGTCCTAACCCCTGAAGAACAGGGTAAAAGGGGGCTAACAAAGTATGCAGAGAAACAGATGGACTACAAAGTGCGCCTATATAGTAAGTGGAGCTGATAAAATGGACAATGAGCGTAGAAACAAGGAGGTGGTCATAATGTTGTGCCTGATCAGTGTATATTAGGTAAGCTGTCTGTGTACACTGCAAAAATAGCATCTTGTCAAGTGAAATTCTCTTAATTCTGGTCGAAATATGTATTTTTTTTTATTTTGAGATGATTGTGCACTTATTATAAGATTACTTTGCTTATTTTTAAACATTTTATTACCTGCTTTAAGTGATTTTATTAAGTGAAATTCTCACTATAGTGGCAGATAATTTAATCTTATATGCTTACAACAGTCTCAACAGGAGACATATTGGATGTATTGACTAGATTTAAGATAATTTCACTTGACAAGCTACTATTTTTTGCGGTGTTTAATGCCTTTCAAAGGCAGACATGAACTAGTGAGATGGCTTCACACAGCATAAGTGAGCGAAAGCCTGCTTCTGCCCTTGGGTGCTTGACTTCATCTCCTCTGTTTCTTTCTATCCATTAAACTGCTGAAAAACAGCAACAAAAAGGCAGGCAGTCTGGTTAATGAACCAATCAGACATATTTGCCTCTTGTCAGTGTGAAGCGACAAATTGATTGATTTGTTTCTGAAAAAGGGGCACTTTGTCAGGACACTTCTGAGAAAATGCTTTACATAAACTAGCTTTTCCTTTTTTTCAACATTTTTTCCCCACGTTTACACAACAGTATAATGTGTGCTAAGTCAGTTATGAATACGCGTTTTCATTTTAATTTTCCAATGAATATGTGAAATGCATAATAAATGGCCATGAAGAGTGACAGTCGATTCTTTTGGAATGATTTTTCTAAGCCTGTGGGAGTTTGTCCTGCCCGTAGTTCTGACTCTAATGAATTAGTATTCCTCTCCTGGCTCATCCTAATGGTAAAAGAATGAAGATTCCATTGGAGAAAGTGGAAAAGGCCTTCAATTACTATTGGATTCTGAACTATGGAAATCCATGCTGTATTCTGTGGTCATTTCTTATATAGAGTAAAATGACTGTTTTTCTGCCATTCGATTTTAGAAGGAAGTGGCAGATGATTGTCCTTCGGGTTCAGGCTGTTGTTGAGTTAGCGGTGCTGTGCTGTGTGTAGCCACTGCGGAATATTCTCGCTCCATCGCACCCTCACCCCAGATGACCCAGGCCTGCGTAGATGAGGTAATGTGTGCCCCCTGCTTCAGGAGCAGCTGCTTGTAGGACAGTGTAAATTGGCATGCCACTGTTCTGCAGTGCCGTCCTGTTGCGTGGTCCGTTAGTGGGCCTGATGCTTTTCCTGCTCTTTGTCACCCTGCGCGGTGACAAAGAGCAGGAATGGTAATCTTTTTCACAAGCCGTTGAGGGAAAAACATACACTCCTGCAAGGCTGTATTCACTTCACGTCACCTTTGTCAGCCCGTCTGCTTTTTTATTTTTTTACTTTACAAGGATCTACAAGGCTAATATAGCGTAGCTAACAAGTAACTGAAGCTGATATGCACAATGTTAAATAAGTGGCTATCATCTCATTCTTGCCTCAGACTGCTTTTAGTTGTTAAATGATCTCAATTAGACTTATTTGTGTGGTTTCTGATATGGTGTGACATACTGTTATCTAAAACAATAGCGATAACCATCGTGAAGTCTGCATTTTCTGTACTTTGGGCCATTTTTGTCCAGAATTTGAGTTCAGAAATGGAAATTGGGTTAACCACAGGGGGGAAAAAAAAACACAGCTGTAGGCTATAGATGACAGCACTGGTCTTGCTGAAAAATATAGCAGTTATGCAGACAAATACACTTGGAATCAGCTGTTATTATTTAAAAACAGCTGAAGGAAATCAGCTGAGGTTATGCTAGATGAGTAACAGAGCCTGCCCCTTCTGATGAGGTAATGAGCCAACCAGTGTCCTGTTGGATGCTGTAGAGGACTTCGTCTTCTGCGCAAGGTATTTTCTCCTCAGTGGACGATGTGCCAGCGTCCAACATCATCTAGAGTCGCTAGCCTTGTAAGTGTAAAATGTTTGAACACACTGAATTACATGTAAGATTTAAGTGTCACGTCAGTCCATCTTAAATTTGTGAGAGTGAGCACTGAAGAGGAGCCTTTGTATAGCAGTGCTAGCAAGGTCTCTTCTACCTTGGCTGCATACCATCATTCCCTGTGTACACATCTAGCAGTAAAGTTTTGAAGAGCTTTAAGTGCAGTTTACAACAACACCCTGCATATGTAGAGTTTCACTCATTATCCTCCACTGGAGCTAAGGGTAATGTTACAGCATACAAGGATATTTCAGACAATCACATGCTTCCAACTTTGTGGCAGCAGTTTGGGGGAGGCCCTTTCCTGTTCCAGCATGACTGTAGCCCAGTGTGGTGGTGTGGTTGAACTGGTTGTGTCTGCCCTGACCGCCACCCCACTGAACAACTTTGTGATGATCTAGAACATCGATTATGAGCCAGGCCTTCTCATAGAACATCAGTGCTTGATCTCACAAGTGCTCTTTTGACTGTATGGCACACACATTCCCACAGACGCACTCCAAAATCTTCTGGAAAGCCTTCCCAGAAGAGTGAAGGCTGTTATAGCTGCAAAGGCAAAACTCCATATTAATGCCCATGGTTTTAAAATGAGATGTCCACAAAGCTTCTATGGGTGTGATGGTCAAAGTGTCCACTTTGGCCATTTTAAGGCATATTTTATTATATTTATACTTCTTTCCAATTCAAACTTTTCTGGATGTTTAATATGGCATTTATGGTATGATGCAAACTTTTCAGTATTTTACATTGAGCTCCTGCTACCTGAAAGGGGAGCTCCACCGATTATTCGAAAATTCTGTACAGTTAAATAGTTAAGATGTAAACAGTCATTCAGAGTAGTTTGGTGTAAAATGCTTAACTCTAGAGAAACTTAGGAAGTCCGAATTATTTACAGTGGTAATGATAGGAACCAGACGTCTGAAGAGTTTAAGACCTCTAAAAGCTACATCACAAAGTTATTACATAAAATGGTCATGAATACTCAGCCTGATGACTGAGACATTGTTTTACAGAAGTTATGAGACGTTTTGGCCTAAAACATATTTTAATCAATTTACTCTATCCATATATAATATATTACACGTGAAGGGTGTTCTAAGGCGAAATAGTCCCCAAAGAAAACTTATTTATATTGCTTTTCAGATTTACCACTATTTTACCGTTATCAACATTGCATATAAAAACCTCAGAGGACTTGTGTGTGTTGGTGGTTTTGGATATTAAATAAAATGGCTATATTTGTGTTGCAGACATCAGGACCCATGCTTCCTATCATCACCACCACTGTAAATAAATCAGTCAATAAGTTTCTCTACAGATGAACCATTTCACATCAAACCATTCTGAATGACATTGTTTACGTTTCACCCACTGAATTATGCAGACATTTAGAAAAACTGGTGGAATTCCCCTTTAAGAGATTTCATTTTCATTTTTCAAAAATTTTATACCAAAATGAATAGTGGTTTAAAATGTTTTTAACACAACCAGCGGTTCTGCACTTGGCCTTGCCATAAGCTTCCATTGCTTAGCTACATTAGCCTCATAGCTCTAGTACAAAACCAAAAAAGCAAACTTCAGACACCGAGCATGTCTTGGCTGATCTGCTACGTTTGGGGAAACTGCTTAAATTTGATTTCTGGCCAAGCCGTCACTTTAATGGAAGACCGATGTCGGTTGTGTTCGTTGCGTTTTGGGCTTTGAACTCATGGCGACTTCAGACACACCAGCTGTTGTCTGCGCGATGCTCCACTTGAGCCAGCCATTGCATATGGGCCGGAGCTTTCTGTGCTCTGCCCCCATGTTCTCTCCTGGCCTACCTGCAGATATCAGGAGAGAAGAGCTCAACCCTTTTCTTTTTTGGGAAACACAGCCTGCTGGTGTCATTTGCATGTGATTTGCATACACTGAGCCAGTTGGGAATGTCAAGAGGCCAAATTAACTAGTTTTCAGTTTGCATCTCATTTGCATAGGAACTGTTTCACTGAGGTTACTCCAATAGGTGACCTTAATTGCCTTCGTCCTTGCGCGAGGAGAAGGCGGGCTCTGATTGCAATTAATTTCATTAAGCGAAGTATCAATATGACCAGGAGAATACATTTGCATGCTATCAGGACGAGGATGTGCAAGCTGTTTCCAATCAAGGAGCTTTTTGCGTGCGTAGATGTTCTGTCATACTTTTCATAAGGATGAAAAATTGGGCTTGGCAGTGATGGGTGTGGAGCTGATCAGCATGATCAATCTCACTTAACAGTCCAAGCAGAGATGCATTCGTTACATTAGTGGCGAGGTCAGAGATTGGCCTTGTTAAATAGTTTGGAGCTCAGCGTGGGTTAACGTGGTGCCTTAGCTTTGAGGTCAGTGTCTGAAGAGAGTCAAAGAGGAGGATCCGAGCTGTGACTCGGGTCTGTGATGGAAGCGTAGCCCTCTGAGATGAAATGCTTTGAGTACCTTTTGAATGAGATACATTTTAATCTTCTGTTTTGTTTTGTTTTAAATTAAGTCTGTGCTCTTTGAAAGACAACTGGAAAGTGTATTAAACAAAGACCACCTTAATTCAGTCTTTGTATGGTGTATTTAGCCCTGTCATTTACTCTTCTGTGAAGTAAAGGTCATTTTCGGGTGTTAATTTTGTTCGCTAATGACTGCTGCTCTCATTGGCTGCCTCAGTGGAGGAGGCAGAGTATGGGTGTGGCTATTGTGCCATGATGGAGAGCTCAACAATGGCTGCAGTGGGTTTTTAAGCTTGTTTATGCCTGTTTTAACTTACTCTGCCAAGCTCGTTTATGTTGAGAGCCAGATACAGTCATAAAATCATCAGCTAAACATCAGTACACAGCAGTGTTCAATTCAGAAACCTTATTTGCTTTGTAGCGTTTGTTTACATGTTTGCCACTGCTATAGGGGGCAGTCATGGGCTGGAGGTTAGGGAACCAGCTCTGTGACCGGAAAGGTCACCAGCTCGATCTCCTCGGCTGACAGACCATGACTGAAGTGCCCCTGAGCAAGGCACCCAACCCCCAATTGCTCCCCGGGCGCCGTGGATAGGGCTGCCCACCGCTCCGGGCAAGTGTGCTCACTGCCCCCTAGTGTATGTCTTTTTCTTTCTTTTTTTATTCCTTTATTCTATCTTTTTTACCTTCTTCCTTTCTTTCACTTTTTCCTCATTTCAGTTTCTTTCTTTTCAGGAAAAGAAAAGATTTTTTTTTCTAATTCCTTCTTTATTTCCCCATTTCTTTAATTTAATTTCCTTTTTCCTTGTTTTTATTTTCCTTCCTTTTTCTACTTTTTTTCATTCCTTTTATCTTTCCTTCTTCCCTTCCTTCTTTTCCCCTCCTTTGCCTTATCCTCCTTTTTCCCTTTCTGTTTTCCTTTCTTCCTTCCTTTTTACTCTTTCTTTCCCACTTCTTTTCATCCTTCATTTTGTCCTTGCTTTCTTCCTTTCCTTCTTTTCTTTCGTTCCATTCAGTGTTACTTTAGGATCGAGTTAAGGGGGGTGAATATTTGCGTTTTACTGCAGGCATTTGAAGCTTGTAACAGAAATCCAGGTAACACTCATTACTTTGGATGTTACATTTTGGACGTTGACTCCTTCAGTAAAGATTTAAACTCAGTCTGTCTCTGAATATTACTGGAGCTTGTTAGCTCAGTTATATGCTCAGCTTACTGTGGTGGAGACAGAATATGGTCCAGTTTGCCCACAGCTGGCCTGTTAACATCAACAAGATGTTGAAGAGTCTTCCTAGTCAGAAACTTAATGTTTGATACGTGGTATTACATCACTGTTTTACATCGTCCTGTCCATCAGAGAACTGACAGCTTCAGAGGTAAAAATATGAAGGATGGATGAGTGGGTGTGGTTATTTGAGAGGGGCTCGACATTTGCTCGGTGTGGTGCAGCGTTGAGCAACAAAACCTTACCATCTGTAGAATCACATACAGCAAAATGGCACTGAGACTACAAATTTCACAGTTTCTTGGATAGTAGATACAGTGACAAGCAATGTCCATGTAAACTAACAAGGAAAATGCAGTTTTATTCATATATATAAATACACTGCTTTGTGAAGCATCAAATTGAAGGTGGTAATCAAGCTGCATAAACTCGGAAATGTTAGAATTATAACATTCAATAAAACATATGCTTATGTATAGATGCAAAATAAAATGATGATTTTTTTTTATTTTCAAACATAATAATGCTAAAAATCTTGATACATTATTAGTGTTTATTGTCCACTGCTGTGAAAATAGTTCCATCAGTTACATTTCTGTATTCAAGGTATTTTTATATAAATATGTAAAATCAGTCATACAAAAATAATCAAACTGAGTTGAATTGGTGGTGATATTTTAAGATTTCATGAAATGAAATTTTCCTTAAAGAATCAGATTCTTATGAGGTCAGGTTTACACCCCTATCATAAATACCATGTTTGATTTGTGTCTCACTAAATTGGGCCTTATAAAGACTTTGCACCGTGGTGTCTTGTGTAGAGAAGGTGGAGAAAAGGAATTCCATACATTTTCACCTCAGTTCATAACCACCTCAGGCTACATTTATAATTAAGCACTGAGCTGAGACTAAGGCTTCAAAAAGCTCAGGCGAGGGAGCAGAACTGTAATGGTGCTGCTCCTCACCTCTTAATCTGTATTCCAGTACATTCACTGAGGCACAGGAACCACAAGCTCCCCAGAGCTACTAGTACACATCCTGAGAAATCAGTTGTTTATGCACGATCAACTAATCAAAGTCCTTAATGACCACCAGACCTGAGAAACCTAGTCTGGAATGAATCTCTCACTACTTCTCTTTTTTTTCTATGTGTGTCAGAAGCTGGAAGTGTTAAATGTAGCACTGTACGCAGGTGAAGAGGAGCAGGTTAGACCTGCTGAACCTCTGCCACGTCTCTGTGAACAGATGTGTGTGTGTGACGCAGGTGTGTGTATGTGTGAGTTTAGCTTTATGGACTCTTTCTTACTTTTTGGTCTTCACATCATTTCATCACCAGCGTTTTCTCCAGTCCTAAAACCTCCTCCTTAAATATCCATTTCTTCTTTCATCCTTCCTTACTTTCTTGTTTTTGGTTTGTTTCCCCATTCATCTGTTTTCTTTCTTTCTTTCTTTCTTTCTTTTTCTTTCTTTTCCCCTTCTGTTTTTTCTTTCCTTCTTTTCTTTGTCTGTTTTTCTTTCCTTCCTTTCTATGTCTGTTTGTTTTTTTTTTCTTTCTTTCTGTACCCATTCTTGTGTTTTTCCTTTCTTCCTTTCTTCCTTCCTTCCTTCCTTCCTTCCCTTTCTTTCTGTCTCTCTGTGTTTCTTTCTTCACCCATTCTTGTTTTTCCTGCCTTCCTTCCTTCCTTTCTTTCCTGCTGTTTGTTTGTTTCTTTCTTTCTTTCTTTCTTTACCCATTCTTGTCTTTCCTTCCTTCCTTCCTTCCTTCCTTCCTTCCCTTTCTTTCTGTCTGTTTTCTTTCTTTACCCATTCTTGTTTTTCTTTCTTTCCTTCCTTCCTTCCTTTCTTTCTTTCTTTCTTTCTTTCTTTCTTTCTTTCCTGCTGTTGGTTTTTCTTTCTTTCTTTATCCATTCTTGTCCTTCTTTCCTTCCCTTTTCCATTCTTTAACAGTGCACACCAGTTAAAATCATCATTTCCGGACGTAAACATGCCAGAATTCACCACGTCTGATTTTCGTTTCCTCCCTCAAATATACCTATAAGTTGTGTTAGGACACTTTAAGACCAAGGCTGGGAAACAGAGGCCTTTACTGAAAACAACAGTCAAGTTGAAGAAATTTAAAACTCAACAGAAGCTCTTTAGCTGCCTTCTTTTAGCATGATCTGGTTGAAAGTCTCCTTTTACTCAGTGCAGTGAAATGGAGATGTATTGGAAGCTCACTAAGGGTTGCTCCTGTCTTACTTTTGAGGCTACTCTGTAGTCTAACTTCAGTCTCCAGGGCTTAATCTTTCTCCTGAATCTTGGCAAGCTTTGAATGTCAGTAAGCATTGCCTCTTTTGGGCAAAGGAAATCACTAAATATATAGAACCATGCTGATCATGAGGCCAAGGAGTGTGTTGAAGACAGACTTTAAATAAACAAGCAGGGTTGAGTAACTGCATAGTAACTAATCGTTTTTATATCAGAATCACAAATTGAAGGAGCTGCAGTTGTAATTATGACCTACATTGTCAACAGCATTATTTTAGCAAGACAAGTGCTGGAAAATAAAATATAAAACGAAGCTCATGAACCACTTTTAGATGAGTCAGACCAGTAAACAACCAAACACTCGTGCTGTTTGTACATGACAGCATAACCACAACTAACTGACAGTCTGGCACTCCACATTCAGCTTTCAAGCTTCAAGCCAAAGGAAAGTAGGTTTGCCGGTGTTCTTGGCCAAAATAACAGGCCATGACCTTAATTTGTAAAAAATATTCACAATTTTAATTTGTACAATATCGATAAGTTAAATCACAATTTTATATTTTCTCCAAATCTCCCAGCCTTTTTTGGAGGTCAGCCTATAGTGCATTTATCTTTTTATTAATTTATTTTTCTACTAAATCTAAGAATACTTCTGCAGCGTGACCTCCAATTATCGTTAATGTTAATTTCACAATTTGAAAATTCTTTTACTCCACATGCATCATGAATTGCTTGTGCAATAATCTTGTTAAAAAAATGACTTTTTTTTTTATATGACAGTGACAATATAGCGTTGTATATGTTTTAGTTGACTGCACTGATGCTTTTTGATGTGCTGTAGTGTGGGACAGGCTGGCCTTCGGTGTTAGGAACGAGACTGCCTGCACAATTTGAACAAGAGCCAAGCTGCTGAAACCCTTAGGGACACATGTGTGCGTTAACTGTGTTTGACCAAGACTGCACCCTGTCGTTCCAGGCAAGCTGTAAGGCTGCTTACATACGCCGTGTTTGACATGACAGCTGACCTGCTTACTGCATGTATAGTGTAGGTCTGGCGCTTCCTCCTGCTCCCTGAGTGTCTGCTGCTTTTGTGCATTATATAAGTGTCCTCTTGCTATAGAGGCTGGTCTGTTTGTTGTGAAACATGAGTTGCCTTATTTGTGCTGCCTCGCGTTTATGCATGCTCGAATAGCAGCGAAGGCCTGCGTCTATGACCTCAGGCGTTGGCTTTTTACCGGCTTCAGTTGTTCTAGTTTCCTCATGTTCAGCAATGTGCCTGTCATTGTACCGTGTTTTTTTTTTCTTTTTTTTCCCAGCAGGTTCTGCCTGTTCTACCTTAGGTGTTGGTTTTCTGCCGTTTGGTCAGCATAAGCAGTGGTGTGTGTAATGGTGTGGCCGGGCCAGTGGCTTCTTTGAAGCTTCTCTCATCACCCCTCTGACTCATCCAAGAGTGATGCATTCTGGCATTCGTTTTGTCTTGTTTTTCTCTGTGTGGCGGAGCGACAGCGTGTGCGCATGTGAGAAGAAGGCCAGAGCTTCTTGAATTTCCCCGCTCTGTCATCAGAGGCTGTTTTAATTCTCAGATGGAGGGCACTGAGTTTACACTGTATGTTTAAACATGCTCGGTTTCAACTCATGTGGTCTAGCTGCAGTGTCCAGTAAACTGGTACACAGGGTTTTTCCCCAAGCTAACAGTGCCAGGCCCTGTGCGCTGCGGTCACAGTGGTGTTTGAGGCTGTTTGCTTTACTTGAACATGCTCATTGTTGGAGTGTGGCGGCGAGGACATGGTGGCAGCAAGGAGATGCCAAATCCGACTTGGGGGGGGGGTTATTTCTTTTTTAACATCAAGGAGTGGTTTGTAGATTGTTCACAGCAGAAAAATGGCAATGACTGACACTTTTCTTATCTGCTTACATTTGACCATTATGGTATAGCTGTATAATGAGCTTCATCAGAATATATTTTGTTCCATCATTGAATGGAAGCAATTGGAACAAGAATAGATTCCAAGTCATTTTGGACTGTTTCTATTGGTTCATGCATCTTGAAAATTTGACACAATGTAAAGCTGGCGTTTTTCAGTCATGTGACAAAATGAAAAGATGATACAAGATTTTTGGCAGACACTGTTTGTAACTATTTATAACTATTTATAACTCAGTAACTCAATGTTGTTGTGTGAACGCAGGATTTACATGAACCTGAACATGAAAATCACATGATTTCCATAGCGTGAATGCAGTTTACAGTGTTTACCAACGTCCAGCGAGAGCGACAATGGCAACATTTTCCAAACAATGAGTGTTAATATCATATACAGTTGTATGCAAACATTAGAATGCCATCAGTCAAATGACATGTTTTGTTGATTTAAGTAAACTAACACAACTTCTACAGGAAACACACTTAAGTATGGCATTTTTCTGTAAATGTTTTTTACAGAAAAATGTACAATAATTAGAATATAAAATATGCCACAACTTGTGTTTAATTTTTCCCCCAAAATGTTTGTCAGCAACTAAACAGTAATTGTGCATTAAAATGTGTAGATGTGTTCCTTGTAGAGGGTGCGTTCACTTAGAAAATCAACAACACATGTAAGTTGACTGGGGTGCTCGAACTTTTGCACACAACAGTATATCTCGTGTACAGGCCACATATCACTTTGGCAATGATCAAATTCATAGAATTGCGGCAGCTGGAAATAACTATTATTAAGAAAGCCGGCAATGGAAATTCTTGCTATTTGAAAGCTGTGAATGAGAGAACTGCAGTCACGTCATAGCAACATCGCACGAGCAGCTGGTCTTTAGGGTGGAACTACAGATGGTTTAAAGTGTCAAACTAAGAAATGGCAATTAAGTACATTTTCTTTTTTTTTCTGCATCGGGGGAAAAATGCAGAAAACACATTTAACAGGAAACTACACAGAATCCTCATCAACTAAATATAATATCACATTTTTCAGTATTTAGTGTGTCACTCTTTACATTTATTACAGCTTCCATTCTTTTCAGACTTGCTTTCAGTTTTTCAGATATATCTGCAGGGATGTTTTTCCACACCTCCCAAGTTCAGTCTTAGAAGTTGGTTGCGTTTTCTGCTTCTCCTGTCCAAGTAATCCAAACACGTTCAGAGATGTTGAGGTCTGGACTAGGGTGGTCAGTCCATTATTCTCAGAACGCCAGCAGCTTATTGTTTGATTTGCCAGTATTCTTTTTTTTGTCTTTCTTTTTTTCAGTAATGGCTTCTTGACAGCTGCACATCCTTTAAGACCCCTAGCCCTGACTTGTCTTCTTACAGTGGAAGGATGGACGAACGCCTGTGGATTTTATTTATTTAATTTTTGTTTTCAGATCTGAAGCAGCTTGATTTTCTCCTGATGGGAGCAATTTTGGTGTCTACCAGGTGTTGCACGGTTGTAAGCACTTTCATCTTCCATGTTTTTAAATTCATTTTTTGAACTCCAGTTTTGGAAACTCAAGTTTTGACTTATTTTCCTTTGACTTCTCCATTCCTTATGTAAGTAGGTTATCTTATCTAATCTCATCAGAAATATCTCCTGAAAAATGAATAACTTATAGGTAATGACTGTTTTGACTGGAAATGAACTAAATACATGGTGGTCTCTGACTTTAGCACAGTACTGTTTAATGTAATGTAACTGTAACGTTCAGCAATTCATTTTTCCAACTTTCTCTAAAGTTTGTCCAACCTGGCAACAGTTGCTACGGAAGTGCACAGTTGTGGGTGGAGCATGGATAGGTCAGTTCCAATAACTGTGCATCATCTTCATCATATAAATAGTAATTATAAGTGGCGGGAAAATGGTGTAATCGTGGGTCGTCCCTGCGTCTTTCTTTAAACAGCCTACATATACAGCACAAAGAAGCTATTTCACTGTAGTGTAACCCTGACCATGGCCACCCAGCACTGGACACAAACCAAAGCTTGATGGAGAAATGACTGAGTGAGTTGACAAGACAAAACCACAGACTTGAACTGGAGCAAGTAAAACACTCTACATCAAACAAAAGCACAACAAATGCTTTGTTTAAGATGCTATTTTAGTGCAAGAGCTCTCTATAAGAGTGTGCTGGTAATAGTTCTGCAGTGGTGGGAAAGGAATGACTAGTCCGTAAGTGACCACTCCATGACACATTGTTGCAAGCTGTCCTGACCACTTGAATCATGACACAATCACACACATTTGCACGACATTTCCATCCAAGTTATCGGCCTCGTTTGAGAGCTTCTGGGATGGACTCTTCATACAGTGCCAGTCAAAAGGTTGGACACACCTACTCATGATGGGTCCTTTATTTTTGGAGAATGTGATGACATGAAGACTATGAAATGGCATACATGGGTTTTGGGCTGATCAAGAAGTGAAAAACTGTTTTAGATTATTCAAAGTAACCCCAAATCATTGAAAGGGGGTGCAAGGGTGTTCAGTATTTTTTCCATTTATTTTAGTTTATACTTTTGGAAAAAATGCATAGTCATCAGTGTCATTAATGTATAGTTTCAGTCAAAACGGCTTATAAAATGTTTTTCCTTATTTTACTCTTCCACATTTTAGAATAATAAAGACATTATTAGGCTACACTATATAAGTTTGGGAGATTTTGGAGACCTCTCTGGTGAAAATGTGTAACTGCATGCAATGTGCAGAAGAACAGATTTGCAGTGTGGGTTGTGCAGGCTTTACAGGACGAATCACAGCAGCACATACAAACCATATTTGCAACTTTAAATGCGTTAAACGGAGATCAAAAAACGGAAATATCTTCTATTTTAGATTTTTTTCAGAAATTATTCCTGCCTTTCGCTTGATACAGCTTCACACACTCTTGATCATTCTCTCAAGCAGCTTAATGAGGAGCCACCTCTGAAGATTTTGCCAACAATACTGAAGAAAAAAAACACATTTTTTTAACAGTATCTGTTTGTCTTTGAAACTGATTTTATTTGAAAAGCATAAGCCTTTACATAAAAAAAAAGGGAGTTACAAATTCAGGTCCTGTTGATGCCACAGCATGTCCTCGCTCTCTCTGGGTGGGTAGAATTACCCTTTGCTGTCCCCCCCTCCTCACTTAGCCTGATGCTTGCCAATGCGGAAGTCTGTTAGCTGCTATACGAGACTTGGCAGTTAGTGTTCTCTTAGTGTGTTGAGCCGTCTACTGATACAGTGGAAGCATGTGCTAGTCTTCACCCTCCCTGTGTGGTAACATCATGTGATAAGGGGCGCCCTACTTAGCCGGTGGGAGTTGGACGCAAATAATTTGGGGGGAAGAAATTGATTAAAAAAATTAAATATATGCATATTTCTTTAGGTATGTCCACTTTTGACTGGTAATTCCATGGAAACATATCTTGGGCCTTTAGATTATGAAACATACGTTCAGTAAAGTGAGTACAAACTTTTTACTGGTACTGTTCTTAAGCAGCGGGTTTTCTACCTACTTCTTTTTGGGAATTTTGAAAATGCACATTAAAAAAACCTGACTGGAAAAAACAGAAATATGGAGCAAAAAATGCTCAAATAAAGCAAATATATTCAAATAAAGTTCTCACACATGGATGAGGTGAAAAAGTTGCTTTGTCGATGAAGGAGAAACGTGAAAAATGATGATGGAAACAGATTTTTTGAGTAAGTGTTGAGGTTGCAGAAACAAAAGTCACGTGTTTGGCCTTAAATTCTCTCAGAACCTTTTTCTCCAGTGGCACTCGCAGGGGTTTGGTGGGCACCATCTAGGTGGGACAGCTTCAGACCTCATTAAATGGGCCATGGTGGCATGTTTGAACTGTTAGGACTACTATATACAGCTGACAGAGGGCTGTCAAAACTGCTCTACTGTGAGCTAATAATGGTAAGAGTGACTCTTGGGTGCCCTCCGGTACTCGGTATGCTGGGGCACACATGCCATTTGTGCCCTGTGAGCGTGGTTTTCACTCCATTTATAAGTGGCGAATGCTGCTTTTGCCGCCTGAAACCTCTGGCAAAGTTGACATAACAAGCACCACTTGGGAAACCATGGCATGTAGAAAACTGGACCAGGTGAATCCCCTCTTATGTCTCTCACTGTATGTCTTGTCACACTTCATCTTCAGGAATTTGCACATAACAGTAGTTGAAGGAAACACTGGCTGTGTTTACATGCAAAGATTTTTGCCAATCCGATTGAATACATTCTGACTATAGATTAAGACTGAGGTGTTCATCTGCTCACTCTACTCAACAATCTGATGGATAATCTCAGTTTACATTCACACCACAAGTAATCCGATCCATAATCACACACATGCGTAGAGAACCACTTAGTGTAGACGTTATCATGACAACGAGCATCACGTGAGTCCAGTCAGAGTGAGATGAGCAGCAGTGAGCAGTGCTTGTGTTTTTAATTGCTTTAAAATGTTGTCAGACTCAGGAAAACGTCCTTCACATGTCCTTATTAAAGAAGGCCGAGAGGAAGACGTCGTGTTCTGAGACACATAAACTGGACGTCCGTCCCACCGTCGTCTTTTAAAGATCAGAGCATAAACTTCGTCTCCTCTGCAGACCAGTTTCTGCTCCCGCCATGTTGAACGGTGTAAACTTTCACTATGACGCTACGCACATGATCAGACAGACTTAAACTCTCAGATTGGGAATGTAATCACATTTGCATGGTTATTATTCTTCAATTTAACGGATTATTTACAGGATTACCCACCTTGTTCAATCGGATAAAGATTACATTCCGAATGGCCTCAGTCAGACTAGTCCGATTGAGGTGTATACATGGACATATTCTATTCTGATTGAGCTATTAGTCTGGTTATTAAAGGATTGTTAGGCTGCATGTAAACATGGCAACTGATTAATGTGCAAAACATTTAAAAGGAAATCCAGCTAGTGTCGTTTAGATGGAGTGCGTGTGTGTGTGTTGAGTGGAACCTCTGCTGGTTCTGGTGTCTGTTTCAATGGACAAGTGTGGTTATGTGTGCAAGATGATGTTTCAGTCAGTACAGTAATGTCAGCCATGTGTGTGACCTCTGCTGGCAGCGGACATCCTACGTGTGGCTCGACCACTGACCAGAGCTAGAGCTGTCCCAGAAAAAGGCCTGGACTTAACTAAGCTTCCAGTAAAGTGAAGAGCGGGGGAAAAGCTCCATGCATCAAATAACGCTAAGGTGAAAGGAGCTGAGCTAACAGCCGACTTCGTGTTCCAGCATTTCCTCTAAGTAACAGACGCGGGATTTCTTGGAATGCTGCTGCGCTGCCTTGGGTATAAACAGTTATTCAAAGAGATTCTTTGTAGGACGTGCTGGACGCCGGTGGCCTTTCTGCTGTGAGAAAAACAGTCACCAGAAAATTCGGAACACTCTGAATATGCATGAAACGTTTTCTTCCAGCACTAACGCGAGACCACTCGGCTGGTTATTCATGCAACGCTGCTTTCAGCTCCGAAGCAAAGCGCCTCGCCGGCCTGCAGATATGAATCATCTGTCTGTTTTGTGCTGAGCTCATCGAAGTTGCTCACACTGTGGTGTAACTGTTGAGGTGGGGGAGGGGCGCTTTTTACCTCTTTGTGCCCATACAAACACTCCGGAGTGACCTTTACGTGCCGTGTCACGGCGGTGTGCAATAACAAAAACAGCCTGTGAACCCGGAGCCCAGCCGCTTCCCACCACAGCGCTACTGGCACCCTCAGCCTGCCTCAGCTGTGTGCATGAGCACCAGGCCAAACCAGCCCAGCAGCCTCACTGAGTTTTTAAAGGACTCACTTGTGGTCCTGTCAGTTGTTTCTTGTTTAAAACCTTCTTGGAGTGGTGTCCCCTGGGATGAGTCACTGGGCTCTCTGCAGGGAAAGAGATGACATTTCTCCGAATCTCGTCTCTTACGGCAAATCCAGGAGCTGGAAATATTGCGCCGCTATTGCGTAGATGAGTGGGGAGTCGGAGAAAATCTAATTAGGATCATTTAATTGAATTAGTTTTCCCTCCAGTAATGTGGCTCATGGGAGTATGTTGTTTTTCAAAAATCACATTTTATATTGAATTTGAAGGTGTTTTCTTTTTTTGTTCACTCCTGATTGAATGTGTATATTTATTCTGAGCATCTTTGGCTCTCATTCTTTTTCTAGCTTTCGCCCTGAGGCCCAGTATGTTGGATTTCCAGTGACATCATTGGCATCATCCTTAGCTCGCCCTGATTAAGGCTCTTAAAGACCGTGTTCTGCTCTGTCTGATCATAGCTGATGGAGGCTTGAAGCCAGTAGCGGCGCCAGGACTGCTGTTCTGGATGGGCGTGATAAATCCACGGGTTGGGACGAACCTTGAATTTCAGTCCTGCAAACAGGGGGCTACAATGAAGTGGCAGCCATTACTAGAGACATTAGCTAAGTGTCGACCTCAAAACTGAAGAAAACTGAAACTGAGACATGTACAACTCAGAATAATGCTCCCTATTTCTCTTTATTATTCTGGCATTGTAGTCAGTGTATGTACAGTAGAGTCTCCATAGAAAAGCACTGACAGTAGAACAGGATGCTCTGGAGCAGCTGCACTTGAGCCTAAGGCCACCATGTTTAATGCCAAGAGGAGGCTAGATGGGTATGAGGCCCCCCAGGATTGAGCTGTGGAGCAGTGGAACCGCATTTTCTAGTGTGATGGAGCAACAACCAATACTTTTGGGATGAGTTGGAGTGGCGTATGTGATCCAGAAATAATCATCCAAAATCAATACCCTTGCTGAATGCTATCAGATCCTCACAGCGATGTTCCAACCTTTAGTGTAAAGCCTTCCCTGAAGAGTAAAGACAGTTATTGTAGCAAAAGGGGACAAATTCCTTTTTAATATTCTTCTTTTCAGAAGAAACATTGGATGAGCAGATATCCCATGAATCCAAAGAATGACAGATTAAGATTGATTTATAATTGCAGTTATATCATAATGAATTCTGAAAATATTTCCATTCACATCTTCAGACCTACTCAGGGTTGTTCTGCGTCACTGTGAACCCCTACAAGTGGCTCCCAGTATATGATCCAGTTGTTGTGGCTGGATACAGAGGCAAAAAAGAGAATTGAAGCCCCACCCCACATCTTCTCCATCTCTGATAACGCCTATCAGTTCATGCTGACTGGTATGATATTGGTTTGACACCTGATTAGAAAACAGGATTTACTAATTGATTCCCAGTCTGAGTTTCACAGAGTGCACAAATTTGTTCCTGTGTGAATTGGGTACTTGAATAACGTGCCTTATGTTTCTCTTCAGATCGTGAAAACCAGTCCGTCCTGATTACGTAAGTGCAGACTTGTATGAAAGTTTTCTTCTTACATTATCATGCTTATATTTATCACATATAAATTCTTTCTGGTTTACATTATAGTCATCACCGTTTTTGTGCATATTCAGTGCATATATTGGTTTTAGCTGATAACCACAAGAAGCACAAAATGCGTCTTGCTGAAATGGTGATTTATCCACTGACTATAAAAAATGTAAATAAATTCTCAAAGATATAAGAAAAATAACATGCATAAGGTACAATATTTTTTTAAATCACTTTCTAAAACAAAGATCACCACTGAGACGGAATATTGTTAATCTATTCCATCCCCAGTGGAGAATCCGGTGCAGGAAAGACTGTGAACACCAAACGTGTCATCCAGTACTTTGCAACAGTTGCAATGACTGGACAGAAGAAGGCAGAGCCTGTTCCAGGCAAAATGCAGGTAAATAAATTACTGTTCCAGGATTCTGAGAGAATTTGTCTGTGAACTCTTCATTGAAATGTCTATCATTCTAGGGTTCACTGGAGGACCAAATCGTTGCAGCCAACCCCCTGCTGGAAGCTCAGGAATGACAACTCCTCTCGTTTTGTAAGTATATACATGCTGAAAATGTTCATAATTGACAAGAACATACACGGAATGTGTGGGACGTCCACAAACTTTTGGCCATATTGTGTAGTTTTTTCTTTATTAAACAAAGTGATTCAACATTTCAATGTCTTTGTTGGGGAAGGTATGTGAACCTCTGCTTTCAGTAACTAGTGTGACCCCTTGAGCAGCAATGATTTCACGCAAACAGTTCCTGTAACTGTTGATCAGCACTGCACATTGACTTGGAGTCAGTGTGCAATCTTGGCCCATCTTCCTTACAGAAGTGCTTCAACTGTGTTATGTAGGTGGGCTTTTTTGCATGAACACCACACCTTAGGGTCTGCCTCATCATTTGTACCGGATCGAGGTCTGGACTTTGACTCAGCGATAATGAAACATTTCTCCTGCTTTAATCATTCTTTGTAGACTAACTGGTGTTTTTAAGGTTGTTGTCTTTCTGCAGGACCCATCTTCTGTTGAGGTTCAGTTCACGGATGGATGCCCGGACATTCTCCTGTAGAATTTCCTAAAACAATCCAGAATTCATAAACCCATCAAATGATGGCATGCTGTCTTGGTCCTATAGCAGCAAAACAGCCCCAGACTGATACTGCCACCACTGTGTTTCGAACCAGTTATTCGGGGAACTTAAACAGGCAGTAATGTTCTTTCTGGAGAGTAGTGGCTTTCTTTCTCCATGCTATCATTCCATGTTTTACTCTTGTTAAGTGTTTGCATGATGGTGGACTCATGAACACTGACATTAGCCTGTGTCAGAGAGGCCTGCAGATCCTTAGATGTTACCCTGGGGTTCTTTGTGATCTCCCAGCACATTCTACAGCTTACTCTAGGAGTTATTTTTGTTGGATGATCACTCCTGAGAAGGATAACAGTGGTGTTGAATTTCCCCCATTTCTACACTGTCTGACAGTGGATCGGTGTCCACACTGTTCTATAACTGTTTTGGAACATCTCCCAGCCTAATGAGCTTTGGCCAGTGTTTTTCTGAGGTCCTTGGAAATCTCATTCTACTGACACATGGCATGCTCTAACAAATGTAAGTGGTAAAGACCAGACTTCGAAGGTGACGACTCAGGTTGATGTGTTTTTAAATAGGATAGGGTCAGCTGCAGTCACACCTGATTGTCCTTCTATTGATTGAACCTCCTGACCCTCATTATCACCTGTACAACACTGATAATTCTCATTCTAAGTTCACCTACTTTTGCCACTCAAAATATGTAATGTTGGACCACATTGATCAATAAATGAATGAAAAATTGTGTGATAAAATCTGTAAAAGTGAGTTTTCTCTAGAGGTGTAAACGTATTTTCATTTAGAAAATCAACAAATTATAATTTTACCAGAGGTGCCCAAACCTTTGATCATGATGCTGCCACCACTGTGTTTCAAAGTTGGAATGAGGTTCTTGGTCACTTCTATCACTTTTGGTCTTGGAAGAGAGATGATCTCTATGATGAGCTTTTGTCCTCCTCCAAGGTTGAAATACTTAGCAGTTACTTTATAGTTTTGGTATTTTTTTAATAAAGCACAGGAGGCCATGTGTTACTGTGATTTTATCACTAAAAATTTAGCTGACTCAAAACCGATTAAAACCCCCTTAACCATGGTAAAATCACTATAATCATGACCTCAGGTAGCTTGTTGCTTTTATAAAATGGTAAAAAATGAAAAAATATACACAATTTCAATGAAAGATTTGTTCTAATGAATAATTATCCCAGTGAACAATTCTTGCCCCCAAAAATGTAATTTGTTTACGCTACTGTTGCCAAGCAATCATCTACTGCTGAAGGAGGAAAGAATTTTTTTTGGTTACATGTCATTGTATATTGCAGTCATTTCGTGAACATTTTTGGTCATATAACAATAAAAATACCATAATATAGCACTGTTTAAGGCAGTAACTTTTATTTTGTAAGCAGTCTTTGCTTTTTTTTTTACCAGCACAATGATTCTAATTTCAGCTATGTGATTGTGAATGTCATATACTGTGATTGTGAATGTCATATATGCATTGAGTGCATTCATTAGTAAGATTTAATGTTGGTTTGGCCAGCAACAAAAGTTGGAGGGCCTAAGCATCAGTGCCCAGTCATACCACCGCCACTGCTAGACGCTTGTACCAGTCTTGAAGCATTGTACATTGCCAGATGAAGAGACTGGACATTGTGTGAGCTGTGCACATGTTCAGGTTTTACTCTCTGACTGCATTACCCCAGAGCAGGCCTCGTGTTTTTGTCAGTGCTTTGGACATAACTCTGTAACTTTAAGAACAGTTTGACAGTAATGGCACAGTGAGGCCTTTCTAAGTGTTATGTTATTCTTTTCTCTTGGTTGCTGTGGGTTTTTCTTGCTGAGTGAACACATATTAGATGTGGCCTTAATTAAGATTCTTGCAGACTGTCTCCAGTCTTGAAGCACAGTACACTGCCAAAAACAGGACTGCACACTCTCTGAATAGTACATACAGGGGTTTATACCAAATCACTGCATTTATTTTGAAAGCTTAAAGAAGTATTTCAGCGTTTTTCAGCCTATTCTTTTGACCTCTAAATTTTAGCTGAAGACTCATTGTATCCGTTTTTAGAGTGCAGGCCTAAAATAGCCAACACTTCTCATGTTGATGCTTCCAACTGAAGATAGACACAGCTGAGGCGCAAATAAACACTACTCACTGCTGCCTTTTAAATATTAACAAACATCAAATAAACAAACGTTACTCACCGTCGCCCTCTAAAGGGTGTTATTAACGAACATCAATTAAACAAATGTTACTCACCGCCGCCCTCTAAAGGTGTTATTAACGAACCTCAATTAAACAAATGTTACTCACCGCCGCCCTCTAAAGGTGTTATTAACGAACATCAATTGAACAAATGTTACTCACCGCCGCCCTCTAAAGGTGTTATTAACGAACATCAATTAAACAAATGTTACTCACCGCCACCCTCTAAAGGTGTTATTAACAAACATCAATTAAACAAATGTTACTCACCGCCGCCCTCTAAAGGTGTTATTAACGAACATCAAATAAACAAACGTCGCTCACCGCCGCCCTCTAAAGGGGTTATTGACGAACATCAAATAAACAAACGTCGCTCACCGCCGCCCTCTAAAGGTGTTATTAACGAACATCAAATAAACAAACGTCGCTCACCGCCGCCCTCTAAAGGGGTTATTGATGAACATCAATTAAACAAATGTTACTCACCGCCGCCCTCTAAAGGTGTTATTAACGAACATCAAATAAACAAACGTCGCTCACCGCCGCCCTCTAAAGGGGTTATTGATGAACATCAAATAAACAAACGTTACTCAGTACTGCCCTCTAAAGGTGTTATTAACAAACATCAAATAAACAAACATTGCTCACCGCCGCCCTCTAAAGGTGTTATTAACAAACATCAAATAAACAAACGTTACTCACCGCCGCCCTCTAAAGGGGTTTTTAACAAACATCAAATAAACAAACGTTACTCACCGCCGCCCTCTAAAGGGGTTATTGATGAACATCAAATAGACAAACGTTACTCACCGCCGCCCTCTAAAGGTGTTATTAACGAACAACAAATAAACAAACGTTACTCACCGCCGCCCTCTAAAGGGGTTATTAACGAACAACAAATAAACAAACGTTACTCACCGCCGCCCTCTAAAGGTGTTATTAACAAACATCAAATAAACAAACGTTACTCACATCTGCCCTCTGAAGGTGTTATTAACAAACATCAAATAAACAAACGTTACTCACCGCCGCCCTCTAAAGGTGTTATTAACAAACATCAAATAAACAAACGTTACTCACCGCCGCCCTCTAAAGGTGTTATTAACGAACATCAATAAACAAACGTTACTCAACGCCGTCCCTCTACAAGGTGCTTTTAAACCACATCCTCGAGTCAAACATCACAGTCACTCGGAACAGCCCCTGAAGGTCGTCAGTCCATTGCAGGGCAGACAGACAGACATTACACATCTGCCCTCTAAACATGTTAACAAACATCAAATTAAACAAACGTACCACCGCCGCCCTCTATGTTATTAACAAACATCAAATAAACAAACGTTACTCACCGCCGCCCTCTAAAGGGGTTATTAACAAACATCAAATAAACAAACGTTACTCACCGCCGCCCTCTAAAGGTGTTATTAACAAACATCAAATAAACAAACGTTACTCACCGCCGCCCTCTAAAGGTGTTATTAACAAACATCAAATAAACAACGTTACTCACCGCCGCCTCTAAAGGTGTTATTAACAAACATCAAATAAACAAACGTTACTCACCGCCGCCCTCTAAAGGTGTTATTAACAAACATCAAATAAACAAACGTCGCTCACCGTCGCCCTCTAAAGGGGTTATTGACGAACATCAATAAACAAACGTCGCTCACCGCCGCCCTCTAAAGGGGTTATTGATGAACATCAATTAAACAAATGTTACTCACCGCCGCCCTCTAAAGGTGTTATTAACGAACATCAAATAAACAAACGTCGCTCACCGCCGCCCTCTAAAGGGGTTATTGATGAACATCAAATAAACAAACGTTACTCAGTACTGCCCTCTAAAGGTGTTATTAACAAACATCAAATAAACAAACATCGCTCACCGCCGCCCTCTAAAGGTGTTATTAACGAACAACAAATAAACAAACGTTACTCACCGCCGCCCTCTAAAGGTGTTTTTAACAAACATCAAATAAACAAACGTTACTCAGTACTGCCCTCTGAAGGTGTTATTAACAAACATCAAATAAACAAACATTACTCAACACCGCCCTCTAAAGGTGTTATTAACAAACATCAAATAAACAAACGTTACTCACCGCCGCCCTCTAAAGGTGTTATTAACAACATCAAAATAACAACGTTACTCACCGCCGCCCTCTAAAGGTGTTATTAACAAACATCAAATAAACAAACGTTACTCACCGCCGCCCTCTAAAGGTGTTATTAACAAACATCAATAAACAAACGTTACTCACCGCCGCCCTCTAAAGGTGTTATTAACAAACATCAAATAAACAAACGTTACTCACCGCCGCCCTCTAAAGGTGTTATTAACAAACATCAAATAAACAAACGTCGCTCACCGTCGCCCTCTAAAGGGGTTATTGACGAACATCAAATAAACAAACGTCGCTCACCGCCGCCCTCTAAAGGGGTTATTGATGAACATCAATTAAACAAATGTTACTCACCGCCGCCCTCTAAAGGTGTTATTAACGAACATCAAATAAACAAACGTCGCTCACCGCCGCCCTCTAAAGGGGTTATTGATGAACATCAAATAAACAAACGTTACTCAGTACTGCCCTCTAAAGGTGTTATTAACAAACATCAAATAAACAAACATCGCTCACCGCCGCCCTCTAAAGGTGTTATTAACAAACATCAAATAAACAAACGTTACTCACCGCCGCCCTCTAAAGGGGTTTTTAACAAACATCAAATAAACAAACGTTACTCACCGCCGCCCTCTAAAGGGGTTATTGATGAACATCAAATAAACAAACATTACTCACCGCCGCCCTCTAAAGGGGTTATTGATGAACATCAAATAGACAAACATTACTCACCGCCGCCCTCTAAAGGGGTTATTAACAAACATCAAATAAACAAACATAACTCACCGCCGCCCTCTAAAGGTGTTATTAACAAACATCAAATAAACAAACGTTACTCACCGCCGCCCTCTAAAGGGGTTATTAACAAACATCAAATAAACAAATGTTACTCACCGCCGCCCTCTAAAGGTGTTATTAACGAACAACAAATAAACAAACGTTACTCACCGCCGCCCTCTAAAGGTGTTTTTAACAAACATCAAATAAACAAACGTTACTCAGTACTGCCCTCTGAAGGTGTTATTAACAAACATCAAATAAACAAACATTACTCAACACCGCCCTCTAAAGGTGTTATTAACAAACATCAAATAAACAAACGTTACTCACCGCCGCCCTCTAAAGGTGTTATTAACAAACATCAAATAAACAAACGTTACTCACCGCCGCCCTCTAAAGGTGTTATTAACAAACATCAAATAAACAAACGTCGCTCACCGCCGCCCTCTAAAGGTGTTATTAACAAACATCAAATAAACAAATGTTACTCACCGCCGCCCTCTAAAGGGGTTATTGACGAACATCAAATAAACAAATGTTACTCACCGCCGCCCTCTAAAGGTGTTATTAACGAACAACAAATAAACAAACGTTACTCACCGCCGCCCTCTAAAGGGGTTTTTAACAAACATCAAATAAACAAACATTACTCAGTACTGCCCTCTGAAGGTGTTATTAACAAACATCAAATAAACAAACATTACTCAACACCACCCTCTAAAGGTGTTATTAACAAACATCAAATAAACAAACGTTACTCAACACCGCCCTCTAAAGGTGTTATTAACAAACATCAAATAAACAAACGTTACTCACCGCCGCCCTCTAAAGGTGTTATTAACAAACATCAAATAAACAAACATTACTCAACACCGCCCTCTAAAGGTGTTATTAACAAACATCAAATAAACAAACGTTACTCACCGCCGCCCTCTAAAGGGGTTATTAATGAACATCAATCAAACAAACATTACTCAACACCGCCCTCTAAACACACACAGACACTTTCTAAACCACTTATCCTTCTGGGTCGCGGGGGGGGGTGCTGGAGCCTATCCCAGCAGTCACTGGGCGGAAGGCAGGAAACACCCTGGACAGGTCGCCAGTCCATTGCAGGGCAGACAGACAGACATACACATCTGCCCTCTAAACATGTTAACAAATATTAATTAAACAAACGTAACTTATTATTAACAAACATCAAATAAACAAACGTTACTCACCGCCGCCCTCTAAAGGTGTTATTAACAAACATCAAATAAACAAACATTACTCACCGCCGCCCCCTACAGGTAAACAACCATAAAATAAACCCAGCTGCCATCTAAAGGTATTCCCAAATATTAAATAAACAAATATTATTAACTACTCCTCTCTTTAAATCTTACAGCACTGAGTGAAAGAAACTTTCATTTTTGTAAGACCCATGATGTTTAGTAATAAATGTGGTTTCTGCTTTGATTTATTAACATGTACTTTCTTCAATCCAGCTGCTGAAAATTCTACTTGTCATGTAAATATATATCACAGCTAACAACTGTGGAAAATATTCATGGTCAGTTTAAATAAATGCCATTAGCACAAACAGTAGTGATCAGGTGATTATGTAATAATTGTGGCAGGTCTGCTAATCTGTATCTGCCACATTGGTATCGTACCTTTTGATAATGAACAAAAAATTACAATGCTTGGAAGACAACAGACAGAGGTTTCCTGTAAAAACTCCATTCACTGATAACACATTGCCACAAATTCTTCCCTCTGGAAAACACATAGCTGACTTCACAGATTTATTTATTTATTTATAAGTACTTTTAGCTTTTTTAAGTACTTTTAATTCATGAAAATGTTCTACAAAAATGTGTGTTTCACAGAAACGTCTACTGAATTCAGTGACTGCCCATTGGATTCTATTATATCCAGTCAGTGGTTTTCTGTTCTTTTCTAAGTATTAGGAAATGCATCAGTTATTGGCTGTGCTAATCGATTGTCCTATACAGATGCAGCAGGTAGATATTAGGCCAAAAGAGCTCTTTAAGGGCAGTTTGGCAGTAATAGCATGCAGCAGTCTGAGGTGTTGTGTGTTACTTTTCTCTGTCGGTCACTGTGGGTTTTTCCTGCCGAGAGAACACGCACATTAACCATGGTCTTCTGCAGCAAGTCCCGAGAGGAAGAGATGTGAGGGAGAGGAGAAAGGCACGTTTCTAATCCCCAATCACGCGAGGACGTCTCTCCACATTCCCCCCTTCTACTTTAGAGAAGCTGCAGACTTACAGTCTGATCTGTGGCCTTTTCTCTCCTCTTCCCTGCTCTGTCTCCCAGTCTAACGAGAGCTGATTAAAATTGATCACTGGGAAGCTTGTTTTGCGAGTGCCAGCAGATCCTTTTCTCGTGCCTTGCTGCTCCTCTGCACGCAACACGTTGTGCTGGACCTCTTTAATTCTGTGTTTTTCCTCAACCGTGGCTTGTCTGTCTTATTACTAATAGAGTAGTTCTCGTCTGACACACGGCAGGAGATCGTCCATGTAGAGCTGCTCTAAAAGGGCCTTACACACAGGCACGGTAAAAGGCTCTCGCTGCATTAGTCTGCATACATACACGCTTTCTCGCTGTGGAAGACGTATCATTTACTCTTGAGTACAGTTTGTAGATAAGATTCAGATGAACATGATTGACTCTCTTGTCATTTTGCTGGGCATTTGATTTACGCTACATAAAAACATGCATATGTAATTCCTTTACAGTTAGCTATGCAGTGAAGTACATTTGAACATTAGTAAAACATATGCTGGCACATAACTTTGTTGATTTCAAGCACATCTGCCAATATAGTGAGATCATTTTACTTAATAAAATGTCTAGAATTAAGGTAAATATTTAATTAATTAATTTAGGCTTACAATAATCTCAACAGGGAAAATGTTAGATTTACAAGACACCATTTTTTGCAGTGTTTGTTTTGAAAAAATATAATTGTTCTTCTTTTTGGAAAACAAGACTAGACAGACAACAGTAACTTCATTGCATTCAAATCCTAATTGAATATGCTTTTTGTTTTTCGGTGGTGATTTCAACTTTAAGGGTTTTACTGGGGGCGGCACGGTGGCGCAGTGGGTAGCGCTGTCGCCTCACAGCAAGAATGGCCTGGGTTCGATTCCCGGCCAGGTGACCAGGGTCATTTCTGTGTGGAGTTTGCATGTTCTCCCCGTGTCTGCGTGGGTTTCCTCTGGGTACTCTGGTTTCCTCCCACAGTCCAAAAAACATGCAGTCAGGCTGATTGGACATGCTAAATTGCCCCTAGGTGTGACTGTGTATGTCTGTCTGTCTGCCCTGCGATGGACTGGCGACCTGGCCAGGGTGTATCCTGCCTTCTGCCCAATGACAGCTGGGATAGGCTCCAGCACCCCACCGCGACCCAGAAGGATAAGCGGTTTAGATGATGGATGGATGGATGGGTTTTAATGGTTACACATTTAAAAAGCAGAAAATGGAGAGTGATTGTACAGCTTAAGCAATTTCCAGGTAGTGCAAGTGTGCTGGTGATTTCTGTGATTCTCCATTTGGTTGCAGTGGTGTTGTTAGTTGGTTGATATACTGGGTGTTTGTAGGTGGTTGCTATAGTACAGTAAGGGAAGTAGTTGCTATAGCACAGTAAGGGATTGCCAGGGTGTTGGTAGGTGGTTGCTATGGTATGTTATATGATTGCTAAGTAGTTCAAATGTTATTCCAGGTTGTTGCTAAGTTAACTGGTTGCTATATTTCCAGATCATTGCTACTGTACTCCAGGAGCTTGCTGGGGTGTTGATAAGTGGTTACTATCATATCTCTCATGGTTGCTAGGGGATTGCTATAATATCCCAGGTGGTTGCTAGGGTGTTGCTTGTATTCTGTTATATTCCACCAAGTTGTAATTTCTAACCACCTCCACTCAGCCTGCAACTGTTTTATTTGACGTTAGTTATTACTATTCTATTTTTATTTGATGATTTTACTGAATAATTTTATTTGTAAAGATGTTTTTAGCTTTTCTTATTGTCTATTATCTTAGTAGTTTTTTTATTTACTTTTTGTTTATGTTCATTACATATTTTATTTTTTTTAAATAAATGTTCTTTGTTCATTTAGTCTTGCTCATCTTAATTGATTTTAGTTGATTAAATTTAATTTTAACATTTGTCAATCCCTGTTTGACTTACTCAGCTGCCTTATAAATAAAGGTCATCCTGAATGTATTTTTGAGGCGAATTAAAGGTTGAGTGAGTCATTGGTTCTTGTAACATGGTGACCTGTGAAGTGTGTACCAACTTTTGCACAACCTTTTTGTATGGTTCTTGAAAACTGTGGTCAGCCAGTGACCCTGTTTCATGTTGTGTGACTCTGATCCAGGAGCTTTTAATTAATGACAGATGTCTGGTGAGCTCTCTGAAGTTGAAAGGATGTGCTGTGTTTGCACTGTGAGACCAGGCAAGGTTGAGAGTTACTCTCTTGCTCTCTTTTTTGTCTCTTTCTCTCTTATGTTTTGGGCAGTCAGCCCAGCGTCCAGGGATTTAGTAGAGTAAGAGGACAGTCATGTAGTAAGCTGCAATAACATGATGATGGTGTAGGTACTCGGCTTTGTGCTACTCTGAGTGCTGCACATAAACACACTGTGTAAAGTCCATGACCTCTGTGTGTGTATGTGGCAGAGAGAGAGGACTGTCTGGCCCTCTCTCACTTTCCTTTGCATGGCAAACTGTGATGTTTCTCTTCACCTCGACTCTCTGGGCTTCTCCAGAGGTGCTGGCCTCGGAGTGCTAAACAGCTGAAGCGTGAAGAAAAGAGGAGAACACACGAGGGGCTAAAGATCACTCCAGCGTCTCTGCGCTTTTACGAGCAGCTCATACCGTTATTACCCCACAGACTTATAATAGCCACTGATTCCCACACATGGAGAATAATACATTCACTAATGCCCATCTGCATTCATGTGGAAAGCATCCGACTGATGTAGTGTGAAAGTTCGTTCAAGGAAGATCAGCTTGTGAAATACCGTGCAGACCTGCTGTTAACCCTGCGTGCTCCTGACCTCATCCAGCCTCCCTGTGTCAGTGTGGTCTTGTTTATATTAGGAGCATGACTATTAGTTTTTACTAGTTCAATAGTTATTAAAAAACAGTCAACTGGCCATTATTTACTGTAGTTAACCCTTTATGGTCTGTTTCCTTAACCCCTTAAGGCTGATGCAAAAAAGCATCTATTTCTGCTGTTTAATCTGCTCATCTTTGTTAAACACATGACTTCTCAGTGCTGTTGTTGTGTTAATTTCACGTCTCCATTTTTGACATTTTGCAGTTTTTGACATAATTTGAAAATGTCTGTTGTCCTTTACATTGCATGTAAATTTCATGATTAATGGGCCAAAGAAAATGGCCCAGAATTACTTAGAAAAAAGTCTGGTTCCATTGACTTACATTAAAAGTAAAGTAGGTTTTTTTCCTTCTCCTGTAAAGTTACCATTTTGGAGATATGAGGTTTTCTTCCCAACAAAAGCGATATGTAAAGGATATTGGGTGACCACTAGGGGCAGGAGGGCGGCACTAAGCAGACTGTAGAAAGCAAATTTCAACATGAAAGCAAAGCCAAATCCTGGATATTTCGCTCAATTTAGAAATCCCACTGGACACATTTTTAGCTCCCAAAAAGAGGACATGTCCTAGAAAAAGAGGACTTATGGTCAACCTAAAAGAAAGTGGTCTAACAGAGCTGAAAATTGAAAAAAATCTGCCTTTTTAGAACAAGAAAACACATGAACAGGAATGTAAGTCACACATCAGTCACACTGTATTATTGTTCTAATTAAACAAATCAGTAATAAACAATAAAATACTCACTGATCTGAAATGCACTCTGAGCTCACACTCTCGCTCAGATCGAAACACAGTGTGTCCAACAATAAAAGAAGTCTTGTGCATCTTTTATACAGTGATAAACACAGTAACACACAGAAAGTTACTGTTGCAAATGAGGACATGCATACATTCTTTTTTTTTTAATATTGTTTGTGTTGTTGTTGCATTTATTTGATATGTAAAGAACTTTATTTAAGTCTCTGAATGTAAGCTGTCTCTGTCAAGATGTTCAGTTTGCTATGATTAAAGGGAAAAAACATAACTCCATTTTGAGGTGGCTGTGAATAGCAGAAGCATTACATTTTTGGTATTTTAGCTAGTCACACCCTCAGATCAGCACAACCAGATCATTTCTATCACATATGTTGTTACAATTAAATGCATATATAACTTACCTGAGAATATCTCTACATTATGTTTGTTACATTTAAATAATTTAATAGTACATTTAAATACTAATTCCATGCACAAAACTTTATCTTTAACCTTTAATCTTTAACCATTTTCTCATCTTCTCTTTTTCTTCCCAGATGCCCTACCACCTTCTTTTAATTAGCCAGTTGCTTTTTTCCCTCACTCGAACATCTTAGACAACATTATGGTACAGCAGTAACCAAGAAGTTGTTAGGGGGCCCTCTGGTGGTTGCAGGGCCCTGAGCTGCTGCTTATGTCGCTTATTAGGTAGAGCCAGCACTGCATACACATGCCTTTACTTTACTTTCACCAAGCAATATGTATGCCTTGTTGAAGAGCCAGAGCAGAAATATGTTAGAAATAAGGCATTGGTTCATTTTCAGTATCCACAACCCCGCAAAATTTAGATATTATTGTTTTAAGGGAGCTCACATCTCTTCGAGGGGAGGTAAGCCTTTCTTGGCTCCTCATAATTCAAACACTGATGTGACTGATGATTTTTGGTAGCTTGTCTGGAAAACATGTCTTGAATATGAGACCTATGCTTCCACTGAACCGCTCCCCCCATTTTAGCCATCGTGCCTCTTTTATGCGGTGGAATCAACCTGAGTTCACCGTATGTTTGTGAGTGGCTGTGTTTGATTGGTAAAACAAAGTCATATAAAAAGTGCCCTCATAATGATTTGACAGAGGTGTGGGGGCGTGACTAATGGACACAAGAGCACCAATCAGGATGAGTGGTGAAGAATCTGTAGAAGAATGGAACACACGGAATGTGTATTGAATAAAAATGAGTGAAAACATAACAGGAAAAATGTAGAGATATTCCCAAGTAAGTTTAACTTGCTGTACTTGAGAATAACTGTGTGTGTGTTCTACTGTAAATAAACTGGCACAATAGAGATCTGTGCCACAGTGTTGGCCAACGGTGTCTTTCCTCCGTGGTTCAGGCTTCTCGGCTGGTTGCCTGAGCGACGCTCGATCGCACCTGCAAGGCTTTTTTTTGAGCGACGCTTCACTGCAGTTACAAAGCTGCCTAGGCTGGCCACCTGTGTGGTGCTACACCACAACTGTGAGGCCTCCTGGGCTCAGAGGGACCTTTCTCTGCTGCTGAGACTCCAGATTCCAGGCAATGAGGCTTCTCAGGCCAGCCGCTTGGCCTACTCCATATCACAGCTACAAGGCTTACCAGGCCTTGAGCTGTGCTACACAGCATCTACAAGGCCTCCCAAGTTGAGACAGACCATGGCTATGGACTCAAGGCTACGAGGCTTACCGGGCCAGCCACTTGAGCTATGCTACACCGCAGCTACGAAGCTGCATGGGCTAGCTGACTATGTGACACTACACAGAAGCTATGAGGCCTCCCAGGTTGAGAGTTAAGTAACTTAAATAATTGTAACAGAATAAATGTAGTGCGTTACTACCCACCTGTGTCAGGCAACATTCAGATACATGACAGATTTATACTGTAAAAAATGGTATCTAGGCAGGAGAAATATCATAAATATTGTTGTTACATCTAATATGTCTCTAAGATTTTTGCAAGCTTATTCTATGATTATTTAACTTATTTCTAGACATTTTTTACTTGTTTTATAAAAATGAAATATCTCACGGTATTATTTAGCTTGTTTCAAGGAAATTCCTTGCTTTTTATGTAAATACCAAGTGAACCAGCGCAGTTTATACACAGGTTGTGTTGGTGGGTGAATATGCCTTTTATCTGTAAACATGACTGCCATTTTTTTTCAACCAAGTACTACGGCCTGCTTTAGTATATTGGCACACAAAGTGTGGCCTAAGAGACCCAATGGCTTGATTTTTTGTGTTGAACATGCATTAATATGGCTCGTGTGATCTTAATCAGGGATTTGTGATTACGGGGTCCTTTAGTAGCTCTCTCTGAATGGGCCAGGCGAGCATGTGTGTATATTTATGCAGCCCCCTGATTGACTGCTTCATACTCCACGGCTCCTGTACAAAAGCAGGCAGGAGGCTTTGTGGAGCAGGCATGTGGCTCGGGCCATTCAAAATTCAAATTTTCCAGTGAAAAGGCAGCCGAACTCCACCAAATTAGAGAGTTGCCAGTCTCGCACAAAGCGCACTGTTTGTCTAATTCTGAATAGAACTCATCAGGAAGAGCCCTGCTTGATTTTGAATGAAAACATTTCCCCCAACATTAGACTCGACTGGAGATATCGTAATCCACACACACACACACTTTTTTTTTCGTAATCGCAAATTCTGATCATTTCCCTTCTTTGTCTTTGCCGCCTCTCGAGTATTGAAAATAAAGATAAAAAAACGGAGGCAGCAAAGCATTTTAATTAATTCTAATGAATATGCAAATTGCCTTGAATCCTCTGGATAATGTGGTCTTTTCAGATTTCTACGATTCAGTGTTTAGAAAGGGCACGGATGTGAAAGGAGGAGAGCGATGAAACACATCTTTCTCCTGCAAATACAATCAGCACGGCATTCATCCGCAAGGCCACGCATAAAAGCAAGAAAAAAAAACTTTACTAGCGTGCGAGCGCGCATGCGTTCGTGCACTTTTGTTGCCTTTTGCGCTGTAAGGTGAGTTTGCCTTAGGGTGTGATTTTAAAATCTGCTCTTCAATCTATATGATTGCTGCTGTTATCTTTAGGCCGGTTGCTATCCTTGACTTTTGACGGCCGTTTTTGAGGTGTTAAAGCAGCAGCTCTTCAAATTGCCCTTGTATTTGCACAAATTACGGGCTGAGGCCTGGCTGATGTGTTATCAGTGTAAACACATGAGCCATTGTCAGTTGTTGCATTAAAAGCAATGAAAGAAAAAGGGTTAGAGCATGCTGGGGATTTTTTTCCTAATTTGTTTTTTTTATTTTATATATTTTGTGTTAACTGCTTTTCTCTCCCTCCCTCTCTTGTCTGCTTGGGAGGCTTGAGGGCCTGGAATGTTTATTACTTGTGGAGATAAGGGGGGCTCAGAGGCACCAGTGGTGAATTCTGGTGGGGGGTTAATTTTACTTCAATAAAGGGGGTAATTATTTTGGCGCAGATGGGGACTTTCACTTGAATCTTGCCAGGCACAGGTTCGGAATTACAAAAGAAAACAGCTTTTGAGCTTTACTCTGAGGTAACGCATGACAAACGTGAACACTTTCTGCGCAAAGACGGAGGGCCTATCGGTCAGGGTGTGAATATCGCTAAAGATGAAAATATTTTCCCCACATTTTATTGTTTGCGTAGGATCCAGTAGCTGCAGTTTTGAGTTTTGAGCGAACGTGGATGTGACAGTGTGACTCATGCGCTGTGTCTGGCAGTGCAGATTTGCCTTTTGTTGTGTGGCAGGAGAGCAGTTGGTAGTTTGAAGAGGCAGAGTTTTCACAAGTGAGGTGTGAACACACTGGAGAAAAAGCAGCAGAAGTGTGTGTAAGCGTGCTGAAACTGTCACCGGAGGTTACTAGAGTCTCTAAGATTTTTCTGACTCTTTTACTTATTTATTTATTTACTTATTTCTTTATTTTTTTTTTTTTATCTTCCCTGCTTGCTGAGCTTGACAACTTACACGTGGAGCATACATGAAGATTTCAGAGAATGATTCAAACTTGTACAAACCCTCGCTTACCTTAAAATAATAGTTAAGCAAAACATCTGCCACTTTATCTTCAATGTAGTCCACCAGTCGAGACATTTTGGTGTCTGAAGTTTGTTTCTATGAGGCTAATGTAGCTAACAAGTAACAGAAGCTTATACCCCTCCAATAAACATCATGTAATCCAAACTACATGGTCAAATGTATGTGGACACCTGATCATCACATCTATATGAGATTATTGGACATCCAACTTCAAAACCTCATACATTAATATGGCTGCAGCTGTAACAGCCTCCACTCTTTTGGTAAGATGTTGGATGGGAAGGCCTGGCTCACGATCAAAGGCTGCTTCCTCCACACCAAACTCCCCATCAGCTTGGTTGTGCACAGTCATGCTACAACACGAAAGGGTCTTCCCCAAACTGTTGCCTCAAAATTGGAAGTATATTATTGTCTAAACTGTCTTTCTATGCTGTAGCATTAACATCACTCTTCACTGGAACTCAGGGGCCCAAACCCTGAAAAACACCAAACTTTACTGTTGGCACTATGTGTTCTGGTAGGCAGCGTTCTCCTGGCATCCATCAAACCCAGATTTGTCCATCAAGCTGCCAGATAGTGAGGCACATTTCCACTGCTCCAGAGTCCAATGGTGGCGTTCTTTATACCATTCATGCTTCAGCAACTGTTGTTGCTCCTAGATGCTTCCGTTTCACAATAATAGGACTTACAGTTGACTGGGGCAGATCTAGCAGGGCAGAAACTTCACAAAATGACTTGTAGCATCTTGTAACAGTGCCACATTTAAAGTCACAGAGCGCTTCAGTGTGACCCATTTTACTGTCAATGTCTATGCTGATTACACCTGTTAGCAATGAGTATGGTTAAAACAACTTAATAATTGGGAGAGGTGTCCATATACCTTTGACAACGTAGCGTACATTCATAAATCACTCTTACTATTATACTGTCTTGTTTTGTTCATTTTTATAGATGGTCAGAAACCACATTAGCAACTCACTGCAATTTGATATAAAATAATATTTACACATAATGATTTATTCCCCTTTACTGGTAAAACAATGGATTTCTACAAAGCTTTAGTAAGACATTTGGCTACACTACAGAAAATTCCTCACTGTCTCTGGTGCCGGTTTACCTAGAGTGTGACATACCATCTGAGCAAAATTCAAAGCATTTTTTCATACTGTATAAAGCAAAATTCAAAGCATTTTTTCATACTGTATAAAGCAAAATTCAAAGCATTTTCCATACAGCTTAAGTGCCCAATGGTTGCAATAATATAATAACGGAAAACACCTTTTTTCTAAAGGAACTCACTCATGCATGTTTAGCATCCTGAAATTCCTCAAGCAGGAGGAGCCATTAGTATGCTTATTAGTATGCATTTCACTTTTGGAGCATTAAAGAGAAGAATCCGCCATGAACCTAGGAGCTCACAATATAAGTGTTTGCAGTCACAACTTTCAAAACAAACAGTGAAAGTTATTTTTTCCAAAGAATGTTGTTTATCAGTATTATATTATTCAGTAAGTGATTACATTCAAGATTTCCATGAGATTAGTTTGTGCTACAAAACTAAAAAGTAGGTCTAAGTTGGTGTTTTTACTCGTTATGTTGTTCAGCCCCAACACAAATTGAGCGAATCATGAACCCCTATAATGATAGTGTTAACTACATTAGCCTCATAGCTCCAGTACAAAGCCAAATAAGGCAACTTTCAACACTAAACATGTCTTGGCTGGACTGACTATGTTTAATGCCAGTACTTCACACTGACTTTCTGAAACAGCACAAACAGCACGTATGTATCCAGGCTGGGTATGGCTCTCGGGAGAGCTGATCTTTATACAGTCATTAATCACGCACAGGAGTTAGTCTCCTTCTGCATCTTTGCCCCGCACTCTGACGTCGCCTAAATCGTCCCTCTCTTAATTAATGAACGCCGCTAATTGATTCAGAACCAATCAACAAATCATTTGCATAACAACAAGAACAACATGATTGATTACTCTTGGAAGGTCCTGTGTGTTATCCTAATGTCCCGTTTGGAGCATTCCCTCATCACAAAGAGTTCAGCCAGGCATGATTTCCAGTGCCAATTATGAGGCCTGGCTTTATGAGAGTGTGAAATGAAGGCCTGTTCTATAGGGTCAGCTCAGAGCCTTCTGCATCTGCAGTGAGAGTCAGGTGCTTAGCAGCTGAATTATGTTATTAGGAATTGGGAAATCCTGGAGTTCTTTGTATGCCACTAGCAAATGGCTTAATAAATGAGTTTGGCTCATTCCCCTTCAGCTTATCTGCAGCTTTCATTGCTCTCTTCCCTTCCATTTATCCTCCTTACTGGGTTTTTACTTTGCAAATAGCGGAATTAGTAATGTTTCCTCATGCTTCTGTTTCTCACTGTACACCTGAACCCATGAGTGTGTTTGGGATTTGGTGATGTCCCCTGTTCTGTTTCCTCTCACCAGTGCCACATACCTTTGAGGCTAGAGTGGGACAGTGATGCAGTCTAGTCTTAAGTATTTAGTAAACTGTGACTAGCTAACTTTATATAACTAGCTAACCAGCTAACTCTACATTAAGCAAAACTTGCTACATACATTTAAATTTAAAGACGATGTGAAATCGTACTGCATTTTTCTCTCATACTGTGATGTGTTTCCAAGTGAAACATGGTATCAGTGAGGGTCTCTGAGCTGACTTGTTTCCTTCGATGATTGGAGGGGGAGGTGAAATATGATATTATTGGTTAATATTATTCATGTTAATATTTTCCTGCTCATTACACTTAGAATACAGCAAAGCAGTTTTTTTTTACATGATATAGTAAGAAGGAATATGCTTACTATGACCAGGGCTGTGAAATAACAAGGTTTAAAATGTCTGTTTAGGTTTCAGGTTGATTTTAAAAGGGGAATTCCACCGATTTTGTTGTTTGAATAATTAAATTGATAATATGTAAACTCATCAGTCATTCAGAACAGTTTCATGTGAAATGCTGCCTTCTAGAGAAACGTTTTTCACACTGTTTGTGATAGGAACCAGACGTCCGAACTGCTTAATGCCTCTAAAAGCTCCCTCACAGTAAGTTATCACATAAAATGGTTATGAATACGTGGCCTGATGTCTGAGGCATTGCTTTTATGATAGGTTTATGAGAAGGTATTGGCATAAATGGAATAGTTTTAAATCCATTCTTTGTGGAGGGGAACAGTGCAGGGTGATGCAAGACAAAATAGTCTGGATCAAAAACTTTTTCCTTATTTTTTTCAGATTTACCACCATTGTAGCATTATCAGCACTCAAATCTCAGAAGACATCGTGGTCATGCTGTATAGAAAAGCAAATGGCTATATCTACACAGTAATCATGGCAACCCCTGGTTCCAGTCAGCATCACTGTAAACAAATCTGAGTCAGCATGTTTCACCACAATAACCCATTTCACCTCAGCTATTTTCCTTTCATTGTCCTCAATGTACCTTTCTACCATGAATGGATTTTCCAAAATATGTTTAGGTCAAAATGCCTCTCAAGATGTTAAAGGCTTCAGAATTGCTTCAGATAGAGTTCCAATCTCCACTGCTGTGAACAGTTCTGACTGGATAAGTTTCTGTAGAGTGGAGCATTTTACATCAAGCCACTCTGAATAACTTATATATTAACAATTCATTAACAGTTCATATATTAACAATTTAATTCTGCAGAAATTTTGAAAATTGGGTGAAATTGCCATCAGCTTGATGGGGATTGAATGAGTTTGGTTGCTCAGAATTTGTTTCAGTTTTAATGTGTTAGTGTTTTCTAGTGGTAGTATCAGTAACAGCCAAGTATGTGAACAGTGTATCAGAGTGCATTTTTAAGCCAGTATACGCAAATCCTGGTGGTTTTTCTAGTATAACACTGCGCTCAGACGGCAAAGCACATTCTGGCCAATGTGGCATTATAATCTACCGCAGGACACAGATTCCTGTGGAGAACAGCACATTTTTTTTCGCTGTAGATCATTGTGGATCGAGTTGAAAAATGTTTAACTTTAGCGGAAAAGCTCTTCTTGTCATGTGTCACTTTTCATTAAGTAACCAATCAAAAAAGAGGGTGAATAAAACTGAACTGGAGAGTGAACACGGGCGATAGTACAGTTCTGCTGGCATTTAAGATTTAAGAAATATTCAGCTCGAAAATTAATATTAATTCACTGACACATTGTACTGTGTACTGACACACTGTACTGTGCTCCACATTATCACCAATTTTGGTTAAAATACCATGAGAAATAGAACATGAGGAGGCTTTACCATTGCAGCTTGGTGAGTCGTTTACTTTAATGTAGAAAGACAATGCTGCCTGTTTGCTTGGTAGTTGTAGTGTTCAAGGCACTTGTTAACACCCATAATGTTCACATGTGCTGATTAGGAAGAATTCAACCTGGGGAATTTTTTATCCAAGTCTTTCTTCTCCAAAATATATAAAAATATAAGTGCTAGTTTCCTGAGTCTATCTATTTAGTGCAGAGTGTGTTATTGTGTTGGACTTCCTGCCCATAACAGGGCCTTAAAGATCTGCTCCACTCCTTCTCTGCTTTGCAAAACTTGCCACAGGCGGATTCCTCGCAGTTCAGATTCGGCTTTTTTTGCAGAATATACTGAACCTAAGACATAAACCTTTGTTCCACATAGATTACACCTCTGGGCTGGAGTGGACAGCATGGTTTGCTAACTCTGTGTCCCGTGTATTAGATCTTCCAGCACAGACTCCATCATTGGTCTTCTTATCTGTATTGGTGGACACCATTAAAGTGGCTGACAATGAGATGATGTTGGCACAAAGCTGATGTACAGCTGTACTGGTTAATAAACGCCTCCCCGTCCTGAGATGCGCTTCTACAGCCAATCGACTCTTTACTGGAATTACCATGTCCTCCCTACTGCTGCTGAGGCAGATAAGAGCGCCGCCACATTGCTCTCATTTCATCAGTGTCCTTTTGGATTTATGTCCCAACAGCCTCTGTCTTAGTCTTAAACTGGTCGCATGCTATCAGAGCTGTGATTACAGCAGGACACAAAGCCTGAGATGTGTATCAGAGTATCAGAGCGGTCAGGCCCACTCTGACAGCCACATTTATTGGCGGGCTGGTGCTGATTGGGGCTTGCCTAGAGAAGGTGGAGGGGGGAGAGCGACCTTTGGCAGGAGAAGATGATATTTGATCAATAAAGAGATGCTGGAGAGACGGATGATTGGACCTGTTGTGGGATTTATTTCTTTTCCATTGAATTTTAGCAGAGATCATAAGTGAGCTGGAATGGAGCTGGTTGAAGATTAAAGGTTTGTAATGAGTTGGGGGGGATTAGCTTGGTTATAAGTGCTGTGGGTCAGATTCCCCCTGGCTTTGAGTTAGCTGGCCAGAGGCGCTGCGGATTAGCCATCCTGTACTGTCCTGTACTGCTGAGCCTATAGACACACACAGAGCGGCTTAAACATTAACAGGGTTTATAAACGCATCACTAACTGCTGATAGCATTTCTCTCTCAAACACTGCACTGGAATCATAGATGAGTTTGTACTGAGTTAATCATTTCAGAGCTGTCCTCTCCTTTCATGATGCCTCATCCTAAAGCCTGTATCATCTATTATGTGCCTCGGTTTGAAGCTCTCTCCCCACTAAAGCTGCACAGTATGATGTTTGGTAAATATTAATCGTGATATTGGCCTTTAGTGATATTGCAGAAGGCTGTAATATGAAAACGAGCCCTCTGACAAGTTTTTTGGATTGATTGGTGTTCTTTAATGAAGGGCATTCACATTTTCCAACAAACATAGATAACTTTGGTCAAAATAAAGCAGGCCAATCTGCAAAGCTAGGCTATGTAAGTTTTGGGGATTTGGAGTCCTCTCTGGTGGAAATGTGTAATTGCATGCAACATGCCCAAAAATATTATGTAACGTGGGTTGTCTTCGGACACCTTCCCCAAGCAGATGAATCTGATGATTGTGAGTGCGTTGAAAGAGAATTCCAGGAGAACTCAGTCAAAACTTGGTGAAGGACGTGTCTTCTGAGGATGCAAGTGAATTATCTACTGTCTTCATCATATCTTCATCAGTATTAGTTGACTTTGCAGGTGAGAACTAAACATAGAGCCAGATGTTAGTATGTAAAGATGTATGATGTGATCTGACTTTTAAATGAATACTTGCTAGTTATTATTTACTGACAGATGTGCATCCATACTGCCCAGTATGCCCTGCTAATCAGCATTTTATATTCAACAACAAGAGTCTCACAATTTACACACAATATAAACTGATAACAGAGTTACATGGTAAATACATTTTATTTGATTAGAAATAAAAAAACTTCAAGTCACTTTACATTCTGCTGGCGGTGGCTACTAGGGGACCCTTAGAAAAAGAGGCTGCAGTAATATTCTCTGTATTCATCATGTTATTTCTGTGAAAAAAAAACAAATATTTCTATCTTTTATGTACAGCTTGAGCCTAAAGCAGTAACTGAAAGTGTGACGTCTGGTGTGTTAGGCCTGGATCTGTGTCAGCCAAATGTATGTGTGGTGAGCAGCCGTTAGCTGTTGCGACAAGTTGCTCTCCTCTTATAGATGGAGGAGGGTGATGTAATGTGTTCTGAAGTAGTTTCTGTAATGTTCCTTTAGAGTGTGGATGGTATAGTGAACTGGAGAGCATGCACTTAGGGAAGCTGCACAATATGGACATAATACCAGCACTGAGATGATATTGCACTTGTGATACGCCTTGCAATACATTAAAAATGCAGTAGTGAATCAGTAATGAGACAGAGGTAAAGATTTACCTGCATTCTTTTGACCAAAATAATTTCATTTGGTTGGGTAACCAAACCATTTGGGTTGATTTTGACATTAATTGTGTTATTTTGATATATTATTAATGTGGACATTTCACACACTCGAATCAATACTTTTTTAATTTACATGAATGCTGGTCCTGACCTTCCTGGGGCCTCCAGCAAAATTCTACAAAGGGATCCTCCTATGACCCCTACCTGACCCGTGAGCCATGTAAATCATTTGCAATATATACATTTTTAAATATTAAATATAATTTACACTACAGATTGGCTGAATACTTGTGGGTATTATTTACTGACAGATGTGCATCCATATTCCCCAGTACGCCAAGCTAATCAACATTTTAAATTCTGTCTTTAATCAATAGTCAATGCTAGTCCATTGCTTTCCATTTAGCATTAGTCCAGAAACTAAAACTTGACTGAGACTCTAGACAATCATTTTCTTGTTTTAAAACAGTGTGCGTCTAGGAGGAGTGTGCCATTGTGCCCATAGATTGTCTGGACTGAACTGGTCTCTGCAGAGTCTGCTGCTGCAAAGCGCGAGTCTCATTTTGTGCATGCCCGCATGAACATGTTTACACACAACACAGTTTTCGAGCTGCAGTTTGTAGAGAGAGATGCGCTGCCCAGCAAGCACATCAACTTCTATCCGATAAACATTACTGTTATAAGCTGGCATAAAACTTGTGAAACACAAGTTCACAAATTCAAATTCACTCTCATGGTGTTTTAGTCCTCTTTGTTTGTGACCAGATGGATAGTTCCACTTCATCCTCTCATCAAAGTTGCAAAGACAAGGCGGGGAGGCGGGACAATGTGTAATTTGCGAGGCCCTAAACATTGCATGTAGTGAATGTATAGGGCCGACCGACTCTGGTTATTGGGCTCATTTTTTTAAACCTTTGTTGATATCAATATTGTTATTAACAAATGATATATTGTGCAGCTCTAAAAGTGTGCTGGAGTGGAGAAAAGGCCTGTGGGGGGCAGTGTAATCAGATATAAATGATGATTGACAAGAAAGCTGATGACAATGCTGCAAAATCAATAATCTCCTAAATACGTTGTTTAAAGTTATTAATCTTGGCAATAAGTATATCCAGTATAAACAGCATTTGTCACAAGAATGCATTCAAATAAACATAAATAGAAAAAAGTAATGTAACCAGTCAGCCAGGTTCAGACACGTGCGGATAAAACTGATAATAGTAGCTTTATTAACACAAGGCAGAGACGTAATCCAAGTACAGGCGTACGTCAAAACCTCGAAACGATAGATGATCACGAATGTGATCATATCACCAGGCAAACAAATTCCAAAGGGCAAAACGAAAGACAAGGTCGAAATATCAGGCAAAAAGGTTCAGAATCACAAATCCAAAATCCAGCAACGGTACAAAAGGGTCAGGCAAAAAGCAGAGTCGGAAAAACAAGATCAGGGTCAACAAACAGAGTATAGCAATCAATATCAACGCTCAGTAAGTTCTTATAAAGAAGCAATACCTCGCAAATAACCCTTCCTAAAGCCCGGGCTTAAATACAACCCTAAACTGATCATATGACAAACACACAGGTGAAACCATTCAATATTCAGGTGACCGAGAGCGCTGATAGGTGCGAGGCTGATCGTCACTGATCACATGATCCCCGTTTGACTCCTGGGTAATGGAGTCCATGAGGGACTCCGATTCTACAGGGAAGTCCGCCTTTACGTGATTTCCCAAGGTGTCTTGGGAAATGTAGTCCGTAACACTTGAAGAGTCCACACAAGGCGTGACAAGTAACAAGAATTTCTTGTCATTACATTTTTGTAATAATGTCATTTGTATTTATTTTAAAATTTGTGTTTTTCTGGGCCAAAAAAAAGGTATTTACTGGCCAGAAATCACCTTTTTAATTCTAATTTTCTAAAACTTTTGCACAGTATTGTACATGCAATGTTTCATTCACTTTTAGTACTAAATGTGTTATTATGGGGAGTTAATATGCCATTAAGCAGGTTTCCCACAATGCCTACATACCCTCTGAGGAAAATTCTCATCTTCCCTACAGCATAAGTGTCCTGATGGTTCAGACAGGTTGTAAAATTATGAAAAAATAATACTTTGTTGAATTCCAAAGCACTTTCACCATAGCGATGGAAAACACCTTCGCTTTTTAATATGTAAAGAATGTGGACATGGCTGTGGATCTCACTAACTCACTCACCTTTAGCAATCTGAAGTTTAGCCACAAGGGGTGCTATTAGCATGCAAATCACTTTTGTGTGCATCATTTAAAAAGCAGAAATAGCCATGAACCCACACCAGCAAGAACATTTGCACATTTGCTGTCACAACTTTCAAAACAAGAAACATGTTTTACCAAGATTAGTTACCCAATATTGTTTTTAGTTCAATGATTATGATTTTCATTAACTATTTTCATTATATCACTTAATGATAATTGGGGAGTCATGCCAGCCTTGTGACTGAAAGGTCGCCTGGCTGATTCCCTTCGTCAACACTATGTGACTGAAGTGCTCTTGAGCAAGGCACCTAACCCCCAACTGCTCCCCGGGCTCCGTGGATAGGGCTGCCCACCGCTCCGGGCAAGTGTGCTCACTGACCCCTAGTGTGTGTGATCACTAGTGTGTGTGTGGTGTTTCACTGCATGGATGGGTTAAATGCGGAGGTTAGATTTCCCTGTTTTGGGACTAATAAGGGTCACTTAACTTAATAAGCAAACTAAATATAGCATAGAAAGTAGATCCAGCCAGAGTAACCATGTATTTGAAAGGTGGCTGGGGTCATATAACCAATAATCCTAATTTTTTTTAAAGAAATGATTATGCTAATTAATACTTTTGGTGACGCTTTATTTCAACAACATATCAATGATGTAGCAGCAGTGAAGACATTCAGTAGATTATCAAGAGACTTTTAATTAACTGCGTAAATAAAATGTGTTTATAATCTGCTGAATTCAGTTGTTTTCACTTTATTTGGAGTGTCTAAATTTATATTTGTAGATGTTAATCTGAGAGGAACTGAACATGTAACAGGTCTAATACATCCTCAACAAACATCCTCAACAAGCTGTTATAGACACAATGACACCATTCTGTAACTGGAGTATAATTGGATTAGGGCCAGGGTGAGGGTTAGGATTAGGTTGTGGGTTGAGGTTAAGATTAGGATTAGGTTTTGGGGTTGAAGTTAAGGTTAGGGTTAGGATTCGGGCCAGGTTTTAGGGTTTGGTTTTGATTAAGGTTGGGTAAGGTTAGATTTTGCTTAATGGAAGTACAATATAAAGTCTACTCCATGTAACACACCAACAATACATCTACTTAAGAGTTTAGTAATCATCTACAAAGGACCACTCCAAATAAAGTGTTACCATTATTTTTACATATTGCACAGGTTTACTGGAGAACAAACAAATATAGCCTGAGAGGTTCATTAATGAAGCTTGAATATCAGTTTATTACTATTAGCTAAAATCAGCCGCCTCCTCTTATTCATATTACACCATAATTCATATGTGGCTCCGTCATTCATTTTTGTAGCCGAACATCTACTTTTTTATGACTATTAGACATTGCGTGATCATACATTCACACTGTAAGGCGTGAGGCAGTGAGACAGAAACTGCGCAGAGAGATCAAACACACTTATTCCTTTTTAACTCTGCATTTGAATAAAACATCCGCCAACCCTCGCACCCTCTCTCCACCTCATGATAATCAGCTTTCTATCCTATTAAGCCAAATCTCCAAGGAGTGTGAGAGTGTGTGAGCCCCCCCCCTCCCCATTCTAAAGAGCACTGAAGGTGAAAAAGTCGTCCTCTGACTGTAATGTGTCTTGAGCAGAGTCCTTTCTGTTCAGCAGTGTGGTGTAATTAAATCAGCTGGATCTCTTTGAGTTGCACTGAACTGTTTTGAATGTTTATTTTTATAATAGAACATGTTGGCCTGAAGTCTATTTAGACTCTGTGTGTCATGGACCACCCCCGCTGATGGCCTGACCTTTTTGGCCCTTCCACTCAGACTGTCTGCCTGTATATATTGCATGGAGTGTGTATATATACAGTAGCCGTCAGCACTGTTAATGTGGCCTTAGCGTCACCGGAGCATGAACACTCAACTGCAGCACAACAAAACTGTATGTGGTTGTTGGTTAGTTGGGAGGAGGGGATTTGTTTTTGTTTACAGTAATTTACATCATAGCTACAGTACTATGCAAAAGTCAAAGTAATTTCCAGTTAAATCAGCCATTAAGTGCAAGTTTTAATTTTTTGGGCGATATTTCTAAGAAGGTTAGAAATAAGATAATCCGATTGCATAAGGAATTAGATAGTCATAGTTTGCTGATTAAACACTACAGAGAAAATGGGACTCCTAACAATCACCTGGAAGACCTGGTAGACCACCAAAACTGTCTCCATCAGATAAGCAGCACTTAAAGCTTTCATCTTCGAGAGAGAGGAGAAAATCAAGCTGCTTCAGATCTGAAAACATCCACAGGTGTTTCTGTCCATCCTTTCACTGTGAGAAGACCAGCGCCATGGGTCTGAAAGGACGTGTAGCTGTCACGAAGCCTCACTGAGAAAAGGAGACCGACAAAAAAGAAGAACATCTGCAAATCAAACAAAGAAGCTGCTGGTGTTCTCAGAACAATTGACTGACCACCCCAGAGTCCAGACCTCAACATCATTGAATGTGTTTGGGATTACGTGGATTGTGAAAACTGCTAAGACTGATCTTTGGAGATGTGGAAAAATATCCCTGTAGATTTCCTTGAAAAACTGAAAGCGAGTCTCTGATCCCTCTGAAAGGGATGGAAGCTGTAATAAAGGCATAGAGTGACACACTAAATACAGATCCTGATGCTGAAAAATTGATAACTTGTATTTAGGGGTCATTCTGACTGGGAGTTAAAGAAATGAAAGGTGTTCTCTGACTTTTGCACAGTATTGTAAAAGTCTTCATTTTGTGATAGAAACTGTGTGATGTTTATTAAATCATAATTTCTTTAATATTTTCCATTTCTCCTACCCCTTCACTGATATAAAAAACTCAGTTTACCTCCTACCTAGTTTATGAGGCATTTAGCAAACATATAAAACATATTTAAGCAGCATATTGGCACCACCATGTTGATACATTTTGTTTTCACTCTGACATTTACCTTGGATAATTATAGATGTTTGTACAATCCCTCCCTGCAGTACTGATGGATGCTAATTATTTCTCTCTTTTTCTTTTCTTTTTTTAAACCTATTTTTATCAACCTTTATCCATTGGGACATTCTTTTCTATAAGACTTATTTTCTACATAAATGCACACATAGTGAAGAGTGAATAGATAAGGAATGTGTCCTTTTCAAGCACTCATTTTCTTACAACAGGTGTGCATGTGTGTATGTGTGTGTATGTGTGTGTGCATGTGTGTCTGTGTATGTGTGTATGTGTGAGTGTGTGTGTGTGTGTGTCTGTGTATGTGTGTATGTGTGTGTATGTGTGTGTGCATGTGTGTCTGTGTATGTGTGTATGTGTGAGTGTGTGTGTTTATTTGAAGAAGGCATGGCATAAATCACACTGGTCACTACATGAACTCCAGCACTCATTAATCAAACTGTCTGCAAAAGGAAAGTCCAGTGTCCATGCAAAATAGACACTGTCAGCACACATAAAACTGACGTAACCTCAGCCTTCAGAGCAATGCATTATGTATATTTGTTGTTATCTGCAGTCGGACGAAAACCTCATATCTCCATTTTTGTCGTTTTTCACTTCTTGACAGAATTTGAGAATGCCTGTTGCCCTTTACACTCTGTATAAATTTCATGAAGAATACACCAAAATAAACAGCCCAGAATGACTTGGAAAGAATTCTTGTTCCATTGACTTACATTAAAAGTAAAGTAGGTTTTTTTCCTTCTGCTGTAAAGTTACCATTTTGGAGATATGAGGTTTTCTTCCAACAGCAGCATTATTACATATAAGGACTTGCATATGGTCACTCTGTCCATTTTTGTTTTTGTCATTTTTACAGAATTAGAAAATACCAGCTGTCCTTTACAATGTGCAAAATTTCATGCTCCAGAATTACTGGGTGGGGTGGTGGTGGTGGGGGGTGATATGTTCTATTAGCTTCCATTCAAACTGAAGAACATTTTTTCCTTCTCCTGTAACATCATTTTGGAGATGATTTTGTCGCAACAGCGCGAATATATAATGCATATTAGCCATCTTATTCTTAAATATAGGTACTTATTGTACATATACGTAAAGCAGGTGGGACATATTATTATTACATGTACATTACTGTGAGACTACCCTATATTTATTTACTTGATTTCATTTAATTAGAGCTAAATATCATATTGTATTTTTCTGCGTTTAGTGTGTCCACACTTTGCCTTTATCATAGCTTGCATTGTATGTGGAAGACGTGCATTCACTTTTTCAAAGAAATCCGCAGGATATTTTTATATACCTCCAAAGTTCAGTCTTAGAAGTTGGTTGCATCTTCTGCTTCTCATGGTCCAAATAATCCATACATTGAGTGATGTTGAGGTCTGGACTCTGGGGTGGTCAGTCCATTGTTCTGAGAACACCAGTGATTTCTATGTTTGATTTTTCTGTCTCCTTTTCTCAGTGAGGGCTTCTTTACAGCTACACATCCTTTCAGACCCACAGCGCTGAGTTGTCACCTGTGTATTTTTTCAGATCTGAAGCAGCTTGATTTCCTCCTCTCTCTCAAAGATGAAAGCTTTAAGTGCTGCTTATCTGATGGGGGCAGTTTTGGTGTCTACCAGGTCTCGCATGGTTGTTAGGAGATCCATTTTCTCTTCATCTTTTAATTTTTTTTTTCTTATTTTTATTTACATTTGGGAAGCATGTATGATATGTCTTGACAAGCTTGTCTGTGTGTGTATGTGGTGCATGTCAGTTTTGTTGTGTGTAAGTCATGTGGAGGAATGTATACGTTATTCAGATTCATTTCTGGAATGTGCTCATAAATGCTCTACTTCATGAACACACACACACACACACACACACACACACACACACACACACACCTAGACACACTATGTATGTGTAGTGTTTGTGTGCAGGCAGGTGTGTGTTCATTTGTCTTTGAGCACCAGCCTGTACAGCACATGTCTGTATTAGACCCCCTCCACAACAGTGTGGTCCAGACCACCCACACATGCATTCTCTGCCATGCTCCCAGGCATTAGGTTAAGTCGTGACTGATAGATGGCTCGTTTTCTCTCCTCTCTCTTGCTCATTTAAACTCCTCATTTTTCTTCCATGTGTTACGGGAATAGTTTGGTGAAAAGTCAAAAAAAAATATCTTTTTACACTAAACAATCAGCCAAGACATGTTTGGGTCTCAAATTTGCTTCTGTAGATTTGCACTGGAGCTATGAGGCTCATGTAGCTAAGTAATGGAAGCTTGTGTTTATCAGTTAGCATTGTGCTAGCTACATAATTAAACTATTACACACTTGCTTCAAACCTTGTAGAGTTGTAGAAGTTGGTCATGGCTAATTTAGGGAGTAAATTAGGAAAAAATGTAAGCCAAGACAAGTTTGGGCCTCACAACATCTTTAGATTTGCACTGGAGCTATACGGCTAATGTAGCTAAGTATTGATGGACATGTGTGTATACCAGTTAGCACTGTGCTAACTACATGCCTAAATTATTATACACTAGCTTGAAACCTTGTAGAGCTGTAGAACTGGGCTAATTTAGGGACAAAATCAGGAGAAAATATAAGCCAAGACATGTTTGGGTGTCAAGTTTGCTTCTTTAAATTTGCACTGGAGCTGTGAGGCTAATGTAGCTAATTAGTGGAAGCTTATGTTTACCAGTTAGCATTCTGCTAACTACATATCTAAATTATTACACACTTGTTTCAAACCTTGTAGAGTTGTAGAAGTTGGATATGACTAATTTAGGGAGTAAAGTAGGAAAAATGTAAGCCAAGACATGTTTGGGTCTGAAGTTTGCTTCTTTACATTTGCACTGGGGCTATGAGGCTAATGTAGCTAAGTAGTGGAAGCTTGTAGAGTTGTAGAAATTGGACATGACTAATTTAGGGAGTAAATTAGGAAAATTAAAAAAAAATGTGTCCTACTAAAACTCACAATCATACAACATTGCCAGTTCCAAAATATCTACCCACCTGAAGGAGCTGACAGGGAGAAGAAGTACAATTTAGCAAACACCCGTTAGCCAGCTAAGTTGATTTAGCTAGTATTAGCTCTCCAAATTTCCTTGCCAAGCTCAATTATAATTGTGTAGTACTCTATTTTTGCCAGATGTCCTTCTCCATGTCTCGATTTTTGGAATGAAGGTTATCGTGTGGAATCGACTTTTGGATTCAACCTCATCAATTCTGAATCGACTATCATTTCTAGAATAGACAGAAACAAAATAAAGCTGGACAGCAGAGCTTAAAATCAGACGGTCTGGTTTCAAAATTGCATACCTGGCGATGCTGCTCATAGCTGAAATCCAAAATAAGGCAAAGTCCTGATACCAAACAAGCCTTGGCTGATCAGCTCCATTTTGGGGTAAACAGTTGTGTAAATTAGATTTTTTTGCCAAACTACTCCTTTAAGAGTGGCTACAGCGTTTCACTCAGTAGTCGTGTGCCTCAGGCCTGCATGCTGCAGGTAATTTCTTTTCTCTTTTTTGAAAGTGGAGAACAAGAAGCAGTGATTAAGGGAGGGAACCTGTGAGATTTGGAGAAAGGCACGTTCGGAGTGCTAGTACTCATTAGCGTGGGTCACACATGATTTACACACACGCCAGAAATAACGGCAGTAATTAAGAACTACCTACACCTCCCACACACAGCGCTCGAATCACTATCCTCACGTGCTCCGGTGCCGCGGGTAACCATGGAAAAACTCACACAGACACATACATACATACGCTTCAGCTTCAGAACAGGCAGCGCTAATGAGCCTCTGGGACCGAAATGCTCTAACATGATAGGTTATAACCTTAATGAGATTTTTCATTTAGATAAATATGCTTTAAAGAGGTGTGAATCAAGTGCGTGCTTTGGAAGGTAGTTGGAGTTTGTGGTTATGTACAATGTGATGATGCGCTGTGTGTGTGTATAGATGGCATTGAGCACATATTGTCCAGCAGGGAGGGGACTGGCTGGCTGATTTGGAGAGGTGCTTGTGCGATTTGAATAATTTAACACATGTGGGACTTGGTGAGTGCACAACATCCACCGATATCATAGAACGCTGCTGCGCTCTCATCTGGGCTCTGTGTGTGTGCCAAAAGCTGTGCCAAAACACACACACACACACATACATACACAGAGTGTGAAATTACAGTCTGCTTATAAAGAGGCTCAGCATATCAGAGCTGCTGCTACTGGAGGCTTTTGCAAGCACTTATTACCACCTCCTTCCTCATCTTACCACACTCTTCAACATAAAGCTGCTAAAAAGGGTTCTTTGGAGCTTATTGTTCTCCAAAGAACTGTTCTGTTGTAATTTTGTAGAGGAGATCGTCTGAAGAACCTTGTTGAAGTTTAACCACTTAAAATCCCAAGCTTATTACATCCTAAGCTTCATTAGTCAGTAAATACACCCTTAAAAAGTGGCTCTTCAAGGGATCTTAAGTAAAGGCAGTGATTATACGTGGACCATTCTGCCAAATTAGTAAGTAAAAAAATTAATTCATTCATTATTCAGACCTTAGATACTTACAAGGATTATGTTATGATCTATTTAAACCCAAAGCATCAATTGAGACAGTAATAAGCAAAAATAACAAAACCATCATTTATATGGTACTGTCTTTTGTGATACACTTGTGATAATAGTAATTTATATTTTTTGTATTTGTTTTTAATGTGTTTTTTATTTATTTTTTTTAATAAAGTTGAAAGATTTAGATTTACTATGAGTCTAATTTTTAAATTTTACAATTTTTATTCGAAATGCTGCCACGTTTTTAAAATGACACTTCCAAAACACAGAGTTTTAATCTGTAGGTGGAGCCTAATTTTAACCACAACCCTCCATTTTACAGTGGAAATCTGCATCTCTGTCCCTCATGGCCACATGGTGAGCAGTTAGATCCCATTGTTTTGCAGTAAATGTGTCCCAAAGTCTGAACATCAGTGTGTAACATTGAGAATTGTCATTACCTAAACACATATTTTCTGCAATTACATAAATAATTTTGTTTTTTAATAAACAATATTATGGTTTTGTATTTGTACAACTGTTCAAAGCTGTGTTTGCTAGTCATGTGTTGGATAGTGTTTTTGAGTTCTGCTCAAAATGAGCTAAAATTGTCACCAAAACAATCATAAAACCACTGAAACTTTACTGTAGGTTTTGTTAGTGTTCTGATTGTTTTGGTGGAGAAAAAATGGAATGAAGGCATAAATCGTTCTTTTAATGGTTGAATTGTTCTTCTTCAAGACGGAAAACCTAAATATTTTAAAAATGGTTCTATATACCACCAAAAATTGTTCCTCTATTTTTACCAGTCAACCTTTTTTTTCAAGGTATTCCTAAGTTATAGAAGTGTTTAATAAAAGTTTGCACCCACTAACAGGTCAGAGTAATTTCTGTGGAACCTACACATAATGTACGATAAAGGAACCTTTGTCTGTGTTTCCATATTTTCAAGGTGAGTCTGTTCGTTGGCTGGGTTGATTGGCTGGGTTTTGGTGGAAGTCTGGCAAGACCACTTTTTGTGCCCGCTGGAAAGCATATCCCAACCTGGGGAACTTCATCAAACTGTCACACCATGAAGGAGAGAGCAGGAGAAGAGAGAAAAACATCCCTACCACCCTCACCCCCAATGGCCTATTTAAACCATAGTGCACAAATCAAATCAGATTATTCTATAGATTATCTTACATAGATGTTTCCAGTGAAAAGGTTACCCATATTACAGTCTGTAAAGCATAAGCGACGCGGTTAGTACTGGTCACAACAGTTAGCTCTGTGCACATTGAATTGAAAATAAACAAAGAATATGAGGATAAAGTAGATGTTAATAATGTGAAATGTTTAAATTAAGGAAATTAACATCTATATCAGGACAGATGTATGTTATAAATACCCTTCCTAATTGGAACACTCCAACTAAATGGAAAAATAAATGAACCCTCAGTTGCCAGTTCTTTATAATATATGACTATAATAGATAATGACTATAATATATGACAATGTATAACCTACATACCTCACCAGATGCTAGGAGTCATCACTGTGTCAGGCCTGTAATGTAGCTGTTTTAAGTCTCTGCTTGTTTTGAGGGATGTTTGCCTTCATTATATAGGGTTGAGGTTAGATGAGTGTCCACCAAGGATCGCTCCACTTATCAGCCACTTACAGTGACTGACCGTAGGTGTTAAAAGGGAAGCGTTTACCATCCCAGTGTGCACTATAGGAAAGACCTAGACAGTGGATGGGAATTGGCAACATTGAAAAATCTCTCTTTTTTTGGCTCTGGAAAACTTCAAAGCAGCAAGTTCTCCACTGAGGTTTGAGCTATTTGGTTCTGAACTGTTAAGGTCTGTCTGTTCACTTCAGAATACATCCTGCTGCTGCTGTCTGCAGCAATCAATGAAGATAAGTGATCCAGTTCCACTGCCGGCAATGCAGACCTGCAGTGTAGACCATGTTTCACAGATGAGGTGAGCAGTTCTTTATGTTTCTCCACATTTTCTCAGACATCTACAGGCTTTGTGATGTACTTTAAAGCAAGCTCATTTACATATTGAATACATTCATGCACAATCTGTAGATATGGACCAAGAAAGTCACAATTTCTACAAACAACTTGATATTATATTGATATTATATAAACAACTTGATAGTAATATTAAGTGTGGAAAAGTCAAATGATGCATTACCTTGTGCCATGGCATGCATGCACTTTCACTTTCAAGTCTTGTGATAAAAACGACATTGGGCCACTGCTGCTGTAGCCCCTTTCACACGTGCACTTTCACCTAGATATTCACTGGTAAATTAAACAGGAAGGGGTTAATTGTGATCGCAAGCTGGAGCTAAAGTTGACAGCGATCAATTGGATTGAGGAGAACAATGAGTGGAAGCTTATGTTTACCAGTTAGCATTGTGCTAACTACATACCTAAATTATTACACACTTGCTTCAATCCTTGTAGAGTTGTAGAAGTTGGACAAGACTAATTTAGGGATTAAATTAGAAAAAATGTAATAAAATGTGTCTTACTAAAAAACTTGCTTTTACTTCAATTTAGCGAGCGCACGTTAGCCAGCTAAGTTGATTTTGCTAGCATCAGCTCTGTAAATTTTGTTGAGAAGCTCAAATATAATTATGTAGTACTCTTTATTTTTCTCCATGTCTTGATTTTTGTAATCGAGGTTATTGTGTGGAATCGAGTCTTGGAATCAACTCCATCAATTCAGAATCAACTCCAAAAATTCAGCAATAGATAAACCCAAAAGCAGATTCAGCAATGTGTAATTGCAGCTGATAATGGAGCTGATAAAGAGCAAAATGGAATGTTTACATGACAATTTGGTTTAACAGTTGACTTTTTTAGTTTCATTTTGTGACTGCAAACCTCACTGGAGTATATTTTGTAAGTGGCGAAAACCTCCCGTGCTTGTGTACGCGGCCACTTGTGCACAAAAGAAGTGTGCAGAATGGCCAGCAAAGCCAAACATTTGTGACACATTTGTTTTTACAGTCAAATTTTCCGTTTCCAGATGGAAAAAATGTGCGGGAGTGTATTTTGTACATGATTCAGAAAAGAAGGAGCTGCTGGCCTTTCATGCTGAGGACGTCATGTCATGTTTAACGGGAATTTCATGGCAAGTAAGAACGGTAAAACACCGTTTAAGGGCTGCATGTGTGAATGATGCAAAGCCAGAACATAACCGGGAAAAGTATTCTAGTAATTTCCCAGCTTTTATGTGTAAAAAGGGCTTAGTAACTCTGATCTGTTAACTACTTATGGATTAGAAACTGTTTGTTTAGAGAACAGGAGACTTTAATTAATTTATTTGATGATTAAAGATACATATAGCACCACACAGCAGCTGTTACATTAAATCATTGAGGATTTAAACACAATAAAGGCCTAGAGCTTATTTTCATTTTCCAAATATAAAATGAACAGCAGAAAAAACACACACTTTACACCAGGCAGACAGTATGGAGAACGTTTAATGCTTAAACTTCGCTCAGTTGTTAGACATTAGATCCAACAATATGGGAAATCTTATACTGAGCATATCTGATGCACTTTTTATTATTTTTTTGCTCTAGGGCAGGGGTCGGCAACATGCGGCTCTTTTACTGCCCCACTGCGGCTCCACAGCAGAATTAGATTTTTAGGTGAAAATAAAATAATCCTCCTTTACAGTAAAATAAAGCTCTGCTGATCGTTCAACACAGTTTTGACAATAAATGGTCTTAAACACTGGAGTTAATGCATAACTGCTAATTCACCCTTTAACTCTGAAGGTTGGCGCACAGCAACATAAACAACAGTCTCGCCTAGCTAGTAGCTGATGAAAAGGCAGAGAAATATTTAAGATAAATATCAATAATTTGGAGACTTATTTGCATTTATAAGCACTCAGCTGGTTTCCTGATATGTTTAATCTGCAATGAGAAACTGTCAAACACTAAAAAGTCGCAAAGTCAGTTTCTTGTTCAAATTTTCCCGTTCCACCTTAAATGATGCAGCAGTTGCATTCTGGCGCCATTTAAGGTGGAACGGGAAACTTTGAGCCAGAAGCTGGCATATTTTCCAAGAAACTATTCTACTTTTGAGAAAAAGTTTCCGGTAAGAGATGCAAGAAAAGCTGCTATAACTGAGCTAAAGCTTAAAGTAGAGCAAAGTGAGTCTGTGTTTTTCGTTTATATTATATTTTTTAGCCTATATTTTAGTACTTTAGCACATACTGAGACATATTTACAGCCAAGATGGTAAAATGGACATAAAATGTTGTGGCTCCCAAGTTGGTTTGATTTTTATTGAAAGGACACAATGGCTCTTCTTAACATTTGGGTTGCCAACCCCTGCTCTAGGGGGACCTCCCCCTGCCCCTTCAAATTGCTGGATCTGTCTCTACTCAGTTTTCCCGGGATCTCATCATGTAAAAATTAAGCCCTAAAAAGCTTCAATGGCTTTTTAGTATTTAGTATTTTAGTAGTGCAAAACTAAAGAAGCCAACTTTAGATAAGGAGTGTGTCTTGACTGACTGCCTACATTTGTGAAAATTGTATAAATTAGATTTTTTAGCCACACTATTTCTCTAAGCAGGCATGTCAGAGAGGTGTTCCTTATAACAATCACTTTCCCTGCATTAATGCTGTAGCTTTCACCCATTTCCTTCTCCTACTCTCACTTCGACTGCACAGCTGGCTTCTGGGCCTGCCTGTTACTTGTCACGATTTTTTGGCTACATTTCCTGAGCTGTTTTAGGAGGTATTCCTTGAAAGGTACTCCATGAAACATTCATGGTCCTCTAGGCAAAATCAGGCTGATGCACAGACAGATGCTCTAGACTGAATAGAGCCCAGTCTAATAAGGATGATGCACCAGGATGACTCAGATTAGGGCTTATTCAGTCTTATTGTGCTCCAACTGTTATTCACAATGCAAGTTTTTATATCAGCTTCCATATCTGTTATACGGAAAGTGATGCAAAGCACTGTAAAATCTCTAAATTATGGACTTGCACTGTTGTCACGGCTGCCTGATGTGTGTCGCTGCCCCTGTTTGGGGGTAAAGCCCCCCTTATCATGTCAGTCATGCTGAAGAGCAGAGTTGAATAATGCAGAGAGAGTCAGCAGGCCACAGAAGAATGCATATAATTGATCTGGATGAAAATAATTGAATCCACTCCTGGCAGGAATAGTGCAGTCACAGTGGGGGATTCAGCTGACCCCGCTGACCCCTAAGAGTCATTACGCCTCTCCTGTAGTCTCTCTACCCTCATACGCTATTTTATTTAAAAAGACGGAGTGATGGGATACTTTTAACAGGTCGGAGTGTCGCTCGGTCTTTTATGCGCGCGCTGGCCCGTGCGTGCAGTCCAGTGGTATTTGAGCGTAGCTCTGGGTGTAATGGAGGGTAATGACTCTGAATGGGTTTGGGCAGTGTTGAATGGGTGATTTGAAATGAGGGGTCAAGTCACTGCCTGAGAGCCTCATCTTCCATAAGGATCTGTTAGGGGCCATTGTCTCCTGAAGGAGTCCACTTAAAAACGGCACCGGAAGAGCCTCGTGTAAAACGCAGCCCTCATGTGCTGTTTCACAACACCGGATCTGTCAGGCTTACAGGGAATTTTCACACTGTGTTGATGGATACATTCGATCAAGAGTGGAAAACCTTTTTCCAACCCAGATACTTTTCACAAACTTTGACACAACTGTAGAAACAAACACCCTGAAATAATCTGCCAGAAAACCTTTTTTCTAATGAGTAGATTATTTCTCATTTTTCCTACAGTTGTAAGGTAGTTTGTGAATCCTTTGAAAATATCTGGACTTCAGCATAAATAGACATAAAAGGCAATCTGAACTTCACCTAAGGCTCTAATGGAGCTGGATTAGTTAATCAGAGGAGGTTGTGTAATGCAAATTGTGGGATTTCAGTGGCCAATTTGTACAGAATAAAGTATACAAGTAATTTCTTCCAGTTACCACACATAGCCAGGTTTGAAACATCATAAAAGCAAGTCTGAAAGTTTAAAATTAATATTAAACTCGAACCAATCCAGAGAAAAATGGCCTAATTTCCAGCTTTTGTGAGACAGAAGAGAATTAAGATAGTAAACGGGCTCATTCAACTACCCAAATGCCCCCAGCAAAACAGAAACTGCACTGCGTACTTTTAAGGTGTTTAATTTTTCTTCTACTTCAAAATTCTAATTAGACTTGAACCAGAAATGTTGGGCTCCACAATTATTACAGATAGACTGTAAAAAACTAAACAAACTGCAGATTCATACTGGATTAAAATCACTTCAAAATTACAAGTCAGGCTGAAAAAACTACACACCTCAGATTCATACTGGATTAAAATCACTCCACAATTATTACCGTCAGACTGTAAAACTACACACACTGCAGATTCATACTGGATTAAAATCACTCCACAATTATTACTGTCAGACTGTAAAAACTACACACATGCTGCAGATTCACACTGGATTAAAATCACTCCACAATTATTACTGTCAGACTGTAAAAACTAAACAAAATACAGATTCATACTGGGTTAAAATCACATATTTCATTGTTATCAGTTAAAATGTGATACCCAGGTAAAACTAGTCTCAACTGTACACTATTTGTTAGTGCCATGTATTATCGCTATTATGCATATTATTGATCAATTGGTTTAAACAGTCAAGGTCACTGATGTAAAAAGGATGTGAACCTTTAGGATAATGACCTATTCAAAAGAAGACAGATGCATTTAATGACCAGTGTAACCTTCTTTTATTAGAAACATGCTTTATGTAGCTGTTGATGGGCACAGTAGTTATGCAGTTCATCTATACAACATCTTTTGAGTTCATGTGTATGTCTGGCAGTTTTAAAACTATACAGTCTGCACCTACGTGCACCCTGTCTGGCCTTGGTGCATGTGGTCATCAAATAGACAGCGGGCTGCAGTTATCTGATTTGCCTGAACACAAGGAAATCGAAGAAATTGCTTAGTTCACCAGCCACCAATGACCTGAGACTGTCTACACACAAACACAATGTCGCCTGCTTGATTAATTCTCCTTTAGTCTACTGTATTATTAAACTGTGTTTACTTCCTCTCTGCACAATGAACCGCCTTAAGGGACACTGCAGTTCTAAAGCAATTTCCAATAACACTGCTGCTGCTGCTGCTGCTGCTGTCTAGCCCAGAAAGAAAAACTGAAAACGGACGTTTATACTGGCTTGACAAAGCCTTTAGGTTTTTCTGTCCTGTGTTATTGATGTCCAAGGTCGGCCTGAGTGAGTTCGCCTACATGTAAGCCTGCTGTGTATTAAAACGCTTTATCAACTAGCCTGCAACTGATTCTATGAAGATGTGAAAAGCAACACATTTCTCAAAGAAAAGAAAAAATAGCCCTACTTGTGCCTCTTGTCACTGCAGTCTCTATGGAAGAACAGGAAAGATCAAACAAACTGCGGCTCAACTTTTAATGGCTTGCCCTTTATTTTCTGCTCCTAATTAGTAATTTCCTCTTAGAAATGCTGTGGGGTAAGAAGGTGCTTTTAGGGTTAAAACATCAAACCTCTCCAATCATACGTGCGTTATTATTCATGTATTTGTTTTCCCTTAAAAACAGTTTCTTTCACAGGCCTTATTTACTTGGAGAGCTAGAAACCACACCTCATTTTGACTGATTCGCATCCACGTTTTCACACCTGACCTGACGTTTTGTTTTCATTTCCATCTCTCACTTCTCCATCTCGCCTCCTCTCCTCTACCTATGTACCTTGTTAATGTGGATTTTCATAAGAGGTCCACAAGACAAATGAAGGTTAATTGGGGTCCTTCTCATTGAGTAGCAGTTAAAAAATAAATTGGATTGAAGACACCTTGAGACATAGTAATAAATGAGTTGTTTTTCCCTCGTTGTAATTAACATGGTGGATTTTTTCAGAAGGCCTAGTGAACACGTACATTTCTAACATGCTGCACGCTGCTGGAATGTCATTCATAATTAGCAGGGAGCTTTGTTCAGTGCCAACACTGTTAGTGGAGTAAATGGAGACCCAGTTTGATATTACATTTCTGGATTTGTTACTTTTTTTTGGCTAACGGATTTAGCTGTGTTAATTGTTCTGATCTCTAAAAAGTGCCTAGCGAAATAATCTGAGATCAATCAAATATTCAGAAATACTTTAGAATCGTTTTCTTAATCCTTTTATTAACGCTGTTTCCAAGAGCACACATGCAAACTGACACCACAGAGCAGAACATTGTGATGGCTGTAAGACTGGACTACACTGGCCGCTTGCTTAGCTTTCCACACAGTAAACCTGCTGGACCCATATTTATCCAGCGTCTCAGAGTAAGATCACTGATCTAAGATCAAGTTTCATCATGTAATTCTGTTCAGGGTTACAGAAGATGCATCAGCTGACCCTTGAGGAGCATTCTCGCTGTGAGAAGTTTGATAAACATGGGCCCTGGAGGTAAGGTCATGCGCAGAGGTCACTGTGTCAAAAAGATTCAGCCTACACTTAACATTATTTGTCTTTCTGGACTGAAGTCGGAGTCAAAGTGAGATGGTGGAAGAGTGATGGTAAAGCGTTTTGACATACACTGCTGTTCAAAAGTTTGGAATCACTGTTTTTCAGCACCGTTTCAAAGCAGTTTGGTTTCAGATATTTTAGACTTATAAATGAATTCTGTATGCTAGTGTGCATTTTCATAGATTTCAACTTATTAAATAAGAAACATCATATGTGAACAGAGCTGTAGATGATTATAATATGACTAAGGAAGCTGCTAAACATTGGAGCAATCTAGGTATAATACATTTAATATTCAGAAGGCCTCATATTTGAAAAGAAGTGATCAAATTGTCAGATATATATGATTGTAAATGACTGTAAAATAGATCAATAATATAAATGATTGTAAATAGATAATTACAGCAGGTGCTAACTCAAAACCATTTAAATATTTATTTAAACAGCTAAAAATATCTATTGGTGTCTACACTCTTAAAATTGATTGTTCTTTAAGGGTTCTTTAGTAACAAAAATGGTTCTATATGTAGAACCATGAATACTCAAAGAAAAAGGGTTAAAGGGTTTTTTGCATCATTAAATAGTTCTTCAAATTGACGGAGAATGTGTTGTATATGGTTCTATATAGAACCTTTTTGAAAAGGGTTCTATATAGCACCAAAAGGGTTCTTTTATTGTTACGATGTCAATCTTGAAACAATAGAAGAACCATTTTTGGTGCTATATAGAACCATCTAGAGCACATTCTCCATCAATCTGCACAATGCAAAGAACCCATCATCCAAAATGTTCTTTGAATGTTCATGGATCTATACACTAAACACTAAAACATACATAATAAAGCACATTACAGGCTTCAAATGTCAGAGTTTAAACTAGTGCTGCCATCAGTGTTTTACCCAATGTGGGAAAGTCAATATACACCACCGAGTATATTACTTTACATTCTCCAAGCTGGGACTGACTTCTTTGGCACTGACATTATAACATATTATTAACACTATTTATAATGCATTATATTAACAATTCATAATGTATAATAAACATGGCTATAAAATGTTATTCAGTGTAATTCTTTTTTATAAATATTTATAACCATGTTTATAATGCCTTATGAATACATTATAACATGTTATAAATATGTTTATAGATGCTTACAAAGGTGACATTCATAGAAAGTGTTACCGCTCTAACTGTATATTTGTATGCAAAAGTTTTGGTCAAATTACATGTTTTGTGGATATTCTGTGTGAAAATACAAGAAAACAACACTTCTGCATACTTCAGTGCGCAATTACTGTTTATTTGCTGACTTATATAATATGACCTATAGATGTAAAAGTGATGGTTCTTCAAGGGTTCTTTAATAAAGAAAATGGTTCTATATAGAACCATGGACACTCAAAGAACCCTCTGAATGATTAAATGGTTCTTTGCATCATGAAAGAGGGTTGAGATCGATGGAGAATGTGATGTAGATGGTTCTATATAGCACCCAAAATGGTTCTTCTCTTGCAATAAGCCTGACATCATAACAATAGAAGAACCATTTTTGGTGCTGTATAGAACCCTTTTCCAAAAGGTTTTAATATAGAACCATCTACAGCACATTCTCCATCAATCTGAAGAACACTTTCACGATGCAAAGAACCACTTAAACATGGAAAGGGTTCTTTGAATGTTCATGGTTCCATATAGAATCATTTTCTTCAGTAAAGAACCCTTGAAGAACCATTATTTTAAGTGTGTATGCAAAAGTTATGATACCTTTTTTTATCAGTATGTTAAACTCGGCAAATAGAACTGTACACTAAAGTTAACAGAAAAATGCTGTATTTGAGTGTGTTCTGTGTAGAGGATGTGTTCATTTATTTTCACTTAGAAAATCAACAAAACATGTAATTTGAGCTTTTGCATATGACTGCATTTATTTATGTATTTATTTATTTATTTGCTTACTAAATTACCAATTTGTTTATGCATTAATTCATTCATCATTCAATCAGTCAATTCATTGATTAGTATTTTAGATTTTACATGAAAGCTGTAACAGCTTGCAACATTATTCATTATAATATGTCATTTCTTTCTGGCTGTTCACACACAGCAGAGACATAAACATGACACATTTGGCTGCATAGATGATTGGAGCTGATGAAACATGGGCTGACTGTGTGGGATGCCGTCTCGGAGATAAGGCTTGGAGACATGTGGGGCAGTTTTCCACCTCAAACATGTATACAAGTACCTCAGAAGTGCTTAATGGACAGTGTTTGGTTAGGGAGGAATTCATCTGTGAAGCAGCTGCTCAGGGTCAGCTTTTTAAAATAATCTCCTGTTGATGGAAGGCGAGGCTGTTTTGCAGACACTGGCATTAACAGCAGAAAGTCTTTGGGGTGAAGTTAAGGTTACAGATCATGACAGTTGCGCCCTCAGTGGAATGAACTGCTAATGTTTTTTTCAGCATGTTCTCCATAACTTTTATTAATTCTTGTGTTAACCTGAAAGATAATAAGATTATTTAACTGAAGCCCACAGCTGTCAAAATCCTAAGAAAAGGATATTAATAGGGTTTAATGTTCCTGTATCTTAACTACAGTATCATTCAAAAATATGTTTTTTGTAAATAACATATTACTAATTTTGTTGCAGATCCATGAATTAAATAAATCTAATTTAATTGCTGGTTCTTTTCACAGTTTTACAGTTTTCTGATATTTCGTAGGAAGTAAGAAATGTCGTATGTTGTCCTGAACGATGATGGACGATTCTAAAATGACTGACTAAATGAGAAAATAAAAAGATTTTAAAATGAATATACAATGGTTCTCAAATATCAACTAGTAGCTACTACTAGCAACTTTACCTCTCTGTCTTATGCATTGTGTTTAGCCCATTGTGCAAAGGTAGATTGGTCTGTGTCACAAATGGCAACCATTAACAATCTCCCAAGGGAAAGAGGGCCAAATGTTATCCTGCTCTTCTTTGAGTTCATGATTGACTGGAATAATAATAAAGATTCAGCAAAGATTTGGAGGGAAGATGTTAAATTGGATGAAGTTTACAGGGCTTGAGTGACAAGGCAAAATTTAAGTCACATGGAGCTCATTGGTTACTTGCTAGGTTGATAGTAAGACTGGCAAGCTATGGAAAATTGATGCATATTATGAAGCTTAGCATAAGTCTACACTTTATGCTCTTTGTAAGCTTCTGGTGTAACATTCAATAAAAAGTTGTATGCAAAAGTTTGAACACCTCAAACTACAATTTGTTGATTTTCTAAGTGAAAATACCTTAATACATCCTCTACAGAGCACACACTCAAACATTTTAAAACTAAAATTAGTGCACAATTTCTATTTATATGCTAAGTTTAACATGCTGAAAAATGAAACATAAAATATAAAATGTGCCGTAACATAATTGCCACATTTTATGCTTTTTTTCCCCAATATTTTAAATTCAGCAAACATACAGTAATCAGAAAATCAACAGAATAGTTTCTCAATTGTTACTGTTATGGGAATAAAGGAAAAGAACAACATTTAAGGATCATAACAAAATCTGATACACTATTTGCTACTTCTTATATACAGTTGTGTGCAAAAGTTTGGGTGTCCTGGTCAAATGGTGGCCACCAGCAGTGAACAGGGAGTTGCAGCACAACAAAATGTGCAAGCGAACTGGTATCGTAATTATTTGTCCAATCATCAGAAAGTCATGGGTTCATAGTGATGTCACAGCTATCCATGGCGGAGAGTCCAAGATAGCATGATTGTCCCCACTCTCTCTCTGGGTGGCTTGGGTTGTCCTCTCTCTCCCCAGTTACGTAGCACTATGCTAGCCAAAGTGGGTGGATGTTAACTGTGAATGTAAGAGTATTAGCAGTTAATGTTCTCCTCCAAGCGTGTTGAGCTGTCCATTGATGTTGCATTAGTGGCAGTTCGAATAAGGATGGACATGCTATCCCTTATCCTCTCAGCTTGGTAGCATTATGTGATGGAGGGGGGTGTTAGCTAGTGGGTGGGCCTGGCTACAGCTGGAATAGTGAGAATGTATCTAATGTTCTTGAAATGATTGTTGAATGATGTCTAAAAAAACCTTCCAATGTCCTGTTCATAGCATATAATATGCATGTATAAGCCATAAATTATTCATATGGCATGAGATTCTAACCTTTTAAATGAGAGCGTATGTCTCATTTTACTAAACACAGGGAATCAGGTGTATTTTGGTGTATGATTGTTTGAAATTTACTGACCTTTTGACCTCGGTCTTCCAGGCCTTAAGGCGTGATATTTGAATAAAACTCCTTTTGGCTGTTTTTTTATGATGCTGTCTCTCCTTTCCTCTACATTTCCTTCTCTCTCAGTTTCAGTGGAGCTCTCACATTTTGTTTTGACACTTTGTTCAGTCTTTATCTGGGTTTAGTGAAGGGGGAAAAAAAAACAACAGAAAAACAAACTGGCAGGCTTTGACAGCAGTGGGCTGCGGGTTGTGATGGTTTTCCCCTCAAAGCCTCTTAGCTCGTCTCTCCTAATCCCAGCGTAGCGCTCGTCTGCCGGCGCCTGCTGTTTGTGAGGGGAATAAATGGATATGTAGTGCATCTTGCTGAGGTTTAACTCCCTGACCCACTGAACTCCAGCACTAACCTGTCCCTGAGGCTTAGCCTACAGTGGCCTGTCTTCTGTCTCAGCGTTCGTCCCAGCACTCCCTGAGGGCCAAATCAGTCTTCGGTGTTAGAGGAGGGGAGTCAGAAATCACACCTATTGTGACGTGCTGCTTGTTTTCGAGCTGTTTTTATTCCCCCTGCTTTCACTCTTTCTCTGAATGTGTTAGGGGGGAAACGGCATCTGAAGGTGGTGATTCAACTGCATTGATTTTGAAATGTTATTGGTAATTATAATAATATGAAATATGCACTTTTTATTTTGGGCATAACAAAGTTCTGTTGCTGTTTTCGAATGTATAATCCCAAAAAAGCGTGATGTATTGTTTTTATTGTGTATATTTAATGATTGAATTGTAAAGATGTATCAGATGTATCTCATTTTATACTGTGGATAAACTGCCTGGATATTTTTATTTTTCTAACTCTTATAGGTTAGAATAATATTGCATAATCTTTTGGTATTTGGTAGTATTAGCAGTCATGCCATATGTCGTTATTTTCAGGAGACCCTAGGCTACTCTGATATTATTTGAATCAAAACAGATATATGGTATCATGAAGTTGATTTTGGGTCATTTTTTGAACTTGCTCACTGATAGAGAGAGGTTCTGCTGATTGTTATGATATGTTATTTATGTTATTAAGTTATGAAGTTTAAGAACAGAGATATAATTTAATGATACTGAGTGGATTTTGGTTCATTTAAAAAAAATGACTCACTACGATGAGCCCACTGTGTTAGAGAGTGATTGTTTGTGATACCGTACATGGCAAAAAAGTGGGGGACACTTGACTATCACAACCACAAGTTCGATGATGGACAAGAAGGCCTGGCTTACAATTGATGAAATCAGGGATCTGTGCAGGCAACCAAAACAAAACTCGTCAAACCATGTCTATGGACATCACTACGTGCACAGTGGCACAGTCATGCTGGAACAGGAAAGGGTCTTCCCCAAACTGTTGCCACAACATTTGAAGCATATAATTTTCTAAAATGTCTTTGTATGTTGTAGAATTAACATCACCCTTCACTGGAACTAAGAGGCGCAAACCCTGAAAAACAGCCCTAGACCATTATCCCTCCTCCACCAAACTTTATGGTTGGCACTATTTCACAAACTGACTTGTGGCAAGGATGGCATCTTTTGACAAAACCACATTTAAAGTCACTGAGCTCTTCAATATGGCCCATTCTACTGTCAATGTTTGTCTATGGAGATTGCCAGGCTATGTGCTTGATTTTATGCACCTGTTAGCAATGAATGTGACTAAAACATCTGAGCTCAATAATTAGGATGTGTCCACATACTTTTGTCCATATGTCTACTATGTCTGTAAGTTAAACTGTTCCTGAGTTATGAAGGCTAGAAGACAACCACGTAAACCGGTTAAATCTTTGAAATCCCTCATTTTTAATATCGAAAGGTTATTATTCAGTGTCTACATGGACTACAATGCAAGCTATTATTCATAGGTTACAGTGTGCAATTAAAATGTGATATAAAAGTTTGGACCCACTGGCAGCCTTTAATTATAGTGTTGATATTAGACTGGTGGGCTGACACTCTCTTGCCCCCTCAAATAGAACCCTGTTTATTTTTTTAATCCTGTTTAAAAATATTCCAGAAATTAAATTGAAGCTTGGTTAAATTTGAGATTTAATGACACACTGAATAATTTCCTAAAGAGGTCAGACATTTACATGTACTATAATCTTACATGGCCTGTCTCATTTCGAACTTAAAGAACATGTAGTCCTGTAGATTTGTGTACCTTTCAGTAGAGTTGCTGTTATTTATATGTTGCCACTTTATATCAAGGTTTTACACATGGCCCTATTCCCAATTAGCCAATTAGCTAGGAATTTGCAATATGGTTACTCTTTAGTTTTCTACTCATTGCATCATATTTATGTCGAGCTATTGAAACCCACTCTTTTCTAAGCTAATTATCCAGCTGGCTCTCATGTGAAGCTGTAGGCCAACGCTTAGCTCTGAAGTGAAGTTATAGGCCGCGTGAGAGCCAAGCGCGCGCTCTGATGAAGCTATAGGCCGCAGAGCCACACTTTTCCTGCAGTTCTTTTCGTGTCTCTCACTCGCCCACACACTTAACACGCTCATTTTTAGAAAGCAAAACAACCCAGAATATGAATCAAAATATGGCACCCTGTAATCCCAGGGTGGATAAGTTTGAAATCCTCTGAGAAATGCTATGTTCTTTTCACAGAGGCCAGATGGCTGTAGGAGCTTTAGCAATGTATCACTGACAAGCCTGTCAGAGAGAGAGAAAGAAAGAGTGTCTACCTCGCCCTCGCTCAACCACTCCATTGCTTTTCCATTATTTCATCATATTTAATTAGTGCCTCAGACTTCAGACTCTGCAGATGTACCTAATTCATACTGTTTGTTCATCTGAATATGTGTTCAGTATCTAGATACACCCTGTGCTGTTCATATGCTGTCGGCATATTACAGCAGTAGTGCTGTTCGGAGACTGCGGCGTGGGTGGTGTACAGAAATAGAGAACTGAACAAACTTTTACAACTTTCTTTCATCCAGGTTTGTGCTTCATGCTGTGATGTTCAATTGTTCAGTCTTGGCTAAATGTAGCTTTTTTTCCAGAGTTTCCATTGGGGATGTGCACTGAGTAATTTTATATTGAAGTACCTTTAAAAGTTAATTATAGTCTGTGAGCAGATGTTCGGTTAATTGTGGTGAAGAAGGCTTTGCATTCGATAACAACACATCTTAATGCACAAAACAGGGTTATATGATGCCGTCTTGTAGGTAGTCTGAAGCATACAGTAGCACTAACAGAAATTAGTCGTTCACAGAGGTGAACATTCAAAAACCAAGCACTTTAGATGAGCTAACACTAACACTAGAGCTAACCAGTGCAGTGGTAGATGATCATTATTGAGGGGCTTCTACACAAAGTTTTTTTCTGACTTCAAATGTAAATCATTCCTATTTTGCTATCACTTTTAGTTGACATTGACCTTACTGAGAAAGTGTCAGACTGGCAGCAATGTAGCTTAGCCAGTTATTTACTCTTCCTGATGAGGATCAGGCAGTAGTACACCAAAACGAAATGCTGCAGAATGTAAATGAATTGTTTGGACATCCTCTGTTCATCATGAGGGCTTTCCCCTTGAAAAGAAAAGTGATTTTGATGTTTACCATAGTTCTTCACAAAGTTTTTTTCCAGTGTTCTTTACACAGTCTAATGTAACTCACTGCTGGCTCCCCATCATTTCTGCTTGTAAAGAGTAGCGATGATCCTCCATGATCAATGATTAGCAACACACAACTTACCTGCCAAGTACTGCATTGAATAACCAATGGGAAAGTGACTAACATAACAGTAGCAGCTACAACCATTGAGCATACATATCTTTTTCTTCTACATGGGTTTGCCCCCCTGTTGTCACATGATCTAAACATGGCATTGCCCATGTGTCGACTTGTGGACCATTAAGATTAAAAGGGTCACAAAGTACACAAAGTAATTTGGATCTTTGTCTTGAGTAAGTACATTATGAAAGAAGTTTAAAGACAGTGAGAAATCATGTTTATATATATTTTTTTTTAATATATTTTTTGCTTATAAACATTGCTTAGTTCTCTTTTAAGAAAGCGTCACATTCCATAATGCGGTTATTTTGAACAATAACCAAAAAAAAAGGTGTGTTATTTTCTACACTGTTATTATTGTTATAAAAATAGGAATTTATATGATACTCTGTGGCGCTCTTAAATAGAGTTATAACTAAACTCTACAGTGATTAAGTAGAGTGTCAAATCATACCACGGGTTCACACGCTAGTGACTGGGGTCCAAATGCCTCCACAGATAGTAACGTTAGTGCTTTTGGCTGCCTCTGGAAAAAATCTTAACATATTTTGTTTTATATGAAACATTCTGAAACCGTCTCTCTTGATAAAAGTAATTGTAATATACAGTAAAATGTTGGTGTAGTGTAGTGGGTAACACTTCTGCCTTCTACACTGTAGACTGGGGTTCAGTGCCCCACCTGGGCAAGCACCTACACTATACAAAGTCCTTGGGTAAGACCCCTAACACTACATTGCCTACCTGTGAATAATGATAAAACTGTAAGTCGCTCTGAATAAAAGTGTCTGCCTTATGTCGTAAAATAAATTCATTTTTATTCATGTTCATGTTGTCCATTTTCCCCTGGATTCCCTGCCCCCCAAAAAGTCTGTGCACGGACCTGATGCTCTTTGTATTAATGTTTCATTTTTTTAATACTGACCTGATTTGAGTCACTTTTATTATTAAATGTACTTCTATTTTTTGATATGTTCTTACACATTATAAATCTCTTTTTCCTGTATCAACCTGGGAACATTGTAGATGTGGGTCACCCTCAATGTTCTCCGAGGTTAAATAAAGGACGATTGATTAATTGATTGATACGTTATAAATCAAGATCGCTTGCAAAAAAGTTGGAAAAATGAAATTGTAGATGTGTTCAGAATGAGGAATGGAGCTGTAGATGATTCTAAACTGAGTGAGAAAACTGTAGAACACTAAGAATATATAAGAGTATGCAAAAGTTCGGGTCCCCCGGTCAAATTATGTGAAAATAGTGAAATAATAACTCTGATTGAGCGAATCAGCGCACAGGATTCAGGTCAGGTGACTCAACCTGCTGCAAACTGTTTTAGGCAGAATCTCAAACGGGTCCCTTCTCCCTACAAAGTGCAGTAAATAGGCCTTAAAATAAGATCTACTGCATCTAAACAGAGCACAGTGTGTCTAACAATGAACCAGTTTGGATTCAGCCATGTGTACACAATTCATACTGGACATAAAGTGCAATATTTGGGTGTAAAAGCCAACATTTCATAACAGTGCACTATGTAGGGAGCAGTGAGCCATTTGAGATTCAGCCTTAGGATTTGGGACACGTTCAGTCTCAAAACGTTATGCACTGTTTTGCTACAGTTACCAGGCTGAATGGTGTGCAGAGGGCTTTGAGGTACGTTTTCTCTCGTTTGATGGGCGTTAGACGTGCCCAATCAGCAGCAACCTGTATACAAACCATGTCTTATTATAAAGTCAGTCCACACAATGGATTCTTATTATGGCCTCTACAAATGCAGCCACTGCTGCTTGTTGTATGCAACTGTTGAATAAGTTAGAAGACATGTTTGTCATAAGTATTTGTTAAAGAAATGAATATAAATATGCTAGAAAGACACCAAGAATGACATTTTTAGCTACTGTAATTGCAATGCTTGCATAACACAACAGAGAGCTCAATGCATCACCGTTTATGTTGATGTTCTCTGTTTTGTCAAGGCTGAATGCAGACATGATCTTATAGATGGTTAATATTGCCCATTAACGGCCTGCTTTTTGCAATTTTCAGCATGTTGCCCATTGTTTTATGGTAAAGAATGTTAAACTTGTATGCATTACATGGTTTTGTTTAACTCTGAAACATGAAATGAATGTTAGAGTTATCTGCTTTTGCCAAAAAACAAAATTTTAACGATTTTTTTTTTTTACTTAATCAAAACAACCCAAGAGCAATTTGATTGATATTACCTAGAATGCACAATAAAAAAAAAAAATAAAAATTAAAAAAAAACATGATTTATGAAAATTCATTAAAATGGAGATATCTGTTTTTGCAAGTGGACTTTTCATATAAAAACTGTGTACTAAAATTTGCAGGAAAATGCCATATTAACGTTTGTTCACTGTTGAATCTCAAGGCAGATTATTTATCATTTATAATTTTTTGAGTTCCCCTAAAAGTCCTTCTGTAGTGTAGTTTACACTATTTCAATCTGCCTTGTGACAGTAGTGTACACTCCTGACGTGAGCTCCTGCAGCAGGGTCGGAATGCGGTGACCCCTTTGGGAAGGGATTCCTCTCACCCAATTCCCTCCTCTTTGGGACGGTGGTTTGGAATGTCGGAGTTGACGTCAGTTTGTGGGCTGAGTGCGCCACAGGCTCTCAGTGGCACGTTTCTGGCCGCTGAGCGTGTGGGTGTCAGAGAGGGGAAGTCAGGGCAAAAAGTCGTTTCTTTATACGCTGTTGCCTCACGAATGACGTCCAGCGGTGGATATTTTTTAAAAAACTTCGACCAAACTGTCGTCATTTGGTTCAGTTTGAAAAATATAGCTAACATCACTGGATGATTGCTCACTCTGTTTTCATGGGCTGCAGGGAGAAGCAGCTGTTTCTGCTTTTTCCATTTGCTCCACCGCTGGGACGCTTTCAAACAGGCTGCCTTGTTCTTAAGCACGGCCTGTTCATAAACAGCTGTGAATGGCAGCAGATTTTGGACTAAAGAGGGGAAATGGTTGTAATCCAGTGGTGCAATTGTGGGGAAACATAGTTCAATTACTCAGAAAGGTTTTCTCAGAATCAGATTAAAGACACCTCTTATCTTACTTTGATATGATTGACACAATGATCAGAAAGTGTGCTGAAGCAGAACACAGGCCTATTCGGGATTAGAAGGGGGTGTAATCCTCCTGTTTAGTGCGGAGAAGACATGACAAGCCTCTGAATATAATTGTGTTTGTATGTTTGCGACTGTCTGTCAACACGCATTCTATTTTTCCCTCTCTGTCACCGTGTTTCGTGTCTTTCTGATGGGCATGTTTCCGCGGAGCTCTGTTTTTCCTGATGGCGTACATGCATATGCATGGGTTATGTGTCTCTAATATGCTGTGTGTATATGTGCTTGTTTTTGTACATTTTCAGGATGTCCTGACTTTGTAAGAAGAAATGTATAACATATATGGGACGTGTAAGTACTTAGATATATAAACATATGGGTACTCATACTATATTCATGGGACATATTTATGACCCAACATTTTGACATTGTATAAAAACAAGTGTGTATTAGTTCTAGTGACTGACTGAGTGTCTGTACTTGTTTTTGTACATTTTTCAGGGAAAATGTCCTGACTTTCTAGGACAACCAGAGAAAAATAGGAGTACCCTACAATAATATGGACCTGATTTGGTGGTGTTTTTTTTGTTACAACAAAAAACAAAAACGTTTCTTCCTTTTTTATGTGAAAGAGCAAAACCAGATTAAAGTTAGGGTTTGATTTAAGGTTAGTCTTAGACATTAATTAGATTAATATTTGAGACATCAAAGACATGACTGACCTTCATGTCTTTACTCTTGGCCTTCCTTTCCTGGGCTGGTCCTTATGAGAGCCATAGCGTTTGATGGTTTTCCGTGACTGCACTTGAGGACACATTCAAAGTTCTTGCAGTTGTCTGGATTGACTGACCTTCATGTGTAAAAGTAACGATGGACTGTCATTTCTCTTTACATAGTTGGGTGGTGCTTGTCATAATATGGGTCAGAAAAGTAGTTAAATAGGGCTATTCACTATATAGAACTGTGTACCAGCTCTACCTCTGCACAACACAACTGATGGTCTCAAACATATTAAGGAGGCTCTTGATAAGGCACAACTGTTACATGAAAATTCCAGGTGACTACCTCATGAAGCTGACTGAGAGAATGCCAAGAGTGTGTATATATATATATATATATATATATATATGTATGTGTGTGTGTGTGTGTGTGTGTGTGTGTGTGTGTGTGTGTACTTGCATATCATCATTGTCCATAGAAAATCTAGTATCTCCATTTTTTTCATTTTCTATTTTTCTCCCAATGATTTTAAAATCCCAGTTACCCTTCACATTGTGTCACAATATCATGAGAATCAGACCAATAGAAATGATCCTAAATGCCTTAGAATAAGATCTTGCTGCATTAACTTAATTAATTAAAAAATTAAATTAAATTAATTAATTAAAAAATTAATGATGTTTTTTCCTTTTCCTGTAATGTTACCATTTTGGAGATACTAAGCTTTGTTCCGACAGCGCTATATATAATATGGTTCATATGTATGACCCAACATTCTGACACTGTATAAAAACAAGTGCAGGTGTGTGTGCTCGTGTCAGTCCCAGCGGCTGGCTGTGTGTGTGTAATTGTTCGCCTGGCACACAGGCCTGTGCGTTCTCATCCTCCACTCTTTGAACTGCGCGTCGCCTCCCTCTGTTCTCCGCGGAGAACTTTGAAGCTCAGAGACAGATGAAGTGTTTGTTTGTGGAGGAAGATGTGCAAACATACGCAGAAAGAGCCGCCTGCCTCCAGAAACAAGCGGCAGCGCTGAGGAGTGGGATTTATTTAAGGCAGCTTTAAAAGCGAATGTCAGTGCTGGAGCTTTCTGAAGCCTCTTTGTCTGCTCTACGGCAAGATAAATAGTAACGTAGCATGAAAATGCACCCAGTGAACGTCTCATACATAAGCACTCACTCAGCCACAGCACACAGCTCTCTGACTTTACTGTAGGGGTCAAAGGGCAGCTTTTTTTCCTATTGGATCTACACGATGGCCCATTTTTCACAGGATTAGATTGTCCAAGTAAGTAGAATAGTTTTACCATTTCAGTGCTTCTTATGGAGAGGTAATCTGGTGTGGTAATTCTCAATTACAGCTCTGAAATGTCAGTGAATCGCTAGAAAATCTGGACTTTTGACTTCTGGTCTTAACACATTATAATTGTTACATATTTAGGAAAATATATGCTGTCTTTAAAAGATAAAGTCTTTAAAACATGGCCTTCAGTCTAAAATCTCCTACATTAGGGCTGACACCGCTGGCGGGGGCTATAAAGCGAGGAATGCCTCTGCGTCTTTGCCTCAGGCTCTTATCTCTGATGCACTACATTAACATCTAGTTCACAGTATGGAAAATATATTCTGGCTATTTATCCATATTTGCAAGCTTGAGTGCAGTTCTGATGTGGCTAAACTCTTGGGGGTGAACCCGGCCATACAGGAATCACTGGACTGTGTGGAGCGTGAAGACGACCATTACTCCGACCAACTGACCTTTAAGCAGAGAGATGGTTTTCTCCTCTGGGAATATTTACCATGAATCAAAGGGAAATATGATTCAATAAGGCATATGAACTTTGCTTGCTAGAGTGGTATTTTGTTCTGGAATTATGCATATTACACTCATAACTGCTTATGATAAAGGGTCCATATTCTACACTTTATTTATTTATTTATTTATTTATTTAAAATAGGTCATATCCACTTATGACATTTGTGTGGGTACCAAAAAACAATTCTAATACAATCTTACATCAACCTCTCTTTTTCACTTTTTTGCATAGTGAAAAAACTAATTACTGTATGATGAATGGACCAATAGAAATGGTTCATTATTATTTGGAAAAAAAAAAATTGTAGATGAAATGTTTTGCTCTGTCAGTGACATTATGTAGAGACATGTTTACATTTTTTTGGTAAACATTTTACTTATCTAAAGTTTGTTCAATACAAAATAAAGATTTTAGGGGAAAAAGTTCAGACACATAGTAGGATGGCACACCCAAACCACAAAACAGGCCAAACTGCTTGACTGTGGTAATTATTGTGCACCTATGATATGGCTAAGGCAGTTTTATGAAGGTATAAATAAAAGATACATTAATAAATTCTGAATTAAATACAACGTAAGAGTTGCTTTCCTGATATAACCAGATACTCAAGAAAACAAAAATTCATTTGAGGTTCATTTGAGACTTCAGCACGCTACCTCACTAAACACACCAGATTCAGCTCATCAGCTAATTAGCAAGGCCTTCCTGAAACGCAGAGCGTTAGATGAGGGTAAACGCTCCACAGCACTTTGGCCCGGGAGATCCCCAGTTTGATATGCCTGAAGTAAAACATGGGCTGTCTTTTAGAAGCTATCAATCTTGAACAGCTTGCTGTTAGCTTAGTGCTGACATTCTACTACAATCTCACAAGTATGCTAACAAATATTAGCACTATCACAAAAGATGTTTTTCTTTTCTCATTTTTGACATTTATTGTCTGAGCTGAAGGCCTAGCTCTAATAGTCATGTGATCCACCACTACTTATACACTGCTAATGTTAGTGTTCAGGACATCCTTCTATCAGTGTGCCTGTAGCATGTACTATAGCTATTCACTGTACAGAGCTGTGTACCAACCCTACCTCACAATGTAACTGATGGTCTCAAACACATTATGAAGGCAAGCAATTCCACAAATTAACAAAATTAAGGCACATCTGTTCATTAAAAAAACATTACCTCATACCTCATGAAGCTGATTGATAGATTGCCAAGGGTGTGCAAAGCGGTCATCAAAGCAAAAGGTGGCTACTTTGAAGAATCTAAAGTATAAAACATATTCTGGTTTGTTTACTACATAATTCCATATGTGTTTCTTCATAGTTTTGATGTCAATATTAATCTAAAATGTAAAAAAAAAGAAAAATAAAGAAAAATCATTGAATGAGAAGATGTGTCCAAACTTTTGACTGGTAGTGTATATATAACCTCTTAACTCAACTTTTGATGTTTTTCAGTTTTTGACATAATTTAAAAGTACCCATTGTCCTTTTTTTTTGTGTAAACATCATGATGAATGGACTAAAAGAAATGGCCCAAAATGACATGGAAAAAATTCTGGTTCCATTGACTTGCATTAAAAGTAAAGTAAGTTTTTCCTTCTCCTGTAAAGTTACCATTTTGGAGATATACAGATATGTATATATATATATATATATATATATATATATATATATATATATACTTAGAAGACAAATGGAGTAAACAGTAAATAAATAAATAAGGAGTTTTTTTGGGTCTTGGTAATTTTGAGTGTACTCAGTTATGATCACTCATTCACACACATGAGCAGATTTAAAATGATCATGCCAACAGTGCCGTTTCTCATCGGTGGTTTCAGAAAGCTTACTTTTCTGCTTTTCATGCTGTTCTCTGATTGAAGCTTTATCATTTCCATGCCTCAGTAGGTGTATCTATGGAGCCAGAGATCCAACCCGGACTTATCTGGACTTATCTGTGGCTCGCGATTGGCTCGTTTACATCCGGCACTGACGCTTCCATTCACGGTCACAGCACCTCCGCCGAAGTGCCTTTGAAGGATAATCGAAGTTGTTTATCCAAGGAGACTTCATGTTTGTCCGTGTCCTATCTATTATTTACTGTGTCTTTGCTATAGATCTTCCCTGCTCGGTGCCCTGGGGAAATAGGAGCTGTTCCCTGAGTTGGGCCCAGGCTTGAATGATGAGTCTCCATTTATTATCATCAGCATAACTTATGAAAGGGAAGACTGCTCTGATGATGTCTGTGGGTAATGGAAGTGCATTTGTCAAGTAATTAATTGTTGCCATTGATTTGCAGCTTTGTGCATAATGAAAGCTTTACATTATTAGTTGCGGAACAGAGGACTGAGGAAGAGGAAAATTCAAAGCACTGCGAGTGATTTAGCTGTGGTTTTGTGTGTGTTTATCCTCAGGGACCAGACTGAAAGTCATTGCACTTGCCTGAGTCTTGCTCTATAGATCAGAGGCAGCCTTTGGAAAGGTGCGCATCGATGTTGGCTTTGTTTGTGTGCATGTAGCACTTTTGATCTATAGGCAAAGTGTAGCTTAATAAGTAAATACAAGCAGCAGGCTGTACATTGAGCTACTGTGTGCTGTTTTGTGTGCACTCTAGCTACATTTACTGTCCTCTTTATTAGAACTATCTATCTTGTCCTCACTGGCTATTTTATGAGCTCCAACTACCATATACAGTCAAATGCAAAAGTTTTGGCACCCCTGGTCAAATGATGTTTTGTTGATTTTCTAAGTGAAAATAGTTTAACACTTCTGCACATTTTATAAAAAAAAATATAGGTGATTTTTTTTAATACAGATTCCTTCTTATTAATAACATACTAATTTGGTTTTGTAAAGTTCCACCTACATCAGCTATTTAATGCAGCTGATGAATGTTGGATAACCAATCAAACTTCATGTTTTACCCATGTACCCAAGCTACAGAATGAGCTGTTTAGAGGGCTTAGTAGCTTGGCTATGATTTAGTAAGAAATCATAGCAGCAAAATGTCAATAAACACGTTGGACCATCTTGTTTGCAGCACAGTATATTTATCTTATTGTCAAACTACTTTGAATTAATCTGTTCTGATGCTTCTTTCTTGATATTTCTCCATAATTCTCAATGGAAACAATGAAACATTGTTAAGCCTTTATATTTACTTACATTTCATGTCATTTTAAAAATTTATAATGATAGAGTTTGAATCCTGACCAACGTGGTGAAGTTTCCATTCCAATGTGGAGTTATTTGCAGATAGAACCTTATAATTCTAAATATAAAGAGACCACTCAGAACAAAATGCCACTGCATTTGGTTGTTTCCAGAAAACGTTCTTTCCAAATATGCAATTTTCACATTCAGCGGTCAAAAGTATCTTTGTTAGGGTGTAAAATGTGATTGTACTACAAAAGAGTTTTGCTATTTTGAAAGTGAATTATTTTACCCTCAATATCTCAAAAGTGCACTGAATCGTATAATACTAAGCTGATGAGATCAAGTAAAAAAAAACCCATAAAATATGCCCTGTGCAAAAGTTTTGGACCCAGTATGTTAACCCCTTTCTGCAGACCCCCTAGTGGTCAATGGAAATTGACTTAGATATTTTCATTACTATAATCAAATAAAAGATTTCCCCATATCTCTATACAAGGACACTGTTGCTCTCTGTGTGTGAAATGATGAGACTCTGCTATGAGCTGCTAGTGCGCAATGAGGGGTGAAAGAGGAGGAGTGAGAACCCACGCTGCTGTGAAAACTATTTACACCTCTCCACAAAGGCAGCTGTACTGAGATAAAACGGACAGCACAATTGCAACAATGAAAAAACTTTTATAAATGATGACATATGAAGATGAAAATCTGGCTCGGTTCAGTTTTTTGTAAATGCTACACTTTCCCATCAAAATATATTCCATCAACAATATTAAAAACCACGTTGCACAAAGACGATTTGCATTGTATGGCTACTGTGAAACAAATATGGGGTTAAGCACATAAACAGAAACTGTGTACTAAAATGTACAGACACTTTGCAGTGTGTTCTCTGTAGAGGATGTTTTAACTTGTTTTCACTTAGAAATCAACAAAACATGTCATATGACTAGGGGTACTCAAACTTTTGCATATGTCCGTGGGTTTAGTAACTAGGATCTTAGGGGCCCAGTGGGGAAAAAAGGGGCCACAGTTCAAAAATGAAATTGTAATTTGCTGATGTATTTGCTATCATTATATCTTTAACAACATGCTCTCAGTGCATGCCGCTCCACCCACTAGCATCTGACATCAACCTAAATGTTTACATCAGACTACCTACTTAAGATTTTACAGTTATAAATAATGAATATATCATGATGCAGGTTGTGATGAATGGTAAAATTGGTTCCTATGGATGAGATGCATTATGAAGAAGAGGGAGATGTCAGGTCTGCCTGTGTAGTGTTGATGGGTGGTAATTGATAAGGTATGCTCAGGAATTGGATCTTTCTACGAGTGATAGCAGTGCAATTGTGTCGGGTTCAGTATGAAGCGCTTGATAAAGATTTCGGGGGCTAGTTGCTGTAGGTCATCCTGTACCCTGGGCCCCAATGTGATTGCTTCTCCCAACCCCCAAGAGTTACTCCATTGCATAGGTCCAACATATACTGTACTGTACTGGTGTCATACACAATATATCAGCTACTAGAGGGGTGAAGCTTGTAACATTTTTCCATATGTTTGACATCTATGTTAATATTAGACATTGACACTATTACAAGTTTCATCCACATATGTGCATATGTTTCAAAATATTGACATATGTGCATATATTTGCATATATTTAAACATTCAAACAGGGCACCGTTAAATATATTTAACACATTTCAAAGCATTGCATATTTGGCACAGATATATGAGCATATGTACATTCACTGAGCTCTTTATTAGGCACACATACCTTGTATGTACTCCATTGTCCATTTTTTCAGCTCTACTTACCATACAGGTGTACTTTGTAGTTCTGGTATCAATGTTTACTTAACTGTAGTCCATCTGTTTCTCTGTATACTCTGTTAGCCCCCTTTCACCCTGTTCTTGAATAGTCAGGACCCTCACAGGACCACCATAGAGCAGGTGATATTTGGGTGGTGGATCATTCTCAGCACTGCAGTGACACTGATGTGGTGGTGGTGGTGTGTTAGTGTGTGTTGTGCTGGTCTGAGTGGATCAGACACAGCAGTGCTGCTGGGGTTTTTAAACACTGTGTCCACTCACTGTCCACTCTATTAGACACACCTATCTTGATGTTTGGCCCATCTTGTAGATGTAAAGTCAGAGACAGTAGCCCATCTGTTGCTGCACAGTTTGTGTCTGTCTTAATCAGTGGTCACAGGACGCTGTTGGCTGGATAATTTTGGTTTGGTGGGCTTTTCATAGTCCAGCAGTGACACTGAGGTGTTCAAACACTCCAGCAGCACTGCTGTGTCTGATCCACTCATACCAGAGCAACGTCAGTGTCACTGCAGTGCTGAGAATGATCCACCACCCAAATAATACCTGCTTGGTGGTGGTCCCATAGGGGTCCTGACCATCAATGAATGTGGTAAGGGTGAGATAATAAATTATGCAAAGAAACCAATGAACCACAGTCTGTAATTGTAGAACTACGAAGTGCACCTACATGGTAAGTGTAGCTGATGAGACAATGACAATGAGTGGACAATGAGTACAGATACAAGGTGCTCAGTGAGTGTATGTACTCATGTCTGTCTTCCATATATTTGGCTATGCAAAAACCGGTATAGGCCATGAAAATTCATAATCAGTTCATCTTTAGCTAACACCTGGTGCATCAACAGTGTAGGGGTTTCCAATAAAGTGGCCATTGAGTGAGTTCCACCAAAAACATGCGACTCAAGTTAAAAATTAAGGCGATTCAATGAAATAAGAAACAAATGTGGTCTGGTATGATGTAGTCATATACTTGAAAGATGAACGTCTATTTTAAAAATGTCTTTTTGTGGTGACTGTAAAAGCGTGCTGCTTTCCTTTTCTTCCACACCACCTCCAGTCCAGCCTGTATGTGTGTGAGAGTGGACTAAACAAGCTGGGCTGTGCATCAGTCCCTCTGAAGCAGACACAGGAAGTGACATTTTAATGTTTGGCGTTAAAGCCAGCTCTTACTGTGTGATTGAAGGGGTGCTGAGATTGGTAGTGACTCTAAAGCGCACGGCCATCAGTCCTGCAGCAGAAAAAAACCTTTCTTCAGGATTATAGAGTGGTGAAAAGGGCACATTCTCAATGAGAAGAGAGAAGTTCCATTTTTCTTCCTGACTTGATTCTCCATTTGCACGGTGTCCTGCTGGAGATGCTGTACAGATTACACCTCAATTACACCTGGATTTCTCCCTCACATCCCACTCAAATGGCTTATTGGTTGTGTGGGTGCGCTTGTGTGTTTCTTTTTCTTCCTATTGAGAGGAAATGACAAAGCACCGGTCATCCAAATGACTAACCCGAGAACAAAGACTGATGTTGATTTGTAGATTGTGCCGGTGAATGTTTGTCTGCCTTACATTGCCTTTTATATTGACTTTCATTGAAAATACTGTACTGTGGCTATATTTGCTACATATTGTGACAGTGATATATTTTGTCATTTTTTGAAAAACACATTGGCAAACACATGATGTGGCATTGTTAAAGGGCCCAGAGCATGGAAAACCAAATTTTCCATTCATTTGCACTAAAAGAGTTTAATGTTGTATGTAAACATTATTAAAATTTCAAAACATACCATTCACTGCTCAGTCCATACAGTCCATATATGGAAGCTAAACTGCTAACCAGCTTGTTTTTAATTTACTGTTTTTATGATATCAAGAAAATCAACATGTACATATATACACCTGTTCAGCCTACAGCAGTTTAATTAAGCCCATTCACACTGAAGTTATTAGAAGTGTTTTAGCCTAGACACCAATCAGGGCAAAGCTCATTTACATATATCAGTCTTAAATGAAAATGAAAAAATGAAAAAAAAAAATCAGCCTGTTTAATTCTAAAGGAAATAAGACGTTGGAACAGGATAACGTAATCATAAATTATGACCATTTTTTTATTAATTCAGAATTTTATAAATGGTTTTGGGGTGGGACTTAATAATGATGAACATATTTTGTGAAGCACTCATATACATGTGTACACGTTTCATATCCAGCTACAGAATATACAGTACTGTACATGGATAGATTATATACAGTATATAAAATACTTATTCATTTCTCAGGATTTTAAATGTGCAACCCCATTTCCAAAAAAATTAGGATGCTGTGCAAAATGTAAATAAAAACAAAATGCAATGACGTGCAGATCATATAAACCCTATATTTAATTGAAAATAGTACAAACACAACATATCAAATGTTGAAACTGAGAAATTTTATTATTTTTTGAATAATATATGCCCATTTTGAATTTGATGCCAAAAACACATTCCAAAAAAGGAGCCAACAAAAGGCTGGTATAGTTGTGTAATGCTGAAAAAACACCTGGTGGTTAATTGGCAACATGTTAGGGTATAAAAGAGCATTCCAGAGAGGCTGAGTCTTTCAGAAGTAAAGATGATGAGGGGTTCCACACTCTGTGAAAGCTTTCACAAGCAAATAGTGCAACAATTCAAGAATCTCAACATCTCAAATAGCAAAGAACTTTTACTTTTCATCATCTACGGTACATAAAAACAGTAAAGGATTCAGAGAATCTGGAGAAATCTCTGTATGCAAGGGACAAGGCCAAAAACCAGTATTTGCTGGCCGTGATCTTTGGGCCCTCAGGAGGCACTGCATTAAAAACAGACATCATTCTGTAGTGGAAATGATTGCATGGGCTCAGAAACGCTTATGAAAAACACTGTCTATGAAAACAGTTCATCACTGCATCCACAAATGCAAGTTAAAACTCTAAAATGCAAAGAAAAAACACATATAAACAGGATCCAGAAACACCGCCACCTTCTCTGGGTCTAAGCTCATTTAAAATGGACTGAGGGAAGCGGAAAAGTGTTCTGTGGTCCAACAAATCAACATTCAAAATTCTTTTTGGAAATCATGGACACTGTGTCCCCCGAGCTAAAGACCATTTAGGTTGTTATCAGTGCACAGTTAAAAAAAACAGCATTCATGATGGTGTAGGGGTTCATTAGTGCACATGGCATGGATTACGTGCACATCTGTGAAGGCACCATTAATGCTGAATGATATATACAGGTTTTGGCAACATATGCTGCCATCCAGACGACATCTTTTTCAGGGAAGGCCTTGCTTATTTCAGCAACACAGTATCAAACCACATTGCTCCATATTAAAAGAGTACTAAACTGGCCTGTCTGTAGTCCAGACCTGTCACCACTGAAAACATTTGGCACATTAAAAAATGAAAAATACAACAAAGGAGACCCTGAACTGTTGAGCAGCTGAAATCCTATGTCAAACAATAATGGGTAAAAATTTCACTTTCAAAACTACAGCAGTGTCTCCTCGGTTTCCAAATGCTTACAGAGTGTTGTTAAAAGAAGAGGTGATGAAACACAGTGGTAAACATGACCCCAACTTTTTTGGAACGTGTTGTCAGCATCAAATTCAAAATGGGCAAATATTTTCCAAAAAGCGATACAATTTCCCAGTTTCAGCATTTGATATGTTGTCTTTGTAACATATTCCTTTAAAAATATGGTTTACATGATTTGCATATCATTGCGTTCTATTTTTATTGACATTCTGCACAGCGTCCCAACTTTTTTGGAAATGGAGTTGTATTTCTGAGAAGGTTAGATATAATAATAATCCACCTGCATAAGGAAAAAGAAAGTCAAAAGTCAGTGAAATCAGTGAAAATTCAGGAGTTTCCAAAACTGGAGTTCAATAAATGATAAAAACTACAGAGAAAATAAGATTCAAACATCTTCAAGACTTGGTAGACCACCAACACTATCCCCCATCAGCACTTAAAGCTTTCATCTTTGAGAGAGAGGAGAAAATCAAGCTCCACTCCCGCTTCAGATCTGAAAAAATCCTGGGTCTGAAAGGATGTGTAGCTGCTAAGAAGCACTTACTGGAAAAAGAAAATAGACAAAGGTGAAGAAGAAAAACATTTGCAAATGTTGTGGTGTTCTCAGACTGACCACCCCAGAGCCCAGACCTCAATGTCACTGAATGTGTTTGGGATTACTTTTTATCTTGAAAAGAGAGAAAGTGCAAGCAACTTATAAGCTTGAACTTTGGAGGTGTGGAAAAATATCCGTGCGTCCTTTAAAAAACTGAAAGTGAACCTCCTGAAATGAGTGGAGGCTGTAATAAAGGTAAAGGGCAGACACACTAAATAGTGAAAAATGGGAAATCATTACGCATTTTCCTTCCATACTGTGACATATTTCTGAACGAAACGTGGCATCAGGGTGGCTCTCTGAGCTAGCAGAGTGTTTTCTTTAGATGATAGGTGGTGGTGGTGGGAGGAGGAGATTATAACATAGTATATTGTATATTGTAACATGTTATATAGTGTAACATAATATTGTATATATAACATTATTTATCATTGCCTGCTGGCACACACTGATATATAGAATATGTTTTAGAGATGTATAGTCATCATATTTTGATCAAAGATGACATTTCTTGTCATGTTGTGTCATTTAAATCGTATATGATGAATCATACTTGAATCAGGCACATGAATTAACAAGGTTATAAAGGTTCATATTGTTTTGAGGTTGATTTTAAAGATAATCTTAATTTTCCATATGCGCAATGTTTTCTGCATCGTCTTCTACACCGATGCTACAATATATACAAAGCTACTAGCATGTATTCATTCATATATCAAACATATATGTCCAAGAACTGATGCTTTCATATATGTTTATAACACATATGTACATAAATCTTCAAATATATGGTTGATCCTCTGCAATTTATGTGCATATTTGGCAGTATATCAGATTGGCTGCCTGAGTGTGTTTCTATGTGTTTGCTTTGTAGACCTGTACTGGAGAGAGAACGCACACTGTGGGACGCTACGGTAAACAGAACGTGACAGTGAGTGGAGTGGATATCAGCTCATCCTACCACACAGTGAGCTGTGGTGTTTATTGTCTATTCTCCCTCAACGCACACGCACACACACATACTGACAGGCAGATAACAGCTGCGGCAGTGTGTGATAAGGCAGACACTGTTTACAGGCTGTGCTAATCCTAACAGCCCTGCTAAGCAATGCTGAAATCCGTGGCGATTGTCTCCGTGGCAGCAGGGGTTGTAGCCACATTACTTCTATTAGAGGAGGCTGAGCCTGAGAAGCAGCTGCTGGGAAGGCTTTAGCCCATCACACCCGAGCAGGCCACACGGCCCCTGGCTTGTTTTGCTTTGAGCTTCGACCTTGGTGAGCGGTCAGAGTGGAATTTTTATGTATAAGCCTAATGGCCCTAGGTAACCTCTTTGGTGTTGGGTCTATGGGAACAAACAGGAAGATAGACTATTAAAGGGGAAGGTAAAGGGGAAGGTTTTTTTTTAAATTGATGTATAATTCAGTAATTGTTGAGAAAGTCATCCACAGTGGTTTGACATGAAATGGTTTATCGTAGAGAAACTTATTGACTCTTTACAATTACTTTACAGTGGTGGTGATAGGAACCAGGGGTCACAGTTTCCATAGTGCAAATATAGCCATTTTTACTATGCAGAATGGCCAGTAAATCTACATCTTTTGAGGTTTTATATGTTGTACTCATAAAAAATAGTGGTAAATTATATGTGTATATATATAGTATATAGTAGGTAAATTGTTGCCATATGGCAACAATTTGCAATCGTGGAAAGCACCATAAAATCTAAAATAAAAGCACCATGAAATCTAATTTATCTCTAAAAACATCCCAGTTTGAAAACAAGACTAAACAAATCCAACTTATACTTAATGAAATGTACGACCCAATATTTACAAATATTGGAAAGTAATAAAATTTCAATTGGTATTTGGAATGTATGGTAATAATAACATTGTAATAAGATTTCCTGGTCATGTGATGTCATAAAGTATTTGTCCTTTCAAAGTAAAAGACGCTTTTTCCACAATTAAATAGCAAAACACAGATTTTTTATTACTGCCTTTTAGTAAAATTGGGATAAAGTAATTGTTGCCATATGGCAACACCATGTAATAGAGGGTTAAAGGGAAATTCCATTGATTTTTAAAATGTCTGCATAATTTAGTGGCTGAGATGTAAAACAAAGTCATTCAGAGTGGTTTGGTGTGAAATGGTTCATTGTGGGGAAACTAACCAACTTAGATTCCTTCACAGTGGTGCTGATAGGAACCAGGGGTCACAATGTCTACAACACAAATATAGCCATTTTATTTACTATCCAAAACCGACAGTGGGCCCACACATATCTTCTGACTTTTATAAGTAATGTCAATGATGGCTAAATTGTGGTTAAACTGAAAAAAAATGTTTTCTTTGGGGACTATTTTGCCTCACAACACCCTACATGTCTCCATGACTGTATTTTGAAAAATAGTTTTCCCAAATCGTATCTTGAGTTTCATACAACGTCTTAGACATCTTTTGAGCAATACCTTTCTGTGAAGGACCTCTCAGATGTGTTGAATGCTTCAGATGACTGGTTCCCATCACCACCACTGCGAGCAATTCTTACTGGCTAAGTTTCTCTAGATCAAAGCATTTCACATCAAACCACTCTGAATGACTCTGCTTAGATAGCAAATGTTTAAATATGCAGAAACAAATCAGTGGACCTTTCCTTTTAAACACCCTGCAAGTACTTCTTTTCCATTAATGTGTTTAAAAATACATTTTAGAGCAAAACCTTGGACTATCATGAAACAATGTCTCAGGCATTAGGCAGCATATTCATTACGAATTCATGTAATAACTTTCCGTGATGTAGCTTTTAGAGGCTTTAAACTATTCAGACATCTGGTTCCCATCACCACCACCTCTGTAAATTCCTCTAAAACAGAACATTTCACATCAATCTACTCTGAAGGACTTTACATCTCAACAGTTTAATTAAACAGAAATACATACAAATTGATGGAATTCCCATTTATAAACAGTGTGTTGTTCTTCTACTGTCTTTTCCTTTACTTAGTTCCAATGCTTTTCAAAAGTTTGGGGACGCTAAAAGCATTTCAAGGTCCCTAGTGGTCTAGACACTGGTGTTTACAATTTAACTACTTCAGTACAACCTCTTGAAAAAACATGATCTGTATTAAGAGAATAGTTGTGACATCAACAACTGCACACTGACTTTTAAAGGGCCAAGAGTTCTAATAACATGCCAAATTTGAGATTTCACAGTTGACTTGCATTTCATAACAGAAAAGACTGCCACGAGGATCCTGATAAAATTCACCATTCAAAGATAGTTGGAGGATCACAAAAGTTTTGTCATCAAAAATGATGTTTATACTGAAGCAGCAATAAGGTAAACCTTCCATAATTGCATTTCTGGCTTAACTTGATGGCGTAAATGTTGAGGATGTCCTCTGCCTCTGAAGAAATTACCATTCACTCCCCAGTCCATATCGTTTATATATGGAAATTAAGTTGCCCTTTATGAACTGTTTTTGTGATGTCACAAAAACCAGCATATTTATAAATATCCACTTATTCAACCTATAGAAGTTTAGCTCCACCCATTTACATTGAAGTTAAGAGGAGTCTATCAGCGCAGGCATAACATAGGGAAGCCAATCAGAACATAGCTCATTTGCATATCTCAGTCTTAAAGGCACAGTAACAAAAACAGCCTGTTGATATTCTAAGGAATAAAGAAAGACTAGGTCCATATATGGTCATGTAAAATGAATCATTATGACCACTCAGTACATAAAACCACAAAAATGACATAAATAGATGTTAAAAAAATACAATACAAGAAAAAAGTAGGATCAGAATTCTATAAATGAACATGTTTTAATTGTTGGTTTGAACACCAAACATATTAAGCAGAAATCTGTTTATGTCTTGCCAGTTCTTCTTCATAAAAACTGCAAAACCGAAGAAACGTAATAAAGGTCTTCCTTGGTAATAATGCTACAGCCTACGCATTTCATCCCCTTGTTATGATGTTAGGACTCATTAGCACTCAGACTTTTCAGGTTTTCTAAACCACCTTTTAGTAAAAAGGGTTTCCCTATTGCAATTAAGAAAACTGTCAAGTAATTAATTAGGCAAAACCTAATTAGTTCAAACTATTAGTATAAAAGTGCTTTATACTATTAAAATCCTTTCCACGTAATTTTTCTTACTTATGTAAAAATGCCAAATGTTTAAAATATATAGTGTTCTCCTTTAGCAGCTGTTGCCAGTCAGCAGCCTGTCCACATTTTCCACCCACACACACACATACAAACTCATACACACACACATTAACAGTAGGCCATGTAGGAGGAGAACAGAGTGAAGGACACAGCACCTCCACACTTTTATTCCTGACGGGTTCACCCAACACCACATGTGTAATATAAATGTGTAGGGGGTGAACAGTGACACTGAAAATGTGTCATTTTATATGTTCTTTACAGAAATGAGCAAAGGCCAAGGAATCTGGGGTTGAAATAATAATAAATCACATAATTTTTCTTTTGGTAAACATTGGAAATGGGTCCCACAGATCCCAACACCACACAAGGGTTAATTGCAAAGTAACAGTGAAAATCAAACACTACTTGGAATATTCAAACGAAGGGAATATGTCCCCAAACTATTGATGGACACAGGACACTGAGGCAGTTCCCTTTATGAGCAGATATCTGCTTTGGCTGTTCTTTTACGAATCGTTCCTTTATTCCAGCAGCTGTGGAGGATTCGGAGAAAACTGAAGAGCCACAGCAGAACATTCATATGCACAGATCCACACAGCCACCCACCCACACACAGAGCTGGGAGGAGTGTGTGTATGTGTGTGCTGAACTCAGTGGCAGTCACTCGGAGACGCTCTGAGCTGCTGCTGCTGCTGCACTTTTGCTGACTTTACATTTAAATAAGGCGGAGGATTAGCCTAATGTCTGTTTCATCTTCAATGCTCCTGATAGTGGGGGGAGTGCAGCGCTGTTCCACACGTTGCCATGGTGACAGACTTCCAGCCCGGGCCCGCGACTGTATGTAATCTCCAGTCAAAACGTTTGCTTTTGTTTCGATGGCAGGGCCTTGTTCCATCTGACAGCGTCTTCACTTGGAGAGGGTTTTAAAAACGCCGGGCTGTCTGTTAGACTTTACCCGCACGCTAATGCACACGCCCATTAGAAAGCTCTCGAAGAGGATAGAAATTGGAAAATATTTTCAGGCCAAAGATGAATTATTATGGTTGTCTGTCATGATGAAAGGAGGTTCTGCTCAGTAACCTTCACATTCCCTCATCATGTTTGCCTCATTCTTATGGGTGGCCTGGTTTGAATATGCTGTATTTTTGTACATGTATTTTGTGCAGTGTTTAAAATTAAGGTGCTAAAATTCTGTGGAGTGATGCCATACATTCCTAAAATGGGGTTCTTTAAGGGTTCTGTAGTAAAGGCAATGGTTATGTATAGAACTATGGCAACTCAAAGAACCATCTGAAAGTATATGGTTCTTTGTATTGTTAAATGGGTCTTCTCCATGATGGAGAACCTGTTGTATATTTTCTTTAATACATACATATAATAATACAATACAGTGGTATGCAAAGGTTTGAGCGCCCCAGGTCAAATTACATGTTTTGTTGATTTTCGAAGTAAAAATATGTTCACATCCTCTACTGATAAATTAAACGTGGCACTTTTAGTGCACAATTGCTATTTATTTACATAAAAATACATAAATAATGTACAAAAATGTGTCACAACGTTTGCACAATCCACATTTTATAGTTGGAGTCTATCCCAGTGGTCACTGGGTGGAAGGCAGGAAACACCCTGGACAGGTCGCCAGTTCATCGCAGGTCAGACACACAGACATATACATTCACCCACACACTCACACCTAGGGGCAATTTAGCATGTCCAGTCGGCCTGACTGCATGTCTTTGGACTGTGGGAGGAAACACACGCAGACATAGGGAAAACATGCAAACTCCACACGGAAAGGACCCTGGTCACCCGGCTGGGGAATCGAACCCAGGCCCTTCTTGCTGTGAGTTGATAGCGATACCCACTCTATGTACAAGCTAAGAACCATTTAGGAACCTTTATTTTTTTCAGATTGTAGACTGATAAGAAAAAAACAGTCACTAGTTTGAGGGACATCTTATCTATTATTCTACATTTTCTCTCATTTGTATGTTCTATTAGTCTCATATAAACATATCAGAACTCCTGAGTTTTTACTTCATGCACCTTCAGTCCTGCATTCAGGTCTTTCAAATGCTATCATTAAAACCTTGTAAGTATATTTTCTCATTTGTTATTTCTTTACATCCTTTAAAATCACCAGCTCTTCTCTACACTAAAATAAAGGTTCCATATGGGTTCTTTTAGCAGTGCTATAGAAGAATCACTTATGGTTTCCTAAAGAACCACATGAGTTTGAAGAATTTTGAAGACTTTTGAAGAATATTCACATAAAGTTTGTATAGCAGTTTAACCCTTTTCCACAGTAGCCATCAAATGTAATCTCTACCTGTTTTGGAGGCCCCTCCGTTGAACTATACAATGACACTGATGCAAGAAAGATTGCTTTCTTGAAAGAAATGTGTGATGTCTGTCTTCACAGGTGAGCAAGAAAGCACATTTTTATATGAAGAAACCTGCAGTTGTGTCTGTTTTATCTCAGCACCACCATCTTTGTGGAGAGGAGTGGATTATTTCACAGCAGGGGGGTCTCACCCCTTCCCTTTCACCCCTCATTGCTCACTAGCAGCTCAACACAGAGTAACAACATTTCACACACAGAAAGTCAACAGTGTCCTAGTTAATCTGATAACAGTGTTTAGGGGGAAATATTTTATATGACTATATTCATTAAAATTATTAGTTTTTTGGGGGTTTTTTGCCAGTGGAATGGCCACTAGTGGGCCTGAAAGAAGCTATAGGTTTCTCCCAGAACCTTTACATTGTGTGAAGGTTCTTTTTTTGGTGCGTATGTTTGTGTGTGTTTGTTTTGTTGTAAGTATGCTGGCATGATATGGCTGCCGCTCTACATCGTTTCTTCGTTTGTTTTGTTTTATATTGTTTGTGTGTATGCTTTGATGTTTCCCTGCTGACTGAGGAGTTTGCCATTATTCCACCAAGATAGCAGGTAAGAGTAATTTTCCATCCGTGGCTCAGAGGCTTCTTGGGCTGGCAGGTTGGGTAACGCTACATCACAGCAATGATGCAGCCTGAACCAGCCATCTGAGTGATGCTGTACTGCAGCTACGAGGCTGCCTGGAGGGATACCTGATCGACACTACATCGCTGATACGTGGCTGCTGTGGGGCTGCCTGGGCTGATAATGTTTGGCTGCGTAAGCAGTGCTATGCCGTGGCTAGATGGCCTGCTGGCGTTTGGCTGCAGGAAAATACTACCCCTTTGTAGCTAAGGACAATTTCGGCTTTTGAGGCTTCCTAGGCTGTCTGCCTGTGTGACGCACCGTAGTTGTGGAGTGAGACGTTTCCCTGCGGCTAAGGACTCTTATTGGGCTAGCTAAGTGACTCCATACTGTGGTCATTGTAATCCCCCCTCTCTAGCTGTTGGAAATGTAGAGTTGTGTGTGTGTTTGTTCTGTGTTGTTTTATTTATTGTTGATTATGTATTTTGTTATTTTCTGATCTTTTGGTCAAGTGTCCTTGGGTTTAAGCGAGGTACTATATAAATTGAACTTATTATTATTATTATTATTAGTAGTAGTAGTAGTATTATTGAAAATGTTCTTCACTCACGTGTCAGTTACACAGCCACTGAAAGGCTTCCAATGAACCAGAAGTGGTTCTTCTGTGGCATTGCGCAAAGAATCCGTTTAGGTACCTTTATTTTTAATAAGGTCCATTGTGTGAACATGATGAATCAGCCAGTAGAAATCATCCATTATTCCTTGGAATAAAATCATATCATTATCACTCATTAAAGTTAAGAATGTTTTGTCATTTTCCTCTGAAGTTACTACACTGGGGTGTACATGGATGATGGACAGAATTCTTTGCAGTAGGAACAGTCATCTGCTTTTTATTTCTGTATTTCGAATTCTCTTTTATGGTTCATCAGAAAATTTCCATTGGTCCAGATAAGAACACATCACTGAGCAAAAGCCAGCGTTTTTCGGTATGGTCGTATCTGTCTGAATGTTTCACATTAGAAAACAGAAAAAAAATATCATAGACTTCTTTCACTGCAGGTGTGCGTGTGGGATGTTTTCCCTTATTTCACTTAAATCCAGCAGCAAAAAACAGCCCACTAAATCCTCTCCGGATTGAGGGTCTGCTGAAATCTTTTTTGTGGTCCTGGCCTGCCCATATTTATTTGACATAAAGCAAGCAAAGCTGTGGAAGATAGTGTAATCCAGATAACAGCAATCTGTCCTATGTGGGCTGCGCTGGCGGCAGTGTGGTGGATACGCTGTTGACCAGTCCTGCTGTCTAACAGAGCCAGATGTTCATAACAGCTCGGTGGGTGGAAGTCAACAGGCCACATACACCTCAGCTGCTGGACGTCTCTCTTCACAACTAATGAGCCTATGCTCCAACATTGAATACTCCAACAGCCTAATCTCTATCTGCTGCATCTGTATCATAACACAGACAATGATTTCAGTATATTTGCCTGCAATTAGGAGAGAACGCAAAAGCCACTGACTCAAAAGACACTTAAAATAGAAATCAATGGGCAGGTGTTGAATTCCATGAATTCCTTGAGACATTTGAAATATGCAGATATATAATGCAAATGCGAAACTACAACTGTTAAATTCTAAGAAATCATATCTTAGACATGAAAGAATGTCCTTGTACCAAAACTGTTTTTATGAGGGTGTTTCAAATTTTTTTGAACACTACAGCAACAGAAACAGCAGCAGAAAAAATTAATAAATAAGTAATACATTAATTTCACCATTCCAGGTAATTTCGCTGTCACTAAGGTTTTTGGTTTTCTGGTACCCAAGCTAATCATGTGGGGCCTCTACATTGGTAGAAAATTAACAAATTGTTCCCTCTGGAAAAGTAGTCTCATCACAGGAGCCATACAAAGCAATGTGTGCCTGTTTTGGAGGTCCCTCAGCTGAACTATGCTTTTGTCTTCAATAATGTCGTTTGTATATATTTTGAAAGAAATATGTTTTTTATGAAACCAGAAGAATTTCCAACCTTGCAAATGAGGAAGCAACATTTATAGAAGTGTTTTTATTGTGCTTCAGTGCTATTATTAGTTAGTTACTAATAGTTATTAATTAGTTATACACAACTTTTGTCATATCAAGAAAGCTGCTGTTATCCTCATTGCTCACTAGCAGCTCAACACAGCTATATATATATAAAATCATCAGAAAATTTACATACAATGTAAAGGCCAACAGGCATTTGCAAATTATGTCAAAATCTGAGAAATGGCAAATATATATATATATATATATATATATATATATATATATATATATGTATATATATATATATATATATATATATATATATATATTTGTCATTTTCCAAAACTACTTGGAAAACAATCTTGCAAAACGATATATAAATATTTTCATTGCCATAATTCACACAGAGTAATAAAACCTCAACTTCATACACATCCACACAGGCATAGATGGTCCTGGCAGACCATGCAGTAATTGGAGAGGGGTAATCCTGTGTCTGTCAGAGAGCTGAGTGGTGCCAGAGACTCTCAATGGTGGGGTGTGAGATACAGGAGCACTGATTGAGGGCAGGACAGAGACTGAGATCCCCCATCTGTCCACAAACTCACAGCCATACCACACAAGCCTATTATTAACCCCGGTCTCTACGTCTTTGATCAGCTTAATCCAGCATATTACATTGTAAACATTACACTAAGTGGTTAATGTTGTGTGCTAGAGGTTAAAGTATTTGTCACAAGTAGGATTTATTATCGTATAATTTTTAAGGCAAATCAACCAGCACTGGCAATGTAGTGGTGTAGATGTTGTTATGTTGGAACATGTAACAGGGTTATTAACATTTACTGATGCTAAAAATCCCATATTATACAATTTTCATCTTATAGTGTTAGCTTTGTTTTGTATACCAAAAACAGTCAAAGCTCAGTTTCACATGACCACCTCTTTTTATCCCTTAGGATTAAACAGGCTGTTTTTATATGTAAATGACCTCTTCTTAATGGCTGCTCTGTATTGTGTTTCATTCAATAAGCATGAAATGAATCATTCCTTATAACTTCAGTGTTAATGGGCAGGGCTAAACTGCTGTAGGCTTAAGGGCAGATATATGTAAATGTATTGACATCACCAAACCAGTGAATTCAAAATGAGCTGTTTTTACATTTTGAAACTAGCAATATTCACAAATAACATCAAATGCCTTTATTTGAAAAAATAAAGGAAAATGTGTTTTTTCCATGATGTGGACCCTTTAAGACCCTGATTTAATAGTTGCTTTGATCTCCTCAGACATCAAAAGCTTTAAACAGTCATTATAATTTTTATGCTTTGAATAGCAGATATAGATAGTTGACCATATGGTTCTTTGCCAGGCATAAGGCGTCCATTAAATCTGCCTCGGCCAATCAGTGGGCTGTTCGTCAGCTGTCAGTCAACCAGAATTTACATTCAGATCCATTTCCCCAGCAGCACCTGCTTAGCCATGTGTAATTCCTGCTTTTGACAGGTATTTATCCGGAAACATCATGAGTTTATTATAGCTCAGACAAGCACGCACACATGGCAGACAGGAAGGCCGTCAACTAGAGCGCAGTCTGAGCTGATGGGGAAATGATTTGAAATCATGCTTATAAAGCTCCGAGCTCAGCTTTAAGCTCTCCTGTTTCTCAATCCCTGCTCCACTGCCGCTGCTAACTTTAATACAGCAATCTGCCGCAACGCAAACAAGAGGGAATCTCACTTATTGATCTGTGGCCAAGCCTGACTCTCTCTCTCTCTCTCTCTCTCTCTCTCTCTCTCTCTCTCTCTCTCTCTGCAGGGATTAAACACCTCACCTCTTCCACCTTCATCGCCTTGCTGCGAATGCTAGCATTATTTTTCTCTTTCCATGGCTGGAAGATAATCCGTTTGAACAGATGTGTCCCAAATGGCATCTGCTGTGCTCACTTCTGCTTATATAACGTGTTTGTGGCCTGGGAGGACGGCAGCGGGTTCTGCAGCCCATGTGTGATATCATGGAAACAGTTTGTGGGAGTGCGAATGCAAATGTGTCAAACTGCTACACGACAAGAAAAGTTTCCTTTTTTCATTTGGACGCGAGTATTTTTGCTGTCAGCATGTGATAGTGGGGATCGGTGTTGGCACGGGGCTATAAGGCTGCCACGAAGTTAAAAAAAAGGAAAAAATAAAAGTCTAAAAATGAAAAGTGCTTTCAAATGTTTGCTAATTTAAAGCAATGGTTCAGCCAGAAGTCCATTTTACCCCACATATAGCTAAGAAGCCAAGACATTGTCTATAAAAATGAACACACTGTACACTGGATTAGTGAAAACAGCAGTAGCAGCCAACTTGAAGCTTGAATTTTGCCCATACTGTTTTCCATTTATGCATGAATACACAAAAGTTTGAACACCCACTGGTGAAAAGATATGTTTCGTTGATTTTCTAAGTGAAAATAAGTCAACCCTACAGGGATCAAACTTATAATTATTTGCTTAGTTTAACATTTAAAAAAAATAAATGAATAAATCATGAAGTATAAAACATGTCATAACTTGTGCACAGGCCGCATTTTATGGCATATTTTTTCCAACATGTTGAGTTCAACAAATAAACAAAACAGTCATTTGACCAGAGGCATCCAAACATTTACAAACCACTGTATAGATACCAATATATCATACAGCGTCAGAAAAAAGTCTCTTTGACATTCTCCCTTAAAGGTGCAGTGTGTAAGATTTAGGATTATTAATTAGCAGAAAAGGAATACAGTATACAAAACCATGTTTTCCTTAGTGTATTATCACCTTTAACTATGAGTCATTGTGTTTTCATTAACTGATAATGAGTCTTTCATATCAACATAGGAGCAAGTCCTCTTCCAACAGGTCACACCGCCATGTTTCTACAGTAGCCCAGAACGGACAAACCAAACACCAACTCTAGAGTGTGGCTTTTGCCTTTTTACATTGGAGTTGCTGCTGGTGCTGACTAACCATTTTGTGTTGTGAGTAATTTGAGAACCCAATTTTTGGCAAATGGAGGATCATACTTATTATTCAGCAGATGAAAAAAGCAAGATAGGGTGAGTCCTCATCATCGAAGAAACAAAACAAATCAGGACAAAAAAATATGATGACCACCATAAGTTCTACCACATGCTTGGAAATGGAGGGGTGAGGGAGGAGTATTCAGTTGCAATCTGCAACATTACCACTAAAATACCACTAGATACCACTAAAAATTACACACTGCTCCTTTAAAATAATTGTTTTTGCTACCTGTCATGTTGTGTAGTATTCTGTAGTGCCTTATCAGTTCATCATTCTAGCTTTAATCAGCACAAAGTGGAGAAAACAAGCCAAACTCATGTAAAATATCTACATAGCCAGCTACCTTGCTAACTTGCTAACTTTTAGCCAACGGTTCACTTCTTGCCCCTTAAATCTGACATCATTTCTGTCATTTAAGTAATATTCACCAAAACAACCTCAAAAATCCACCTTAAAGCAATTATAATGTTTGTAGTTCCTCCCACCTCTAAGATACATCATCAGATGTTTTTTTCTCTAGTCTTTAAATAGGAAAAGCTCACCCAAGACACCACTGCAGCACTGCTGTATGATGCGATCTGTTTACAGCAGATATAGTAATGATGACATTTTTCATTTTGAGTGCTAATTGATAGGGTATAAGCTTCCATTGCTTCTTAGCAGTAGCCTCATAGCTCCAATAAAAAACTAAAGAAGCAAACTTCCAACACCAAACATGTCTTGGCTGATTGACTACATTTGAGATTATGGGAAAAGTGTGTAAATTAGATTTTTGGCCTAACTATCACTTTAAAAATGCATGTGCTGTTCGTCACAAATCACGCATATTTTGACTTTGTGTGAAAGCAAAGTTCAATCAAATCACTGGCATGCAATTCAAACACATCCTGCAATTAGACTGAGTACACAGAGGGACATCAGCGCTGCTGAATTATGAGCATCCAAAGGCACACTTTTCACAGCCCAGCATAACACTCCTAAGTGTGTGTGTGTGTGTAAGCGTAATGCCCGTTCCTGACATCTTTCATGTCAGAGTGCTGAGTGGGACAGTATTTGAAGCCCACACAGGAGAAAGTGAAGTTTAAAAGCACGTTTGGCTGATTTGCATGTGGGGTTAAGCGAGCCGGCGCTGGTGTAGGCCTGCAGGCTTATCTCTCCAGGCCTGAGTCAATGCTGTTTTTCTCCACTCTCCTCTCCTGTTGATAATTGGGTCACTGCTCTTCCCAAATGCCTGTGTGTGAGAGCGTGGCTTGCCTCCAGGGAGAGTTCAGTGCTTTTTCAGCAACCTCTGTTTTCTGTCTGTAAAACACCATTTCATTTTATTATGTGCTTACTAAGCAGACTCTGAAGAAATCCATACAGGCGGCTCTTTTTCCCTGTTTGTTTCTGTTTTTGTGTGTGTGTGTGTGTGTGTGTGTGTGTGAGGCAGAGGGGTAATTCATTAATAAATATTTAGAAAATGTCCTGATGTATACTCATAATGTAATTCTTGGATTGCAGTGCACAGTGGCAAGCTGTAGCTATTAGAGCTGGGCCTTCAAAACACAATACAAGAATGATTAATTCTTGCTAGTGGCCTCCAGGATTCTAGTAACATGAACATTTTTTGGCCATTCTAGATAAAATCCAGACATTCGAAGCTTCTAACTGACTAACATTTTACCCTGTACAGTTTTACAGGGACTCTTTCAGTAAAGTGCTCTGGTACAGAGCTACTGCTGTTATCCTGAACTGACTGACAACTGACTGACAACTGACTGAAACATGGTTAGGCTACCATTCGGACTCAGTCAGTGATGTATCTAGAACTTCCGGAAGGCCGAGAGTGATGTTTTTTTTCCTCACATAATTGGTTCCACTCATTGCAAGTCAACATGTGATCATTTGACTGCACTGCCATTTCCTAATTATGTTAGTAATTAATCTGACGTTAGGTCTTCAGTTCAGCTCCTGAAGTCCTAACCAATGAGAGAGCTCACTTGACTGTATCTACCAAGATACCAGGAAGAAAAAAGTCCTGGTTAGATCATTTTCCTTTGGGCGTTTCAAGATTTTAACCCTTTTTTTTCCTAACTAAAACTAAACAATGATTTAATAGTGATACTACAATACTTGTAAAGTTTGAATACAGTAAGCATAAAGATTCTATTATTATTATAATATTATTTTGTTTTTTTATTTCACTAAAATCATTAGGCCTTGAATACACCACTGCTATTATATTATATTATATTATATTATATTATATTATATTATATTATATTATTGTTTGTCCTTTTGAAGCTGCTTTTTCAAGGGAATTCCACAGTTCATTCATATTTTCTGTGTAATTAAATGGTTAAGATGTAAACCAGATCAGTCAGAGTGGTTTGACGTGGAATGCTCTGGAGAAAATTAACAGTCAGAATTGTTCACAGTGGTGGTGGAACCAGACATCTGGAGTGTTTAATGCCCCTAAATGCTACATCACAGAAAGCTATTACATGAAATTTTAAAAATGATGTTGTCTGATGTCTGAGACTTTGTGCTACAATAGTAATGAGGCAAGCTTTTGGCCTAAAGTGGTGGAGAGCTACATGCAGGACATTGTAAAGAGGTTCACCTGTCATTCTGGACAATAAAGAAAAATGACTATATTTATGACTCCTGGTTCCACCACTGTAAAGAAATCTGTGTTGTTAAGTTTCTCTACAGTGCACCATTTCACATCAAACCACTCAAGGTTTCCAAGGGCCAAAACTGCTGCTTTGAAGTGGACATTTGGGGGTTGTGCAGAAAGTGATGAAGGGCTGTGTGTGCATGCACATGCTGTCTTTTATTGATTTAAAATGTTTTGTTTTGTCCCAAAAATGCACCTCAGTACAGTTATAAATTTCCAAAAGTCCCTCTCACTTTCAAAGTACATCATCAGGAGTTTTTCCCAGTCTAGGTGGAGTGTCCTTTTAAATATACATCATAGAAATACAGTTAGCAGTGACTCTGGCCTTGCGTTGCCCTCTCTTTTGAGTCTTAATGTGCTGTTGACCCAGCAAACAGCATTCTCAACCTCAGAGTTAACTGTCCTTTATAGAGCACTCTGTATGAAACAACCTGCAGCTGATTCTGTGGTGAGTCATGAGAGAAATCTCAGTGTTCTGATTAAAGGACAAAGGACAGCAAGTATACAGTCATATGCAAAAGTCTGGGCACCCCGGGGTCAAATTACATGCTTTGTTGTTAACACGTCCTCTCTAGAGAACACACTATTGCACATTTGAACGCAAAAACACAAAATAATTGTTTATTGCTTTATTTAACATATGGAAAAACATATATATTATATATATATATATATATATATATATATATAAAATGTGGCTGGTTAAAAAGTTATGACACATGGAATTTTTTTATGTTTTATATTTCCCAAGATACGTACCAAGAGCCAGTTTCTGTCGCAGGGGCCTAGGCCACCAAGGGCCCCCCTGCAATCTCCCACTGCCTGTACGGCACTGCACCACTCCCCCATGCTGGACCTTGCAGGTGGTGGGCCCACATGGTCCCCCCACGTTGCCTCTTCGGGCTGAGCCCGGCCGGGTTACGTGGGCTGCCCGGCCACCAGGCGCTCGCCGAGGGACGCTACCCCCAGGCCTGGCTCCAGGGGTAGGTCCCGGTGACCCTCTCCCGGGCAGGGTACACGATGCTCTGTGTCCGTTTTTCATGGAGGTTTTTGGATCCAAGTTCGAACCAAGGATGTTCATAAGTGTACATGGTACCAGAGCTCCTTGGGTCAAAGGTCAATGATCGACTTTGTTGTCGTTTCATCTGACTTGGGACCATATGTTCTGGACACTCAGGTGAAGAGAGGTGCTGAGCTGTCAACTGATCACCATCTGGTGGTGAGTTGGATCAGATGGCAGGGAAGACTGAGGGTTAGACCCGGTAGGCCCAAGCGAATAGTGAGGGTGTGCTGGGAACGACTGTCGGAGGCCCCTGTTCGGAATGATTTTAACTCCCACCTCCGGGAGAGCTTTTCTCATGTCCCGGAGGAGGTAGGGGACATAGAGTCTGAATGGACCCTGTTCAAAACCTCCATTGTGGAAGCTGCCAGGCGCAGCTGTGGCCAAAAGCTTGTTGGTGCCTGTCATGGCGGTAACCCTGGTAACCCCTGGTGGACACCGGTGGTGAGGGGGGCCGTCAAGCTGAAGAAAGAGGCCTTTAGGGACTGGATGGCCCGAAGGACTCCCGATTCAGCAGATAGGTACCGACATGCAAAAAAGGTGGCAGCTGCAATGGTGGCAGAAGCAAAATCCAGGGCGTGGGAGGAGTTTGGTGAGGCCATGGAAAAAGACTTTCGGTCGGCCTCGAGGAGGTTCTGGACAACTGTCCGGCCACTCAGGAGTGGTCGGGGTGGCTGCGCCCAGGCTGTATTCAGCAGGGGTAGAGAAACTCTGACTTCAAATGAGGATATTGTCGGTCGGTGGAAAGAGCACTTTGAGGAACTCCTTAATCCGGGTGACATGCCTCCCTCACGGGAGTCAGGGCCAGAGGCCTCTGGCGTGTCAAGCTCTATTTCCCTGGTGGAGGTCACTGAGGTAGTTGGCAAGCTCTTCAGTGGCAAGGCACCGGGGTGGATGAGATTCGTCCGGAGATGCTTAAGGCTCTGGATATTGTGGGGCTGTCGTGGCTGACACGCCTCTGCAATAGTGCATGGACCTCGGGAACAGTACCCTTGGACTGGCAGACCGGGGTGGTGGTCCCTATTTTCAAGAAAGGGGACCGGAGGGTGTGTGCCAACTATCGGGGTATCACACTGCTCAGCCTCCCTGGGAAAGTCTATGCCAAGGTGCTGGAAAGGAGACTTCGACCGATAGTTGAACCTCAGATTGAGGAGGAACAATGTGGATTCCGTCCTGGCCGTGGAACAATGGACCAGCTTTTCACCTCTCACGGATTGTTGAGGGGGCATGGGAGTTTGCCAACCCAGTCTACATGTGTTTTGTGGATTTGGAGAAGGCTTACGACCGTGTTCCCCGAGATATCTTGTGGGAGGTCCTCCGGGAGTATGGGGTGCCGGGGTTACTACTCCGGGCCATTCAATCTCTGTACGCCCGGAGTGAGAGCTGTGTTCGTATACTCGGCATTAAGTCGGACTCTTTCAGTGTTAGCGTTGGGCTCCGCCAGGGTTGTGCCCTGTCTCCACTCCTGTTTGTGATATTCATGGACAGGGTGTCAAGGCGCCCTGGGGTCAGGAGGGCATTATGTGTGAAGGCCGGAGGGTGGTGTCTCTGCTATTTGCAGATGATGTTGTTCTTTTGGCTGGATCACATGGATGCCTCCAGCGCACACTGGAGCGGTTTGCAGCTGAGTGTGAAGCGGTTGGTATGCGGATCAGCACCTCCAAGTCTGAGTCCATGGTCTTAGCCCGGAAAAGGATGGTATGCCCACTCCAGGTAGGGGGAAAGGACTTGCCCCAGGTGGAGGAGTTTAAGTATCTCGGGGTCTTGTTCACGAGTGATGGGAAGAAGGATCGTGAGATCGACTGCAGGCTGGGACAAGCGGCAGCAGTAATGCGGTCGCTGTACCGGACTGTAGTGGTGAAGAGGGAGCCGAGCCGTAAGGCGAAGCTCTCTGTTTACCGATCGGTCTACATCCCGACCCTCACCTATGGTCATGAGCTGTGGGTAATGACCGAAAGAATGAGATCGCGAATACAAGTGGCAGAAATGAGCTTTCTTCGCAGGATGGCGGGCTACACTCTATTTGATAGGGTGAGGAGCTCAGCCATCCGGGAGGAGCTCGGAGTAGAGCCGCTGGAGGAAGTTGCGGGGGACAGGGTCACCTGGGATTCTCTGCTCTCCCAACTGCTACCGCGACCCTATCTGGACTAAGCGGTTAACGATGATGATGATGATGATGATTTCCCAAGATGGTGAACTCAGAAATTATGCAAAAAAAAATGCAATGTTTAAGTATGTCCTCTGTAACAAACCATCATTTGACTGGGGTTGTTCAGACTTTTGCATACTACTGTAACTGGCTGTCACAAGGCTTTCTCCTTCTGAGGCAACACTGCCCAAACGCCTTGTTTGGAACCCCTCTCCTGCAGCTCCGCCTTGCTGATGTACAGTTATAGAGTTGGCATCAGTCAACCTCTAGCCCTTCATCAGGGATCAGATTCTGACCACAGAGCCGCTCTTGTCTGGATAATTTGGGGGGGGGGTATTATCAACCTAACAGTGACTCTGACTCTTTTAAAATGATTTGTTAGCATTCTATATTTTTTCAACATCCCGTGTTAACTGTACCATGTGTCAGAAATAAAAACTAGCTAAAAAAACAGACAGGCTGGAAGATTCTTTCCAATTTTGATGACCACTGCAAAGGAGAATTGCACAGATTTTTCATAATTAAATCATTACGATATACACAAAGTCATTCAGAGTAGTTTGGTGCGAAATGCTTCATTCTAGAGAAACTTCCCAAGTCAGAATTGCTCACAGTGGTGGCGATGGGAAGCATCTGAAGTGTTTAACGCCTCTAAAATCTCCCTCAAAGAAAATTATTACATGAACTGGTTGTGAATATGATGCCTGATGCCTGAGATGTTGCCTTATAATAGTTTTGCAGTAATATTTTGGCCTAAAACATATTTTTTATGGTATATACAGTGCAAAAAAGGTAAATGCATGAAATAATAAGGCAAAATATTACCTAAAGAAAACACTGAAGAAACACTGAAAAACATTACATATAAAAACTCAGACACACGTTGGTTAGCTGGTCAGTTTGAATAGCAAATCAACCCGGATTATTTGCATTCTTGTCATCATAACGCCTGATTCCTATCAGCACTACTACAAAGAATTCTGAGTCAGTAAGTTTCTCTACAATAAATCATTTCACATTAAACCGCACTGAATGACTTTGTTTACATCTCGATGATGTATTTATGCACGAAATACGAAATACAGGTGAAATTCCCCTTTAAAGCAATGAATATGTGCCAGATTCAGTGTAACTAAAGAGAACAGATCTAGCCTTGAAAAGCACAGATAACATTGCCTTTATGAATGATCAATAGATATCAGTCAGTTCAGAAGATCCTGACCAGATGCTTTGAAGATGCTATCGATCATAAAGGTCATTCAATTATAAATCTCTGAGATTCACACTGTTCGGATAATTATTATTTCATTTTATTTTTTAAATTTATTTCATTTTTGAAAGACTAAGGGTTCATAATGAATCCCAGTGTTACAGTCTTGATGACTGATCAAAGCTTGGTTTATGCATTCAGGTTAAATCAGTGCTGCTGGGTTTAAAGCGCAGGTTACATTAATACATATTAAAATGTTTTACTTTTTTTTTTTTGCGCACCACAGTGTTAATTGTACAGGATCAGAAACCCCAAGCGGATCCAGAACAGGCGTAACGTGGGTTAATACTTCTCTCTCAACTTTCATTAGCCCTTCAGCCCATGAAAATTACAATTATTTTTCATACACAGATGACTTTTATGATGACTCTTTCTGTCTCTCCTACTCTCTCTTTCTCCTACTCTCTCTCCTACTCTCTCTCTTACTCTCTACAGTTTGTCATCACTTTGTCTTTTAAATGCTAATATTAAGGGAGGAAAATGGCCATTAATTAGAAAGCAGCAGGGCGCTCATGCTGGGCTGGTGCTGAGGCGTGTGTAGGCTCTGTATTGATCTAAAACTGCAGAAAACTGCTAAAACTTGACCTTTAATAATCATATTTCATCATAGCTGGACTTCAGAGGTGCTTTGCAACTAGAGAAAACCCTAACACTTCAGTGTAGGGGGACATTATACTGCTCTTATTAAGCCTTTCGCTGTTTTCGGAAGAAAACCTCGAATCTTCAAAATGGTAACTTTACAGGAGAAGGAAAAAAGCTACTTTCCTTTTAATGTCAGTGGAACCAGACTTTTTTCCAAGTTGTTTTGGGCCGTTTCTTTTGATCGATTCTTCATGAAATTTACAAACGATGTGCAAGGCAACAGGCGTTTTCAAATTATGTCCAAAACTGAAAAATGACAAAAATGGAGATACGAGGTTTTCTTCCGACAGCACCGCTTTACAAGCCAGTAGCTAAATTAACTGACTACACATTACTACATTATTAATTAATAGCGAGGATGAGTTAAGCTTTTTCCAGAGCACTATTACACATCATAATTTTAACACAACATTTTAGCTGCCCAACGTTTTTCACAGAAGTTCATTACTGCTAATAAACTGACTGCCCATTACCACTTCATTAAGCAACGAGTTAATAAGTGAACTGAGCATCTATAATAGCACATACCACACATAATAATCTTGTGCATAACCCTTACACATGAGCATTGAGTCTATAATGTCCTTTGATTTAATTTCTATCACTACCTTGACAATAAATCACCAATTAGATCTAAATAGAGATGGTTTTCATTTCTAGTCTCAAGGTTTTATTTGAGCATGAGGTCTGACGGCTTATTTGCTGAGCTTCAGTTCCTAGTCTATTAGATTTCCCATCAGATTGTCTTAGCAAAGCACTAGTTGGAACCCTTCATATCAGTAAATGATATGCAAAAGATTATGATGCATAACACACACAAAAGCCTTGTTACTGCTTAGTAAAGAAGTAATAAGCAGCCAGTTAATTAGTTGCTACAGGCTGAATATGGCTTAATGAGAGCACTACTTCCTCTTCTTTATATCTGGTGCTAGTGTTAGTGTGTGTTGAGCTGGTATCAGTGGATCAGACTGCTAGAACTTTTAAAGACTGTGTCAACTCACTGTCCACTCTATTAGACACTCCTACCTTGTTGGTTGACCTTTTAGATGTAAAGTCAGAGAAAATAGCTCATATGTTGCAGCACATTTTGGGTTAGTCATCTTCTCATCCTTCATCAGCGGTCACAGAATGCTGACCACAGGACGCTGTTGGCTGGATATTTTTGATTTTTGGACTATTCTCAGTCCAGCAGTGACACGGAGGTGTTTAAAAACTCCAGCAGTACTGCTGATCCACTCGTACAAGCACAACACACACTAACATGCCACCACCACATCAGTGTCACTGCAGTGCTGAGAATGATCCACCACCCAAATAATACCTTTTCTTTGGTGGTTCTGGGGGGTCCTGACCACTGGTGAAGATGGCAAAGAAGGGAATGGGAGTCCAACTGTATAATATATACAGCTAAAAGATTTAAGCTGAGATTATAAATATAAGCATTTATAAAATATGTAAATTGCAATAAGTTAAAGTGCCACTACTTCAGTAGATGAAAGTGGGAAAGGCTCTTATTCAGAAGGATTATGGTGATATACAGTGGTTATGTACATTACATTGAGAGGGGTCCTTAATTAGAAGGATGATGACCTGTGGAAAGAAGCTGTGGAGGTGGCAGTTGGTCCAAGTCTTTAGGGCTCTATAGGTTCTCCACTGAGATGAAAACTGCTGGAAGAAAGAGTGATTGGGATGTGAGGAGTCAGCCATGATTTTCCCCTCCCTCAATCATCCTAGATGAGTGAAAATCTTCAAGATTAGAGAGCCAACAGCCCATGATTTTCTCTGCACATCGCACCGTTCACTGTAGCTTACACTTGATGTGTGAAGATGCAGAGCCGAATCAGACAGAGCAGGAGGATGTGATGAAGAATTCAATTATGGCGGTGTAGAACTGGAACAGCAGTGCTTGAGGCAGCCCAAATTTGAGTTCTTGCAGGAAATACAGGTGCTGCTGGGCCTTCTTTATGACTGCAGTGCTGCGTCTGTCCCATCTGAGATCCTGCTGAATGGTGATACCCAGCAATTTGTAAGTCTCTGCTCTGCTGACCGTGGAGTCCTGTATTTTTATTTCCAGTGGAGGCAGTTGGGTTTTTTCCACAGGTTTTGTGTGTTTAACTCCAGGTCGTTAGCTCCGCACCATGACACCAGCCACATTACTTCCTCCCGGTTCTTTGAGACGAGATCCTAAATTCATTGAAAATTCATTCTCGATGCTATATAGCTTTCTCAGTTTTGGAATCATCCACAGCTTTATTCATCATTGAATACTCTAAAGAGACCATATTATGGAAAAAAACCTCACTCAGTTTCTACTAAGAGTTTAATGAGATTAATTTAGTATGTAAACATTGTTAAATCTTTAAAATGTACTATTCGTATATGGAAATTACGTTGCAAAAACAGGATGTTTTAAAGTCATTGTTTTTGTGATGTTACACATTTACATATTTGGGTATAACGCAGTTTAGCCCACCTATTCACACTGATTGCTTTTTGAATCAGAGTATGCAATGCAAGGTAGCCAATAAGAGCAAGGTTATTTACAAACACTATATGGACAAAAGTATTGGAACACACCTTATAATCATTGAATTCAGGTGTTTCATTCAGTCTCATTGCCACAGGTGTATAAAATCAAGCACCTAGCCATGCAGCCTGCCTTAACAAACATTTGTGAAAGAATGGGTCGTTCTAAAGAGCTCACTGAATTTGAGCATGACACTGTAATAGGATCCCACTGTTGAAACAAGTCAGTTTGCAAAATTTCTTCCCTCCTAGATTTTCCATGATCAACTGTGAGTGGTTACAGAGTGGGTCGCCAAGTGCTGAGACGAATAGCGCATAAAAGTCACCAACGCTCTGCTGACTCAGTAACTGCAGAGTTCCAAGCCTCCTTTGGCAGTAACATCAGCACAAAAAAACTGCGCTGGGAGCTTCATGGCATGGGCTTCCATGGCCGAGCAGCCTTACATCACCAAGCACAATGCCAAATGTCAGATGGAGTGGTGTAAAGCATGCCTCCACTGGACTCTGGACTGTGGAGTGATGAATCATGCTTCTCTATCTGGTAGTTTGAATGCCAGGAGAACATTACCTGCCTTACTGCATTGTGCCAGCTGTGAAGTTTGGTGGAGGAGGGATGATGATATGGGGTTGTTTTTCAGGGGTTGGCCGAGGCCTCTTAGTTCCAGTGAAGGGAAATCTTAATGCTTCAGCAGAACAAGATATTTTGGACAATTGTATACTTCCAACTTTGCGGGAACAGTTTGGGGAAGAACCTTTTCTGTTCCAGCATGACTGTGTCCCAGTGCACAAAGCAAGGTCCATAAAGGCATGGCTGGGTGAGTTTGGTGTAGAAGAACTGGCCCACACAGAGCCCTGATCTCAACCCCATCGACCACTTTTAGGATGTACTAGTATGGAGACTGCGAGCCAGGCCCCCTCATCCAACATCAGTGTCTGACCTCACAAATGCTCTTCTGAATGACTGCACATTCTGACAGTCACACTCAAAATCTTGTAGAAAGCTTCCCAAAAGAGTTAAAGCTGTTATAGCTGCAAAGGGGGGACCACCTCCATATTAATGTCTATGGATTTAGAATGGGACGTCATAAAAGGTCCTGTAGATGTAATGTGTAGGTGTCTCAATACTTTTGTCCATATAGTGTATATCAGTCTAAGGAATAATGAGAGGTGGGAAAATAACCATGTAAAAATGAATTATGACTGGTCTTGGTACTTAAACACAAATAAACAATAAAAGTGCAACTCAAATGAAAACAAAAACAAAGTGCTGGAGAAATGTAGGCTACCAGCCTTCAATTTTACAGCCTCCCATAAATTGTTTGAAACTATAGTATCTTATCATTGTACTATATTGGAAGCACTTTATATGTGTCTGCAACAAAATGGGCTTTATATTATTGAAAACAGTGATTTGAACATTTGAACAGTAGCATATACTAAAATGTTCCTCAGAAATATTGAATTAATTGTTATATTAGTGGAAGCTTTTACTATATTGTAATTCTGCTGTTGAGAAAAGTGAAAAATTAGTAGTTTGGTCTTTTGTTCACAGAGAGCCCTGTGTGTGATTCCTGAACAAAAGGCATTTTGTTTCGAAGTGCTTAATAATGCAGTGCAGGCTGGTGCAGAGTTCATCGAGAGGCCTTTGGATACATTGCTCTGTTTAACACACAGTGAGAGATCGTGCTCTAATACCACAGATATTTCTCACTCAGCACACTCATTAATTAATGATGCTGCACATAAGCAAGAGCTCCACTTTATTTAACTAGAGGATTTCTCTGCAGACAAATTTTTCTTCTTGAATTTTAAAGTAATGCTTTTTGGATGATGAAGCAACAGAAAATGCCAGAGTTGGGTCAAGACTGACCTAAATGGGGAAATAGGTGCATACCAGCTTCAGATGGTTTCTGATGAGCTTGTGAATTAGGCCAGAAATACTGCTTTGTGCCAGTAAATGCAGTAAAAATCTCTCATCACCTTCTTTCCAATTAGAAATTCACCAACTTCAGTCCATTAACCAGATGGTGACTGCATCCTAGCTCACAAACTGGGATTATTCTAGTGAGGCCGTCCTCAGGCGCAGATGTGTCTGAGTGTCATGTAGGAGTAGTTACTGAACACTGTGTTGCTGTGGAGATGCTTTAGCATTGAAGCCTAAAGGCTCTACATTAAGTCTCTAGTTTATGAGGTGCACCTATCTTGAACCTCACTCACTGGCCTTGTTTTATCAGAAACACTAACCATATAGATGCACCTTGAAGGGGTCCTGATACACTCATAAACAGAGCAACACATGTATTAACATGCAACTACCAAGTTGAGGTCACTGGCATGCCACCAACTTTCGGTGAAGTTTGTCTAGTAGTCATAAAAGAATACATTTGTGGGTGGATCATAGACAGGTCAATTGCACTTGCACCTACTGGCCTTAATTGGTTTAATAGGAACCCATTCTAATACTGTGCAGGACTCCTCTTTGCTCTCCTGAATTCTTTGTGCCATTCTTAGAGAATGTCCTTATTATGCATCATGGAAATGCTGCACATTCATTCTGTGAATCTTCCCTTTTACCACATCCCAAAGGTGCTCTATTGGATTCAGATCTGGTGACTGTGGAGGCCAATGAAGTACACTGAAGTCAATCATGTTCAAGAAACTACCCTGAAATTATTTGTGGAGCACTATTATGTTAGAAGCAACCAATAGAAAATCAGAAAACTGTGGACATAAAGGGATGCACTTGGTCAGCAACAATACTTAGATTCGCCACGGCTGTGGTTTTGGGAAGCCTATGCCCACCGTGGCCTCAGACTCCTGTTCTTGTCTGAAAGAAGTGGAACCTGCTGTTGTAGCCCATCCGCCTCAAGGTTGGATGTGTTCTGCATTTATGGATGTTTATCTAAACACTACTGTTGGATATTTGAGTTACTGTGGCCTTCCTCTCAGCTTAAACAAGTCTGATCATTCTCCACTGACCTCTATTCATCAACCAAACAAGTTTTCTGTTTTAAACACATAAAGCTGTCGGTGAGTGTATACAGCAGATATAGTGTATAGGGCAGTATTCAAAAGGCTAGATTTATTCCAATAGACATAATTTGCTATACACTATTTGGCCAAAAGTATATGGACAGCTTATCATCACACCTGTAGAGCTTGTTAGACATTCCTTTCCATAACCATGGGGATTAATATGGAGTTAACGACCCTTTGAGGCAATAACATCCTCCACTCTTCTGGGAAGGCTTTTCACAAAATTTTGGAGTGTGTCTGTGGGAATCTGTGCCCATTCAGTCAAAAGAGCATTTGAGACGTCAGACACTGTTGTTGGACTAGAAGGCTTGGCTTGCAATCAACGTTCCAATTCATCCCAAAGGTGTTCAGTGGGGTTGAGGTCAGGGCTTTGTGCAGGCCACTGAAGTTCCTACACAGTAAAATTCTCAAAACACGTCTTTTTGTAACTCTCTGTGCACAGGGGCACAGTCATGCCGGAACAGGAAAGGGCCTTCCCTAAACTGTTTCCACAAAGTTGGAAGCATATAATTTACCAAAGTATCTTCTGGTATCCACCAAACCCAGATTTGTCCATCAGACTGCCAAATAATAAACACATTTCCACTGCTCCAGTGGTGGCATGCTTTACACCACTCCAGCCGACACTTGGCATTGCACATTGTGATCTTTGGCTTATGTGTCCGCAACAAGCTTCATTTCATGAGGCTCCTGCTGCACAGTTCTTGTGCTGATGCTGCTTCCAGAGGCAGTTTGAACACTTAGTTTAGACACTTTTACACTCTATGAGATCAGCATTTGGCAGCCCTGCTGTCTGAGTTTGGTGGTTTACTACTTTGTGACTACACAGTTGTTGCTCCTAGATGGTTTCACTTCACAGTAATGCCACTTACAGTTGACTGGGGCAGATCTAGCATGCAAATTTAATGAACTGATATGTGGCAAATGTGGCATCCTATGACAGTGCCCCGTTAAAAATCACCGAGCTCTTCAGTACAACCAATTCTACTGCCAGTGTTTGTCTCTGAAGATGGCATGTGCTGGATTGTATACAAAATGTACTTATTTTGCCCAAAAAAGTGCCAAGACACAACCCAATATCACCTGACATCACTTTTGTTAATTCAACTTGACATCAAAGTTGACAAAAGCAACCTTTATGATAGATGATGCCTATTGGAATAAGCCTTTATGAATATTTATGTAGGTTTGTCAGTTGTCATGACAAGCTAATGTAGGTTTTATGTATTCTTATGAACACGATCTTTCAGTAGTGTTACCACATATGCAACCTAATAAACTGACAGTCTGTAATGCTATTGGTGCAAGCATGCCAGTTTGTCTTGAGCAGTGCAGTACATTCTTTTAAAGCTAATTCTTTCATCTATCCTCTGACATCTGCTTCTCTGAAGCCCAGTAAGATTCTTAGGCATCTGCCCCATATGCACAGAACAGCAGTCCTAGAACATAAGCACAAAGTGCAATGCACCGTTAAAAGACAAACAGGGCCAGACGGGGAGCTATATCCACATTCCCCCACCCATTCTCTCTCTTCACTCTTTCCTGCACACTTTAACATACACTTTTAATCTCTATGCACCAGGCACCACTTGTCTACACTGTGTTGTTTCACTTTTGTTTAGCTAAGTCATTCTTTTTTCGGTTGTATAACCTCCCCAGCGAAACAGCAGTGTTTAACAATCAGTCTAGTGAGAGAGTGCGAGCGAGCGAGAGCTACTTTAGCGTGGCCTTGATAAGATCAGAACCTTGTTTCCAGCCTCCCTGCCAGGCCCAGCTGGCTGATAGAGCGTATGACCCATTTCTCATGATGCAAGCGCAGAAAGCTGCACTCAGCAGAATATGGGCTGGCTCTGTGGGCCCAATCTATCGCATTAGCATACAGCGCATGCAGTCTGTCAGGCCTGATGAGGCCATAGCTGCAGCACACTGGCACTTTACACTCCCATCACTGCACCGTAATGGCTTTGAGGATAGCCTCTTAACAGAGGAGCGAGCTGAGCCTCAAGTGCTATGTATGTGTGCACTCTTGAAAATGAAGGTTTCTAAATGGTTCTTGGCATGGATGTACAGTTCTAGGAAAAAACTACTGGTATATAACCTTTAAATTATGTGGAGTTTCTTTAAACTTTAAAAAGGTTTGTTGCACTTGCTATGAATTGAATTTATTGAAAGTTTCTTCTTTCATTCTATTGTTCCAAAGAACCCTTTTGGACACATTTGTTTTTAAAAATATCTGCTCGGTTTCTTATATTTCAGGACATTTAAAAGGTACCAAATTTGTAAGAAAACATATGCATAATACATATTGTGCAAAAGTCAGAGATCACCCTTCATTTATTTAATGTCTAAACAGCCATTAAGTACAAGTTATTCATTTTTCAGGAGATATTTTTGAGGAGATTTGTTACAATATATTTAACTTGCATAAGGAAGAAGAGGAAAAAACAGTTTCCATAGCTAGAGATCAAAAAAATGATTAAAAGGTACAGAAAAAAATTTAATCCTAACAACCACCTGCAACACCTGGTTGACCACCAAGACTGTTCCCATCAGATAAACAGCACCTAAAGCTTTCATCTTTGAGACTTTGAGAAAAATATCTAGTCTTGCTTCAGATCTGAAAAAATCCACAGGTGTCTCTGTCCATTATTCACTGTGAGAAGGCAACTCAGCACTAAGGGTCTGAAAGGATGTGTAGCTGTCAAGAAGCCTCACTGAGAAAAGGACACAGACAAAAATCAAACAAAAAAGCTACTGGTGTTCTCAGAACAATGGACTGACCAACTCAAAGTCCAGAACTCGACATCACTGAATGTGTTTGGGATTATTTGGATTGTAAGAAGCAAATAAGAAAATACAACCAACTTCTAAGACTGAACTGTGGAGGTGTGGAAAGAATATCCTTGCAGAAAGTAAGGTCTCCTGACATAATGGAATCGGCAATAAAGGCAAGGAATGAAAACATCAAATACTGAAAATGTTGATATTATATTCAGTTACTGAGTTAGTTTTGTTTTCTTTTTCTTTCCAGAGGCTGAAAAACATAGAACTGGTCCTTAATGGCTATTTTGGCTGGAAGTTAAATAAATGATGGGTGGCCTCTGACATTTTCACAGTTTATGCATAAATAATGCATATAGTACATATTAATATAGATACTTGCATATAAATAATGCATCTGGGTTTATGCATGATCTCACGTCCTGGCATTGTGTAAAAGAAACCTGAATGTGTGTGTGTGTGAGTCAGACTCTACACTGAACAGTCTGAGTTGACCTGTCAAGAACTCAGCTTCTTTAATGTGCTAGACAGCCTCATCTTTCCTTCTCTTTTTTCTTCTCTACTTGACTAAGTGGCAAAATATGATGCAACACAGAAGCATTCGAAGCTCTGATGTCCTGTTTTATTTCTGGACTTTTTCCTCTTATCTCTTTTCCTCTTATCTTTAAATGAAATCCACATATGCTCTTAGATTCCTCCAGATAGCTTATAATACTTCACATTTATATGAATAATTATGACTGTCAAATGTAGGAGGTTTTAAAATCCATTAAGGCTTTTTCAAAGATTAGCAGCCTGACAAGATAATGCTTCAGTCCCTTTTGAACTGTTTACCTACTCAAACCTGCAGCCTTTTTGTGCTGGTGTTTATATGTAGGCTTATTTCTTTGCTTTTCAAATCTGATGTCTTAGAAGTAGATGCAAATGTTTAGGCTTTAAATGCTTTTCTAAATGCATCACAATGTTTACTTGCCCCTAACTGAGAACACACTGGAGAAGGCTTGACTACAATGTCAAAGAAACACCATGTAATTATTTATGAAAATAAGTATTTTCAGCTTTAAACCTGATGTTTATTTGACACTGTTGTCAAACTTCCCATAATTTGTTAACAGCTCAGTTAAACACTGAGATGTGTTTAAAACCTGTTTAGAACCGAAACATTTTGGATTTACAGTGTGGATCTAATTTCTTGGGGTTTGGAAATTCTGCTGCAATGAGAGAGGGGAGGGTGAGTTTAGTTTTCCGTCCTGCCTATAGGTGGCAGTAGTGCTTTTGGCGTCAGTGAGGCCACATGCTGAGATAGGCAGTCTTGCATGAAGAGAGTGCATGTCTGGTCAACCTGTCTACTAGGCTGACCATGTTCTGTCGAACCATAAAACACAAAATGTCTTTTGGAAAGATTTTTCTTAGATTTTTAGCACAAGGAGGGAACAAAGACTGCCTTCCAGTCTTGGGGAGTTAGTGAGGCAGTGCATGGCAGCTTTTACCCAGAGAGCCGCTCCTCCTGAAGCACAGCCAGGTGGTCTGAACACAATGGCTCTCATTATAGAGCACAACTGTACTGTGATTACAGTCAGTCACTCAGAAACGTGCTCTGCTCTGAAAGACCATTACAGCCATTTTGTTTTCCTCCACTTGGTGACTGCACACATGTAGTTATGGGCTGTAGGTGAACATCATTTCCAGATTAATTACTCTGATATTTAAACACGTATGAGGCCGGAATTACAATGCTATGAATAAAAATGTTCCACTCACAAGTAAAGGTTCTTAAATGGTTATTGGCTTGGGTGCACAGTTCTAGGAAAAACCTGTAATTGACGTAAGGTCTTTCTTAAGGTTGAGGTTCTTGACACTTTGAAAAGGTTTTCATACATGCTTATTTATGAAAGTGGTTATTTAAAGTAAAGAGTAAAAAGTACTTTAGGGATTTGAAAGTGGTTCTTCAGTGGCATTGATCCATTTTGGCACCTCTACTTTTAAGAGTGTAGACTATTCCATTTGGTAGACAATCCAGTTTTTGTTGTTTTTGTTCTGAACACCTGTCCTGTTAGAAATAAAGATACTGTGCCGGTATTTTTCGTTCATCAAGGCACAAACAATGGAAATGTTCCCTCAAAGGTACAACAGTGGTTTTAAGGTCCAATTGTGAACCTTAAATAAGTTTTTTTCCCAGCTGTAAAGTACATATTTGTACATTTTCATAACCTAATGTTTAAAACAGAACAGTAAAATAAAAAGTCGAGACGAGACGGGGTGTGTGAAGTCAGTACAACTTAGAAAATATATTTTGAATGGGACAATTATGTTCCCTCTCTAAAGGTACTGAGATGTACCCTTGAGGATACCACCCCAGTGACAAGAGGGGAACTGCCCCAGTGACAGTTTTGTATCTATTTTTCTGAGAATGTGTGCACTGGATTTGAAATGAAGCAACACCTATGATGATAAAGAACATCAGCATTTAAAGAAATTTGTTATGATGTAAAAGTCATAGAAAGTGGTTTGACGCAAAGTTTTGATGCAATTTTCTCCCCAGTTTAGTCACATCCAATTCCACCCACTAGTCAGGACTGCCCCAGTCACATGATACCACCCGCACTTGAAGGGCGAAGGCAAACTCAAGCTTCGTCTGAGTCATGTGAAGCACCACTGCGTCTTTCTGAAGTGCCACTAATGCAACATTATTGGACAGCTGAACATGCTTGGAGGAGAACACTAACCACCAGCTCTGTTACGTCAGCTAACAGATGTCTATGCTGAGTGACAGGGAGATGGGGAGGCCATCCTACCTACCCACAGAGAGCAAGGCCAATAGTGCTCTCTTAGACTCCTGGCCACATTTGACTGTAGCATTACTGGGGATTAAACTAGTGATATCCTGATGTTAGAGTCAATAATGCTAATTTTATTTACCGTCCAAAATGACCAGTGAATTTGGACATATCATCTGAGTTTGTATATGTAATACTGATCATGATAAATAGAAGTATATATGAAAAAATGTTTTTTTCGGGGGGGACTATATTGCCTACTTGCTAAACTCTGCCAATGTATTCATGCATTTTTGCTCATTCTTAACACAATTTTTTGTTTTGACATAAAATGTCTTTTATGTTTTTATGTCTCTGAATTTAAGCCTCATTATGGTCTGTTTTACCAGCATTGACACTTTGTTAAGCCTCATAATGGCCTGGTTTACCAGCATTCTCCCCCAATGCTGAGTGAAAACAGCAACAGATTAAAACACAAAGGCCACATGAAGAATTAATTTAGCATGTTTTACTTAATATGTTTAGGCAGTAATTCTGTCCCTGTCCAATTACTGTTGAACTACACTTTTTATGGATTGTGGAAAATGCTGTGCAATTGTCTTACACAGCCATGGAAATAGTTTAAAACTGTTCATCTCAGCAGTGTGTTTTTACTTATTAAAAACACTATGCAACCTTAGAACAAATACAAATAAATAAAGAAAAACATAACATTTTTTGTTTGTTTTTAATAAAGTTATTAATATGTTGGATAGAAGAATACAGTAAGAACACAAGTTTCGTGCCTGACTTCTTGCTGCATTCCAGTCATTGTATGGATTCAATCAGCTGGACTTAATTTAATTTAACGAATGATTGGTCAGATAAATGAGGTACTGGGTGGTAACTACTGTAGATACTGGACTTTCTCAAGGGAGAGCTTTGGGAATAGTCACCCCTGTCACACACTGCTACCAAGCTGAGAGGCCTGGTCTCAGAGACTTTGGACCTATGTTCAGCATCATCATGTTAGATCTATGAGGCTTCATGGCTGCAAGTGTATAAGAGACAAATAAATGCTAAGAGGTCACTTAAACTCAACTCAGTTCCATGGTTCATATTCACACCACATTCTGCAAATCAACTGTGTATTTTGTACTGAATAATCAAATAAGCATTGTTATTTATTTATTTTTCATTTAATATATTTATTTTTAGTTTACATCATCACATGTATTCCCCTTTTAATTTTTAGGGATTCCATAAACATGTATTGTATCCAAAGCAGCCTGCAAAAAGTCTGCATTATCCCCTTTGCAGCCTAGATGAATAGTGGAATTAGACACTATGGACTTTCTCAGTAACGTGCACATTTAGTGCATTCTTTGCAAGTCTGGAGAAGACTGGAGATTTACATTGGGCACATGAAGGCTGGCATGTACTTCCTTCATTTTAGAAATCTCAACATGCTTGGAGGAGAACAATACTATTATGTCAGTGAACAGACACCCAATACTCATCTGACACTGCTGGGGATCAAACTGGTCATCTCCCAATGATTGGTTTAATGCTTAGACAGTAAGCATACCGCCTCTGTGGGCCTGAAAACATTCATGTCTTCCCTCTAATGACTCAATGCAATGAAGATGTTCGCTTTAAACATTTTTGCACAGCCTAATTTAGCATTCGTGGTAAAAGAGCATTGTAAGTGCAGACCACTGATGACAACCTTTTTTTGTTTTGTTTTTGGCTTTGGATTGGTAGAAAATGATACCCTGCTCTTTCAGGGGATGGGTTCTCAATTCAACAGGCCTTGACCATAACTGCAGCTTCAAATTCAAACACTGGCGCATTGACGACAAACTGAAGGCTTGAGGCAATGGCAAATAGCAACAGTTGCTAGGCAGTCATTGGAGGGCTGAGACAAAAGACGCAGAAATTGGCATCACTTAATTATTTTGAGCGACCACAATACAATGACAGCACTCACGGAAAACAATTCAAAATTCATTATCTTAAAATATGCAGGTTAATAAATATAGTGGGCCTGGCTATCCAGATAGCCCCTGGACCATGCAGGCCTACCCCTGGCTAATCCCCTGAGTGTATATATAGTCTAAGTATAAATAGTGGTGTATGTTGGTAATGACTTGTCAACTAACAATCATTGGATTTTCCACTATTAGAATACCCCTCTCTCTCTCTCTCTCTCTCTCTCTCTCTCTCTCTCTCTCTCTCTCTCTCTCTCTCTATCTCTTTAAATTTCTCTCTTTTTTTCTATTGACTCAGAAATCCCAGTGTAATCACTGGGTCCATGCACATTATAGGTGGTCTGGATTGTGTATGCTGAGGTTTACTTATTTATTATTTATGCATTTTAGTGTAGTTTCACCTGATGGACCATGAGTGATTGTTAAAGACACACCATGAGTACCAGTTGAAAAAAAAACTCGAACCATTTCACCACACTGTATGAACATTTCTGGCTGCTGTCCAGCTGTCACACAGTGATACACACATCCACGCTGTGTGGGTTTCAGCACAGCGTTCAGAGGCATCAACACTCAGGCAGCTTTCATCTCCAACATTAACATTGCAGCCTAGAATTATGATTCTAACACGCAGCCTACAAATATTAACACATGTAGCACATTGATTTTTCTCCTTCACTTTGATCAATAAGAGCTGTCTGAGGAACTTCACAAGCTGCGATCTGATATTCAGCATTGAGCATAATGTCTTCTCTCTGAAAGCATATGCATCGGCGTCCATTTAAAAGTATATTTAATATTTTCAATTCGAAATTCTCAAAAACACACTTGAGTTAAGGTGAAGCAGGTCTGAGGGCTGATCTGACACCAGGTGTGTGGGTGCGTGTGTGTGTTATGTGAGTTCCCACGGTGAGGCCTGGTGTGTGAGGAGGTCGTAAGGTCAAGAAGTACATTCAGCTATAGAAAATTCCATTTGCTAGACAGTCTATAAGTAATTCATAAGTGAGAGACAATTTGTGTTTCTTGAGTTTTTAGTCCATCACATTGGATTTGAAACATAAAGTTGAAGTGCAGGATCTCAGCTTTAATTCTCGGTGAAGCATCTGCATCCATGTCGATTCAGAGTTCATGTTTTTCTGACCTTTTAGCACAATCTCATATTCAGAGACACATCATCTCCTGTTAAGGTGAAATAGGTCTGTTAGGGTGAAACAGGTCCATGTGACTGTTTTTTTTTTGTGCTGTGCAAATGTCAGAAACCACCCTTCACCTTCCAAACTGCAGTCTTAGAAGTTGGTTGCATTTTCTGCTATGATCCATGTAATCCCAAACACATTCAGTGATGTTGAGCTCTGGACTCTGGAGTGGTCAGCCCCATATTCTGAGAACACCAGCAGCTTCTTTAGTTGATATGCAGAATTTCTGCTTTGTTTTGTTTATCTATTTTTTTTTCTTTTACACCGATCGGCCACTTTATTAAGTGCACCGCTTTGTGTCTACATTGTCCATTTTATCAGCTCCACTTACTATATAGGTGCACTTTGTAGTTCTACAGTTACAGACTGTAGTCCATCTGTTTCTCTGCATACTTTGTTAGCCCCCTTTTACCCAGTTCTTCAGTGGTCAGGACCCCCATGGACCGTCACAGCGCAGGTACTATTTGGGTGGTGGATAATTCTCAGCACTGCAGTGACACTGACGTGCTGGTGGTGTGTTAGTGTGTTTTGCGCTGAGTGGATCAGACACAGCAGTGCTGCTGTAGTTTTTAAACACCTCAGTGTCACTGCTGGACTGAGAATAGTCCACCAACCAAAAATATCCAGCCAACAGCTTCCTGTGGGCAGCGTCCTGTGACCACTGATGAAGGACTAGAGGATGACCAACCCAAACTGTGCAGCAGCAGATGAGCTATTGTCTCTGATTTTACATCTACAAGGTGGACTGACAAGGTAGGAGTGTCTAATAGAGTGGACAGTGAGTGGACACAGTGTTTAAAAACTGACCACTGAAGAACAGGGTAAAAGGGGGCTAAGAAAGTATGCAGAGAAACAGATGGACTACAGTCTGTAATTGTAGAACTACAAAGTGCACCAATATAGTAAGCGGAACTGATAAAATGGACAATGAGCGTAGAAACAAACTGATCTATGTACTTTCTGGTGTTTGTCCTATAAGCTCACTGGACAAAAAATGAGTCACCTATGACTGAAACATACCTAATAGCATATAATATCTCCACAAGCATGAATAACAACTGGTTGTGAAGGATCTGCATAGACTTCAGAAGCAATTCTTGCCTGAAAGCAAAGTGATTTTTATTCACAAGCTTTGAAACACGCCAACGATCCCTGTCCACCACTTTCACCTTTTGGCCACAATTCTGAGAATTTCCTGTAGACTGGGATTTTTGCGACTGCTGGTAGACTCGTATGACTGTACGCTTCAATACACCTACAAATTTAACTACTTCCTTCACACCGTGGCCTTTGGAAAGCCCAAATGCAAACACTCCTTTTTGACAATCATTAACATCTGCTTTGTGACCCTTTTTTCACACATCGAATGAGACATTCACTGCCCTGTACCACCTCTTCTCAATCTATGAATCCTGTCACACACACCGCAGGTATTTATAGCCTGATCATCCTGATGCAGTGTCATCTGCAGGAGCCTGAAGTTACTACCACCTTAAACACACAAGATGACTAATTTTTTGTCTGGCGAACTTAGTATTACAGTCTACACCTTAAGTGTAAGTAGCATTATAGTCACTGAATTAAATAACAGAAATTTATTAATACGATGAGTGATTACAAACTTTTGAACAGTAGTTTAGACGCATCCTTGGTTGAATTAAATGTATTATTGATATTCTAAGTGTAAATATGTTAACGGAGAAAAATCTTTCTGCAATTAAACATATTAGAGGAAAAAAAAGCAAATAAATAGACATTTTGCCTAACAATATGCAGAAAAATGCCATATTTAAGTGTGTAACCTGCAGAGGATCTGTTGACTTATTTTGAGCTGTGAGTAAAGGCAGTCTCTCTCTCTCTCTCTCTCTCTCCTGAATGCCAGTTTGACTCGTCCTTCTCATTTCAGTGACCCTGACAGCAGTGTACAGGGTCTGTGGGGAACAGAGTGTACAGGAACATCTGGGTGGGCCACAGAAGCCTCAAAGTGGTAGATTGATGTGTGTGTATGTGGGAGATGGAGAGAGATATAGGGAGTGAGATAGCGGTAGAGAGCAAGAGAGAGAAAGAGTGTTTGTCTCTGAGGGAGACTGTAGTAGAGGGGCTAATTGGTGAACTTTAACAGAGACCACAGGGGCAGAGAAGAGGGAAAGTGTTTGTGGAGAGTCTGTCCAGGAAAAGAGAGAGGGCGAGGGAGAGAGTGAGTGAAGAGTGTTCTCACGCTGCACCGGTGCACCTGCACAGCGGGGCAGTGTGAGGAGCAGGTGCATGGCAGGTGGCACCACACCTGTCCACACTCAGGTGAGAAAGAGAGGCAGCTGGTGCTCTGGGCTTTAGCTTTACGGTGCAGAGAGTTCAGCGCCGCCTCTACACCTCTCCCCACTCTAGCACACCTCTCCCTATTCTAACACAGCACCAGCTTAACAAAAGCAGCGTCTGCCACCTGTTCAGCCTTTCCAGGTCATGTCTGATTATCATACAGCAGGAAATGAGCACAGTTTTAGACTGAGAGCTGAGAGCCTGGAGCCCAATTCCAAAATACTGATATACAGTCGCATGCAAGTTTTAACACCTTCAGTGAAGTTGCTTGCTCTGTTGATTTTCTAAGTGAAAATAAGCTAACACATTCTCTACAGGGGACACACTTAAATATGGCAATTGTCTGCAAATTTTAGCGCATAATTTCTTTCTATTGGGAGATAACATACTGGAAAAAAACATAAAATTAAAGAAAAAACATAAAACATTTTATTATTTTTTAAACTTTAATAACCTTTGTATATATTTTATATAATTTTGTAAAATATGTTAAATTTAAATGTGTGTTAGACTGGTACAAGTGGATCAGACACAGCAGTGCTGCTGGAGTTTACCAGCTCTGTGGTGGTCCTGACCACTGAAGAACGGGGTAAAAGGCTAACAACGTATGCAGAGACACAGATGGACAAAGGCTGTAGATACAAGGTTGGTGAACTTAGTGAAGTGTATTTTTGTCCACACATATAAGCTAAAATGCACTGCTTTAAATGGGAAAAAAGAATCAAATTTGAGCAAATAAGAGAAATGCAACTGATTCCATGTAACGACAGTAAAAGAACGGGATTGTTTTAACCTACTACATAAGTTCTTACAGTATATTGTTTATAATTGAACAACCTCTTGATGTTCCATAAACAGCTTGAATAAAACATCTTTAAATACTTTCTAATGTTTACAGTATTACAATCTACACTATAAGTGTAAGTTATTATTGAAATATTACTATTCTTGTTACTGAATTAAATAGCAGAAAATATTAATACAATATGTTAAATTCAGAAAAAAAAACACTAAGTGGGCTTTGAAATATGCAGTGTGATCTCAGAGGATGTTCACTTGGGTTCAACAAAACAAGTAATTTAACTCTGGGCACCCAAACTTTTGCATACAGCTTTACACCAAATACCCTGACTGAGAGGGGAGAAGAGTACTGCACAAAACAATGTAACTGGACCCTCAAAGATACAACAAGGCTATTAGGGTCCAATTGTTGACCTTAAATGAGTTTTAAAGGTCATTCACTTTAACAAGAGAAAGGTGCATATTTGTAATTTATCATAACTTTTTTGAACAAAAAAATAATAATTTTAATGTTAATTTATTCAAGATTGAAGTCTAATAAAAACTAAAAAACTAAAACACACTAACAGAATATATGGTACAGTTTTGTCCCCTGACTAAAGGTGCTGATATATGGAGAAAAAAATACTGTTATATTACTGAACAAAATCTGTCATGACAGCTTATAACTGCACATGACATCTGCTCCTGGCATAGTTATGTCAGTGTTATGTAGGGTTCTATAAAGTGTTACCAAAAAATCTATGATACCTGAGATAGACATTATGTCAACTGGACATTAGAATTGACAAATAATGCTTAATTGAATAAGCATTTATAAACGTTTATGTAGGCCTATGTCAGTTGGCTTCAGGTAGCCTTAGGAACACTGCCCTAAAGTGCTATCATTCTTTCTAAATATACTTATGACAGCCTGTCCAGTTGTGTCATCATTTGAATTGTACTGCTGGCTTCTCTCTCCCAATATGTACATATGTGCTTAGGTATGATAAGTGACACTCATACATAAAGGAAGTGTTCAATTCTATATGTCTGAAAGATAATTAAACTGGAGGCAGAAAGGAATGCTTGTTGGATGTGGAAATATTTGGGGGCAGTAAGGAACTGGAGGTCAGTTCATGGTGTCTATTGATATCTAGAGTGTTTAATCTGTTAATATGGTCGAATAACTGTCACTTATAGTTTGGTCTTCTCTTATTATTGCTGTCCTCGACCTCCTGCCCCTTTCAATATTTATATCTACTGCATGTTCATATGCATGACTGGGGAGCCTCATTCATCCCATTTCCAAACCCTGGGTATCCCAGTCCACCACCACTGGTTGCCATGGTAACCCTGTGGAATGTTGGGAGTAATAGGCTGGCTGCCCGACCCAGCCATGAGGATGTTTTTGTGTGTGTTCAAGGGTCTTTTATAAACACAATTTTTGCTTTGACTAACTTTTGATCAGCTATTATTAGAAGACCAAAAGGTATTTAATCTCACTCCCTCATTGACTCACTGTCTGCAGACAGGAGGGGTATTAGTGTTATTTGATCCTGAGGAGACGGTACAGGACACAGTCTGAGCACAAAAAAGCACAATATTGTAACTTGAAGCTTGAGTCACTCCTCCTGTAGACTGTTGTCCTCAGTTAAAAAAAAGTGCATAGTGTATTGAGTGTACTGAGGATGGGGAGCATGGGGGAGGAAGTTTAAGGTAAGATTAATTTATTTAATTTCCAGGTAAAAAGTTATTCATTTTTCATGAGATGTTTAAATTAAAGATTAAATATAAGATAATGTATTTGTATAAGGGACTGGACAATAAGTGAAAAAACAGGAGTTACCAAAACTGGAGTTCAAAAAATGATTAAAAGATACAGAGAATCTGGTTGGTAAATGTCTGGTAGACCACCAAAACTGTCCCCATCAGATAAACAACACTTAAAGCTTTCATCTTTGAGAGAGAGGAGAAAATCAAGCTGATTCCGATCTGGAAAAATCAACAGGTGTTTCTGTCCATCCTTCCACTGTGAGAAGAAAACTCAGCAGTATTGGGCTGGCCAGTAGCCTAGTGGTAGGAGAAATCCCATGACTGACTATGTATACCTGGTTGTGCCTTTGGGCAAGGCACTTACCCCGCCTGCCCCAGGTTGGCGCTGCTCTGCTGGTGACGCTGTGCTGCTCCCTGACTGGGCATAGTTAGGCAGCAAAATGACGAATTTCCCCTGTAGGACCAACATAGTCTGAAAGGATGTGTAGCTGTCAAGCCATCCTCACTGAGAAAAGGAGACAGACAAAAAAAAGGAAAACATTTGCACATAAAGCAAAGAAGTTCCTGAACAAGAACTCATAATCACTGAATGTGTTTGGAATTACCTAGATCATGGGAAGACTGAACTTTGGAAAAATATCCCTGAAGATTTCTTTTAAACTGAAAAACTGAAAGCAAATCTCCTGATATATATATATATATATATATATATATGTGCTTGGGTTCAGACACATTAAATTCTCAGACAGTCAGAGTGTCTCTGATGGACTGAAGGACAGCGTTTATTAGGGTCCTGTTCTTGTGCTCATTATCGATGCTTTGCAGGGCACAACATTCACATATAGTTTGTTTTTGTGGGACATTAGGGAGCTGGACGTTCTTGGGCAATGTTGTCATGTCTGTGAACTAAACATAGCACACTGGTCTACATCTGTCTAGACCAGGGGGCCACAACTTAGGTCATAGAGGGCCAGAGTCTAGAATAGTTTGATTTCCCTGTACCACTAAACCTGGTCATTAACCCTTATAAGTCTAGAGTTATTACTGTTTATGCTGTTTAAGTCTAGAATTTATTATGTTTTTGCTATGACATTATATAACTTCTGGAATGTAATGGGATAATTACAGTAGTAATTAAATAGCTACATAATGAATTACATATAAATTTCATTTACATTCCATATCAAGAGGTTGAAGTCTGCACTCAATGTCAAAATCGGACAAAAAACTTCTCCACACAAAACATTTGCAATAATAACTTTCCAAAAAATGTAATTCAAAGTTCAGTATCCACAGATTTCCTCTGCTTGTTTCAATGAGGTAAGAGAGAGAAATAATTAATGTTCCATGCTTTTGTTATCATTGGTGATAATTGCCACTAAGAGTTAAGCTGGGAAATCACCAAACTGTGCTTGACCCTCTGGCCTTCCAGCACCAGAGACAGACCCTCTTGAGTGCACTCAAATGATGTCACTCAGCCAGACAAACACTCCTCCTCGTGCCTCTGCAGTCACAGCACAGCAACTTTAACATAACCAGCAGCCTCTTTATGTTATCAAAGAATGTCAATCATGACCTGCCTATGAAAAACATTCAGTAGAAGAATCCTTTGCTCGGTCTTGCTGCCACAGGTGTGATGATGAATCTCTGCTGGTCTGCAGCTTCTCAATAGAGGGTGGAGGGCATTGTGGAAGAGCACTGTGCATCGATTGGGTTATAATAGAGGCTGTGAGTGCCTCCAGCTGAGCCAAATGTCAGTGGCGCTCCAGTGGGCCTTGCACAATGGCAGCCTGTTTTCGTCCCCTGCCATGATTTTTCACTGACAACCAGTAAACACAAAGCCACGTACCTCTGCATGCTCTTACTGTCATGGTCTCCATAGAAACCAAAGAAAAAAGGAGATAAAATCCTGTCTGACTTCTTAAATCTCACCTTTGAGGTCAGAGATTTGGGGAAGTGAGGGAACAAACACTGAGGAGTTCTTCTCACAAAGAGCACACTTTCTTAAAACTAACAGCAATACTTTGGTGACAGAATTCAGGCAGATTTAGGCTAATTTCACTATATCCACTTTCTTCTTTAGTTGTGGACTAAAGACTCAAGGCTAAAGATGCAAAACAAGCTTATACCTCATGTTTTTTTTTTTTCTATTGTCTTGAACTTGCCTTGTACTTAGTAATATCAGTCCCAAGGATATGTCTTTGTCTTGGACATTGGTCAAGTCAAATTTAGTCTCTGGTCTCGAGGAAGACCAACTGCTAAAAAATGATTTATATGTATTTGCTTTCTTTTTACCTTCACCAACAGACACTGACTCATACTCAAGCAACTCAGAACCAAATCACTGTGTTCCAGTCATCGTCTTGGACTTGACTTGTACTTGGTAGTATCAGTCCCAGGGCATACGTCTTTGTCTTGGACATTGGTCAAGCCAAATTTTGTCTCTGGTCTCAACCAAGACCAACTACTGTGAAAAAATGATCTATTTGTATTTTGCTTGTTATAACCCTCACCAACAGACACGGATTCATACTCAAGCAACTCAGTTTTAACCAGTTCTAGATCCAGTCATCATCTTGGACTTTACTTGGACCTGCATAGGCAAAAATAATAGTAGCCTTTGTCCAGAAGCCTGGCCCTCTGTTGAATATATAGCAGAGTGTGTGAGTGGTGCAGAGTGGGAGCAGAACACGGAGCAGGGCAGTGTGATTTTGCCCAGAGTGCAGAACTGCTTTTCAGAAAGTCGGAGCGTCGATGTTCTTTCTTGCTCCAGCACCACTCCATCCCACAAGCCAGTCCTTTTTCCCTGCACTGACATGGGTGATGCAGCAGTGTGACTTCAACAGCTCGCAGATGGCGGCCATTCGTACACAGTGTTTGCACTGCATAACTGTTCAGCACACCTGTACTGGACATTTTCTCAGATTACTACAAAGTTCAACAGATATTACATAAAATGAGTTTTGTGTCATCCACTGTGCTGTGTGACTGATAAAGAAGACTGTGTTAAAAGCATGTGCAATGGTTTGCCATCAGCAGTTTTCTGGCTTGTGATTGGTCCATTGTTTCAAGCCTAGACCTTTCAAAAAAAGCCTGGGTAGCACAGAAGGTTTAACTAGTTTTTTTGTATTATAACTGCCCTAAATTATGTAATTCATGAAATGAAGTGCATGGTATATTGTCCATACGTTCAAGACATAAAGTATATATTATAAGAATGAATCATATGGAGCAGACATAAAGACGGGTTTTCTCTGATGTGTGAGCAAGGAGTAAGTTAGGAGTCGGGAAATAAAAAAACCCGGAGTGGAGTTGGAGTGGAGTGATTACAGAGCGCTTTAAGCAAGGAGCAGAAATCTCTGCCGCTCCACTCCACTCTGCACAGCACATCTAGCACCCTTCCAGCCAGATGCTGGTCTACACAGACAGGATATGTTTACATTGATCATAAGTAAGAAGAGTGGTAGGGCTGAAATATTTATCAGGCGGTGAATTGCAAGCCCTGGCCTGGGAGAGTCGTGGCCAGCGACACTTTACTTTAAATGCATGTGCTCAGTCATCCGGCCTTTCCGGCTCAGGGGGCTTCATTGACCTAAAAGCTCATTCAGCCTCCTGAGGCCCAGCCCCGGGTCAAACACTGCTCTAGGTGTAGACGAAAACATGGCGTCTTCCGTCTTCTGAAATGGAAGCTCTCACGCGTACTGATTTCAAACATCTGAACGTCAAACGCTCCGTTTCAAATAGAATATTTAAGAGCATGCTGGAAATGTGATGGGTCTTCAGAGGGTTGATGTGTTGTGACAGGTAAAGATCAGAAGAGACTGTGGTGGAACTCTGCGCTGATCAGACAGTGGAGCATGCTATGGTGTCTTTACATGGCCTGTCCTTCTCTGGGTCAGACAACACAGTCCTGTTCAGCCAGGACAAGGCTGCTTCTCTCATGGTGACCCACTCACTATTTAAAAAGCCTCAGTCTAGCTAAAGCCAAGGGACCAATCCAACAGAGGAGAGCAGATTTATTATGACAAACAACATCTGATCCACCAGGAGTGCTACATATAGAAATGTTTGATCTCTGTAGGCATCTATTTGCTATAGGCTGATGTTGGCAGTCAGCTTTTGAAACCTCTGAAGAACAAATCAGTTCTTATCAGCGCAGGGAAAACTAGTGGTCAACATTATTTTCTCTAGCAGGAGTAACCTCAACCTTGTTCTCCTGTGGAGGGCTTTTATTATTAATTGATACTGGACCAGATTCATAAATCGCACTGCCAAATTTACCATAATGTTAAGAGTAAATAGTTTTGCAGTGTGTTTTACCACTTGTGTAATATGTGAGACTGGCATGCTGATCTCTGCTATTGTGACTGTATGAATAGGCAGGGCGGCTCTACCTTTCTGGGGGCCCAAACAGGATTTTTAGGATTTTCTTGCTTACCCAGCTGATTTTAAACTTAGTTCAGTTAGTTAACTAGTTATTTTTTTCCTCTCACACGAGCATCTGAGACAACATAATCGTACAGTAATAACCTATAAGTTGTTAGGGGGCACGACATAAGCAGCTGCTTATGTCGCTTATTAGGAAGAGCGGGCACTCTGAAAAGCACTTCCGTGCCATACAATTTGCACAGCATATAAGTTTTATGAATCTGACCCAGTATGTTCAATAGTCTATAATTTCATAGTTTAACTAACATCACAGTTTGAGTGCCATATGTTTGTTGAGGATAGCGCTTTTATAAGCCTGCATTGCTAACAATTATAAGCCTATGTTGTTATGGATTTTTATATGAACTCAGGAAAAATTAAGCTTCTTCTTTGTGGTTAGCCTAATAGCATGCTACATTTTTTAGCATCTATTGGTTAAACTACTATAGCTAACTTAGTGAGTTGAGTCTGGCTAATACCGAACACAAAGGGGTGAACGCAACTTTGTTTTGGGTTTCAAGATGTGTTTTTATGTAAAATATGAACTAAATATTTGCTAATGTTGATAAAATGCAATAACGAGCAATATATTCATTTTTGTCCCCAATCCATGGGCGTGAGGAGCATATGTCATGGGCACCTAAATGCCTGCGTGCATGTACTTGCGAACCACTGGCATAAACAGTGGCATAAACTGCTGTAGCTTGTTGACAGTGACTCCAGCGCATGGAATTTAAGCCATTAAACGGGTTGTTTATGTTTTTCCTGCCTCAGAGAGGAGCACGCCACTCGAAGACAGCTGGATTTAGAGCGGCAAGTCCAGCTTTGCATCCCGCGGGAAGAAGGGGGTGGGGTTGTGGGGGGTGTGGGGGGGGGTGTGTGGGAGAGGAACGAGTCTCTGTCAGTCATGCATGAAAAAAACCCCGCAGAGGCCTGGAACACAGCAGTGATGTGCCGTGCTGACTGCGGGAAAACAGCGTGGGGGGGGGAAAGGCGGCTTATGGGGAAGAGTCAACCTGCCCAGCCTCCACAGAGCCAAACCAGCGCCAGAGAGTAAACAAAGCTCCATTATCCTCTCCTCCACACTGTCCGCAGCCTCTCAGCCCGGTCCTGCCGGCTAATCAGAGTGGATCTGCAGCAGTTATTTTTCATCAGGATGAGGCGAGGGCTGGAATTTTAATAAGGCCCAGTGGCAGCGCCGGTGATGAAGCAAGTGGCCATTTCAGTAGGGCTGAAGTGGGTGCTGTTCTGTTTTAAAGCTGCACTGATATTCCTGGCTCTGCTGTGAGAGTCATTGACTTTGATTATTTATTGTTAATGCATGATATTAGAATACATTATTAGCAAAACATGAACTCTTTTGACTTTTTTTCACTTTGATTTCAGAGGCCAATAGTTTGCAGCTTTCTCTTGTGGAAAGCTCCACTTCACTAACATGTTTCACCCATGTGCCCTTGGGGCAACTTCCCTCATCTGTGTCAGTGGAGAATTTTAAAATAAAGGCCCATAAATACATTCCAAACAGCTGTGGCAAAAGAACATAAGAGATGAAGAATTTTCCTATAAAAGCACTTTGACAATCTAGCCATGCCTTTGACTGTCTATGTGCCATAGGCCCAAAGTTGTGGATTTCCCTCCCCCAGACACTGATGCTCAGTTTCTTTTGTGATGTTTACATTTTTACTAAAGAAAAATCTGTTTTTCCTTGCAATGTTTTCATCCTTCTTCTAACACATAGGCATGCTGTTGATATGAGCTGTTTTAAATGAGAAGCACTTCATGGAACTGGCTTTTAACTCACTCACTCATTCACATTTAACAAGCTGAAGATTCTCCACAAGGGGGCACTGTTAGCACTCCAGCAGCATTTGATGCTTTGCACCCTACTTGATACATAGTTTAATTTTCATGAAACAAGCTTGAACTTGTGAAAGACATTAAGTAAGTTAAACTGATGGAGTCGTCATGATGATGAGTGATTTGATACATTTCAGAATCATACTGCTTTCCAACTGTATTATAGTAACATGGTGTTTGATGATATTTAAGTTTGTTTTAATAAAGTGAACAAACCTATACTGGTATTCTATGCTGTTTTGTTTCTCTTCTGTTTCTCTTAGACCTCATTTATTTATTTATTTAACATTATAGTCTGTCCAAACAAAAAATTGCATTTTAGGTAGAGATTTTATTTTTGGAAAATTTTGTTTTCAGGTTTTTTTTTTTGTATGGACGGGCAAAACACAGCTTTTTTTTAAACATTATGCTGGTAATTTGTACATAGTTGTTGCTATTTTCATTTATTAAGCATGCAGAACAGCTGATGACAGGGTTGTTTTTGTCCCCTTTTGTAAGCTTTTATTTTCTGGCAGAAAATAGGCATGCTCTCTGCTTTGTGCAGTACAGTCACGGAGTTCTCTTTAAGGCACTTGACAACAGATTTTATGAGGCATTATTGCCTCCCTACCAGGCTGACATGCTCATGTTAGCATTTTCGAGTTGTTGTTGCCTACATATATGATTGGACAGCAGTTTGAAAAGATGTGGATGAAGAAAAAGAGAAAACAATACATTTTCTAAAATATCCAGATATGTTTGGATAACGCTTCAAAATAACCCTGATCTCACACAGTACTGTAAATGATAGCTGGATAGAAAGTACCCTTCCAGAGAGAAAACTGTATTTTTAAATCTTTACAAAAAATTGAAGCAGCCAGCTAAAGACAAACATTACAGCTTTTATCAATCAAAGCGAATCAGTATTGTTTTGTGATTTCAGTCCCTGTACAGTGGTCTACATGATATATTGCCCAGCAATAATGATATGATGAACTTCTGCACCCCCCCTCCAGACTGTTCTGCTAGACTCTGCTTTGCTGCTGTCGTCCATGCCATGTGCCAGCCTGTAGTTTTGACATGTACACGGTGGGTTTGCTGAGGAATGATGGGGGGGAGGGGGGGGTGTAGTCTGTGCGACATAAATTAGCCATGATCTGGCAGCATTTGGATTGATTTAGCCAGCCGTGTCTGAGTGGCGCATCGTCGCTTCTTCCCCCCAGAGGGAGTGGAGTGCGGCTGCCCCGTCCACACCGCATCTCCAGCGGGACATTTACATCCATGCAAGCCACCAGCACAGGCAATTAAGGAGTTTAGTTTTATCTCTGAGGCTGAAGGCATTATGGTGCTGTGTTGGAGAAGAGAAGAGGGCTCCTGGGGGTGATTTTAGCGCGATCCTCCGCATGCTGGCTGTTGAATACTGACAAGTTGAAACGGTCCCAGTCCTGCGCTACAGGCTTCTGGAGTGGGGAGTGATTCTCAGCTCCTCGCATGTGGGAGATGGGGACCATGTCCAATTAAGCATGGTGTTTGCTTGTTTGTTTGTTCTTTTTTTAATCATAGGGAGCTACTTGTTGACAGTGCAGTGAATAATTGATGCTGTTTGTGCATTTCATGGAGCCTCTCTCACTCTTCTGATGATATGAGAGCATGATGATATAAGAGCAGGAGGCAGATTATAGCAGGCCGTGACGTCAGACGCAGGGAGGGGTCAGACTCCCGTCCGTCCTCCAAGCCCAAACAAACGACGCTGACCTTGTCACTCGACACAGAAGACATTATGAAAGCGAAAACCTTTTATATAAGTTGTCAATGTTGCCTTTAGAAAGACAGCTGTGGCACCCACAGTAGCCCAGACAAACTCACTGACCTCCTCCCTCCCTCACTCTCTGTCGGCTCGTCTACCTCACTGAGAGCGGATTAGCATGCTGGCCAAGACAGCAGGTCATGGAGGAGGTGTGAAAGGCATTTCTGATGAGACAACAATGTGGTGGTATGGGATGAAGTGATAAGAAGAAGAACGGAGGGAAAATAAAGGGCATCATGCAAACAAAAGTTTTGTGGTGGCTACTGTTGACAACAGTTGCATGAAATCTCTCAGGCAGTAACAATTAAAGTAAGTGATAGGTAGGTTCTTCTGGAGCAAAGTAGGTGACAAGCTACCTTGGTTACACCTGTGACATTCCAATATGCCATTAATGCGGAAAATATGAAATGAATGAGTCCCTGCTGCTATATCTGAATGTTAGGCTACATTAAATCAAATGTCTTTATTGAATGCTGAACTGTTTTTCTCCCTTTAGCCTGCATATAGATTTTACCACAGACATGTTTGTTAATAGTTGATATCAGGGCTACAGAAAGTTTAAACACAGTGATATTTGTGAACCATTGTTATTTAAAAAAGAATAAAAAAGTCTAGACCTATATCTATGATTAGGCTAGCTTAGTTAAAATTTGGCTGCATTGGGAGTTTAATGAGATGGGTCAAGCAACTGCACAAATGCGCAAGGCCATGTGTGGCTAGAGTGGTGTAAAGCATGCCGCCACTGTAGCTCTGGAGCAGTGGAAACATGTTCTCTGGAGTGATGAATCATGCTTCACTATCTGACCATCTAATGGACAAATTTGGGTTTGGCAGATCCCAAGAGAACACTACCTACCAGCATGCATAGTGCCAACAGTAAAGTTTGGTTGAGGGGGGATAATGATCTGGGGCTGTTTTTCAGGGTTTGGGCTCATCCCCTTAGTTTCAGTGAAGGGTAATGCCAATTTTACAGCATACAAAGACATTTTGAACAATTATATGCTTCCTACTTTGTGACAACAGTTTGGGGAAGGCCCTTTACTGTTCCAGCATGACTGTGTCTCTGTGCACAAAGCGAGGTCCATAAACACATGCTATGCTCAGTTTGATGTGGAGGAACTCCAGTGGCCTGCACTGAACCCTGAACTCAACCTCACTGCACTTTTGGGATAATTCAGCGTGTCAATGGTGAGCTAGGTCTTCTTGTCCAACATCACTGCCCGACCTCAGAAATGATCTTTTGACTAAATGGGTGGAGATTCCCACAGACATACTTCAAAATCTTGTGGAAAAGCCATTCTAGTAGAGTGGAGGATGTTATAGCTGCAAAGGGGAGTTCAAATTCATTTTAATTCCCATGGATTTGGAATGGGATGTCGAACAAGCTCTCTCTCTCTCTCTCTCTCTCTCTCTCTCTATATATATATATATATATATATATTTATATATTTATATACATACATATATACATAGACTTGCACTTGATTGGTTTGGTCTCAAGATTTCACAGCCCTCTACACCAAGCCGAGACAAGTCAGAGTCAAGAAACTGTCATGTCTGAGACAAGACCAATATCATTAATATAAGTCATAAGTCATACTATGCTAATACACTTTGACTCAATGACTTTCGCTGTTGTCGGAAGAAAACCTTATATCTCAATTTTTGACATCATTTGAAAATGCCTGTTGTCCATCCAAAAATTTCATGAAGAATGGACCAAAAGAAACGGCCCAAATGGCCCAAAATTAAAAAGAAGTCCGGTTCCATTGATTACATTAAAAGTAAAGTAGGTGTTTTCCTGTAAAGTTACCATTTTGGAGAGGATTTCTTCCGACAACAGCGTAGTGTTTGCGATAAATTAGTGATTCAACACATAAAAAAAACAAAAAAAACATTTGACCTTAATTGTCCCTTAACAGTCCTGACTGTTTGCTGAGATTGTGTGTGGGGAATTTACATAATACAGGGTCAAAAGTTAGGAAACACCCAAATATTAAGACACTTAATGTTAAATGTTCATCTTATCATTACCAAACCATGTATTCCACCAATCAGTATACCTAAAATGTATATTATTAATCGGCCTAATATGTAACAGCAACGATGAAAATGATCTAACATAAAGTGTCTTACATATATTTGAGGTTCTGACCTTTGACTAACCTGAAACCTAGTGGAGCTCTGTTTGGAACATAAGGATGGTCAGTGGGATGAAGAGAGAAGTGAAAGTGTGTCCCTTTAAAAGTAACCTCACTGCTGACTCATTTAAGATCTGAGATTTATCTATCTATCTATCTATCTATCTATCTATCTATCTATCTATCTATCTATCTATCTATCTACCTACCTACCTACCTATCTATCTATCTATCTATCTACTTTTCAGAAGCAAGTCTGAGAGACCGAGGGCAGGTGGAGAGCAGGACACTGAGAATAGCACTGGACTGGAGCTTCTTCTGCCGCTGTTGTTGTTGTTTTGGAAGGAGCGTGCTGTTCTCCAGGAAGCACTGAGAATTGGCGTGCTTCTCTTTCCCCCCGGCCACCACAGCTGTTTCCTCCCATCAGCCCCTGCAGGAGGCCGCACGGCACTCTGGCCCGGCCTGCTACATTACAGCTCGCTTCCAACTCAGCAGGGCACACACAGACGCACACATACACAGATCTTCACATTGTTCAGGAGGGGAAAGTGCTGTCATTCCTCTACAGTGAAGTCAGCTTTAGGTGGGAGATAGCCAAAAGGAAAACATTGCAGACCTGGGTCAACATCATGGGGGATGGCACTGACCTTTCGGCCTCTGGATCCTGCCACGCTCAGCTGACAATAATAACAATTCAGTAACAAATACAGGATTAGAAACCACAACACAGGCTAATTACACATAAATCATGTGCTTTAACTTTTAGAAGTCGTCGTTATGGCTGGGGATAATAAAAACATGGTCATGTTTTGATATTAGATAGCTCCCACTTGTAGCTCACTGAAAGAAGCTGAGAACTTCTGTGGGAAGTCTGGATTCTAAACTTTAAATCCAGACCACATTTGTGTTTGCATGCAGAACTTTTTTTTTATGACTTGAATTTGACAAAAAGTTATTGTTGTGTGCTCAGTCTTGTTTTGTGCTGTCCTTTGCATTCTTGTCACATGTTTGTCATTTGCTCGAAACAGAAAAAGGTCAGGGGTACAGACTTGAATCTGTAAATAGAGAATGTAAATAGTATGTAACCAGAATTCTTCATGCAATTAATTATGTAATTAATGGGCTAATTATAGAATTATATGTCAGAATAACAGAAATAATACTCAATTTATAAGGATGAATGTCCTGTAAGGATGATCTATTCTGGAAACTTCCATGCGTCGTGCTTTTAGTGCGACGGAAAGAAAGCTGTGTTTACACGATGCTCGTTTTGCATGACTGTGTTTTGGTATTTCTCCCCCGTATCTGAAACATTTCCCAAACTCTTGTCGCAGGGGGGCTGGAGGGGGCCGTGTTGGAGAGGTCTGAGGGAGCGTGCTGAAAGCAGCAGCTGAACGGCAGGCAGCAGATTGATTCAACTGAACAATGGAGCAGTGATCTCTGTCCTCCATCTCTCCCTCTATCCTCTACAAAAACAAGGGAAAAACTGATCTCCTGAGAGTGCTCTGGGCTTTCCAGCGCAGCTTTAATTACCGTCTGCTCCTCGGGTTCAGGCCCAGGCGCTGTTTTTGTGTCTGTCTGATGCTGTGTGTTTGAGTGAGAGAGAGAGAGAGAGAGAGAGAGAGAGAGAGAGAGAGAGAGAGAGAGAGAGACTGTTTGATCACTGTGGTGAGATGCTGGGTTTGCATGACAGTGAAATCTCTACATTTCCTGCACCTTTACATGACCATTTACAACTTTGTAATCGCTTGTCATATTAATAATTTCTGTTATTTTACGTTCAGTAAAGACTGTTGTTGTATATAATGATGACTATTGCTCAAAAAAACTTATTTTAGATGTTAGAAGACATTATATCATAGACTTTTATCATATCCCATAGATTATTATTCTGTAAAATGCAATACAGTGTAAACCTGCTGAGTTATTCATAACCTCTTTTTGCAGACCCCCAGTGGGCATTTGCATTGACATAATGTAAATCCATTCAGATAACTTTTTAATAAATATAATCCATTTTTTTTTCTCTGTTATCAGATTAACTAGGACAGTGTTGGCTCTCTGTGTGTAAAATGTCGTCACTCTACGTTGAGCTGCTAGTGAGCAATGAGGGGGTGAAGTAGGAAGGGTGAGACCCCCTTCTGTGAAAACTATTCACACCTCTCCACAAAGACAGCTGTGCAGAGATAAAACTGACACAACTGCAGCTTCTGTCATATCAATCTTGTACAACTGACATAATATAAAATAGCATTTAACAATAAAATAAACACTTTTATAAATGTTAACTTGATTTCTCACCCTTTAAGACCAAATTCCTTCTGCCTTTGTAAATCACTTTTCCTTAAAATATATATTTCATCAGTGTTACTGAAGAAAAGAAATACATTGTGCAAAATGGAGGGACCTCCAAAACAGGCAGAAATGATATATGATATAGAATGATATAATAGCTACTGTGAAAAGGGGTTAGTCAGGATTGCAAGCCTGGAACCTGTAGTTGTGTAGTTACCATAATTTTTTGCCAGGTTCTCAATGCTGACATTTAATCACCACTTTGAAAGACGAGGCAGTCTTGATGTTATTTTTTTTGTTGTTGTTGTTTTGTTTTCATCTAATTTTCTACCAAATTTAGTCACTGCCAATTCCAGACACCATCTCGGTCTCCCCCATCACATGATGCTACCAAGATGGGAAGGTGAAGCCTAGCACGAGCTCCGAGTCATATGAAGCATCACCACTCTACATTCTATCCTACCATTCAACCCACCCAGAGAGAGCAAGGCCATACCACAGAGGACGGTGGCATAGCCAAGAAATCGTACATGAGATTTCCTGACAGTAGGTCCAACATTAATATAGTTGCACCTCTTGGGAACCCCCTGGATGTTTTATGCTGATTATTTACTGCTGAAACCCCTGAAGTTGGACAGAACTAGCATTTTAGAATACTTTTACACACATATCTGCAACCAAAATTTAGATTACTGGAAACATTGATTACAATTACAAACAGTAATCTCTCTCTCTCTCTCTCTCTCTCTCTCTCTCTCTCTCTCTCTCTAATCTTCTCCAGCCTCTTCGGATGTGTCTCAGCATGATATTCCAGTGCTTTGGGCCCTCTCCTTACTTACTCATTTCCCTGAACCAGCGGCATCAGCCACAGAGCCATCCACAGCCCTATTTTCAGCATGCTGTTGTCTTCCATGCCGCAGTTATTGAGTCATAATTTTATGTGTTTTCAGTAACAATCCTGGCAGCCTGATCACTTTGACTTACAGTAAGTGCTCTCCAGAGAGGGAGCTGCACCCTAAGGTCGTGCCCATAGAGAAAAGAGATAGGGCCTAAGTTTAGCCACACTGATTGGCTCATGTGATGCATGCAGCTAATTGGCCCTTTAACACTTCGGCGTTACTCAAAGTCAGTGAAAAAGAGAGAGAGAGAGAGAGAGAGAGAGAGGAGAAGAGAAAGAGAGAGAGAGAGAGAGAGAGAGAGAGAGAGAGAGAGAGAGAGAGAGAGAGAGAGAGAGAGCAATCCTCATTAAAGCTCTAATGATTGAGAAAGAGATCAACTAGAAAATGACAGTTTACTACAGAGCACAATCAGAACCAGACTTTCTCCTCATACACTGGATAAAGAAATACACTGAATTGATTTGATTTAAATGTGTACATAATGTGTATTTCATATGAATAGATAGATAGATAGATAGATAGATAGATAGATAGATGGATAGATAGATACATAGATAGGTAGATAGGTAGATAGATAGATAGATAGATAGATAGATAGATAGATAGATAGATAGATAGATAAGCAGACAGACAGACAGGAAGGCAGAAAGACATACGGACAGTATACCATATTGGGGAATACTAAAAAGCCACTTCCTCCTCTCTCTGTGTTTAGCTTTCTCTCTCTCTCTCTCTCTCTCTCTCTCTCTCTCTCTCTCTCACTTTCCCAGCCTTGAAGCTCTGGGGATGTGCCAGATCTTTATATTTCAATCGTCAATAATGTAGACATCTTGGCCTATTTAACCCAAACAGCCATTATGTTTAGATGAATGATAACTCTGGCAGGCCAATATCTGGCAACCTTAACATAACCTTCCTTGAGATATACTGTTCACACACACATGTTCAACCCTTTCTACCATATATCCTCATTTCATCTCGCTCTAACTTTGGCACTGGACACTGGGGGCTGGGGCCAGCCAGTTGATCTAATAATGACCAGACAGACAGTAGCCACTGCCAGACCCACAGCCTCCTTCTTAACCCGTCCCAGCCCAGTGCTGACGAGAACTAAAGCTAACCCTGCTATGCTATTCATTTTGAGCTTAAATATAGCCCAGGCTGCTTTTTTCCCTTGCGCTCCTCCGAGTCTCCTTCTGCATCTGTGCCTCTTGGACGATGGCCCGTTTTTCTTTCTTTTTTTTTCAGAAGCAACATACCCTTTTTGTTTTCTATACTCGCCGAAAATGACATGACGAACGCCAGGAACGGAAAAGACGTTTTCATGTTTGACATTTGAATGGAAAATCTCGGCTTGAGCCAGAGGCTCGCTAATGCTGCAGACAAGGCAGCATGGAAAACACAAACAGGATGCTGCCGCAACCTTAAATAACATTATGTATGGATGTGATGTAACGGGCTGTGTCATAGCTGCAATGCTGTTTATCTGGCCTACTTTCTATTCTGCTCACTTTCATATGTTCTTTATCCTGAGGTCTAATGGTCTAAACTCGCCACAATACAAATCCCCACATCATAAACACTGTTAAATGAGAATACTTTGGAATATCATTGAAGTTTTCAGTCATGTACATACACTACATGTCCAAATGTCTGTAGACGATTGCTGATCCAGCATTTCTGCTGAGATTGCAGGTATTAATAGGGAGTGTGTCCTTTTTTGCTGCAGTAACAACCACTTTGAACTAGATGTTAGAAAACTGTTGTGAGGATTTCATTGCATTCCACCACAAGAGCATTAGTGAGGTCAGGTCCTGATGTTGGATGATTAGTTCTGGAACTCCAACTCGTCCCAAAGGTGTTGGATAGAGCTCCATCACTCCAGAGAACATAGTTCCACTGCTCCAGGCTCAATGCTGGGGGGGCGTTATAGTCCTCTAGTCAATGCTTGTCATTGGGCATGATAACCTTAGGTTCATGTACAGCTGCCCCAGAGCATCCCATTCTATTGATAAATGCTTTTCTTTGGAGATACACACAAAAAATACCTAAAACTCTTTATCAGCAACATGTGTACTTTTAACATTGTTGAGACACTTACCAACTTGGATTTCTCTACAGTGCTGGTGACTGGAAGCAATGTCTACAGCACAAATATAGCCATTTTATTTACCAGTGAGTGAAACTACAAGTGTTTACTGAGTTTTATATGTAATATAAAAACAAAAATAACAAATAACAAAATAAAGTTTTCTTTGGGGATTACATTCCTTGCTATGCCCTGCATGTACCTTTCCACTAATAAATTGAATTCTAAAAACCATTTTAGGTCAAAATGTCTCAGGCATATCTGTAATCATTTTCTGTGAGGGAGATTTTCACGGCCTTAAACTCTTCACATGCCAGGTTTCTATCAGAAGTTTCACTCAGTAAGTTTCATTTCTAGTCGTAATGGCTCAATTACGCTGACATTTAAAAAGAAATAGGTGAAATTTCCTTTTATAGTATTAAAAAAGGCGTGTCTGGATATGTCTTGGTAGTGCTGTCGCCTCACAGCAAGAAGGACCTGGGTACGATTCCCCGTCCGGGCAACCAGGGTCCTTTCTGTTTGCATGTTCTCCCCGTGTCTGTGTTGGTTTCCTCCCACGGTCCAAAGATATGCAATCAGGCCAATGACACACTAAATTGCCCCTTGGTGTAAATGTATGTGTGATTGTATATGTCTGTATGTCTGTCCTGCGATGGACTGGGACCTGTCCAGGGTGTTTCCTGCCTTCTGCCCAATGACAACTGGGATAGGCTCCAGCACCCCCTGTGACCCAGAAGGATAAACAGCATAGGTAATGTGTGTGTGTGGATATGTCTTGACATATAGGGCCATGATGTACTAAGCCCTTTGCAGCAGTTTGTAGTGCACATTGGCTACATTCTGTCTGCATATTATGTATGGAGTTGGCACCCAAACCTAAACATGCAGTTTATGGGCCCTGTGCATGGTACAACACAAAATGTGCTTCTGTAACCCATGCATATGAGGATCATTGATATAGTGGGTAGAGATATTACATGTATGGCTAATTACATACTGAGCTTGATTTACTAAAGTTTGAGTAACCTACAGCGACCGGCTTTGCTTCGATTTACTTTAGGAACAAAAGGTGTGTTGTAGAGAGACTTGTTAGCAGATATAGTAGTTAGATGGAGGTGATGGCATCAAGCATGAACTGAAAGAATGTTTACCATCATAATATCACTTTTTAAAATCTTAGTTTGTGTGTTAACTGCAGTCTTAAGTTGGCTTTATACTGTGAAACTTACATGCAACTTTAGTTGCTTGAATCTTACATGACATTAAATTTCACTTTAGTTGCATAAAAGACAGTGACCTGCAACTCGGCCACTTAGCCACTCAACTTCGAAGTAAAATAACTACGAATAACTGTGAATGTTTTTGTGCGAAATAATTAATCAAGTTAGTGTATGGGCTATGCACAGTTTGTGTGTTAACTGCAGTCTTAGGTGGCTTTACACTGTGAAACCTACATGCAACTTTAGTTGCTTGAAACTTACATGACACCAAATCTCACTTAAGGTGCATAAAGTAAAGCGCTCTACAATTCTGCCACTCGGCCACTTGGCCACTCAGCCACTTGACTTCACAAGAGATGTTTCGTGAAACAGCCAATCAAAATGTTAACACAATATGTGATCATGTCATTATCAAATGATTGATCAATGGACAGAAAAAATTCATCTAAATAACATGTTGCAGATGACTTTATATAAAATAAGAACAACAAAATGATTTTAAAGATAAGAGCTGTTAATTTAGTTAGTTAGTAGAGTAACTGAAAGTGTTGCATGCAACTAGGTGCATGGAAATTAAGTTACATGTAACTCAACATGCAACTAGTTCAATGTAGAACGAATGGAGTGAATGGAGTAATGAATGGGGTAACTGAAAGGGTTGCAGTGACTATCAAGGTGCGCAGAAATGAACTTGCATGCAACTCACAACATGCAACTCGTTGAATGTAAGTTTCACTGTGAAAGCCAGCTTTAGTAAATTGAATGTTAAATTCAGGCACCTTGTGCGTGCATGTTACGAAAGCATCAAGGCACTTTTTGCACTGTGCTTGCACAAACAACTGGCTTCTAGCCTATGTTTGATCTTGTTGCATTTAAATTGTAGCCCAGATTACATTGTTCTGTTTTGGAGAATTCTTGTAACTTATATTGCAATTGCTCAAAAGAAAGCACCCCTGGCCACTGCTGTTATTTATTTATACTCTCACACCAGGGAGAAGTATGTTACAAAGTCTATGCAACTTTGAAAACTTACATGCCCCGTCGCAAAGTAGATATGATTCTATAGTGTATGAATGTATACAGACAGCATCTGGTGGTGCTGATGATGAAAAGAAATGCTGCATGCTGTGGAGGGATGACAGCTGTCTACTGTTTGAGCTCCTCTAAGCATCGTTTTCCTTTATCTCTCAGTGTGTGTACGTGTGAAGGTGTGTATATTAATGCATGTGTGCAAAGAGTAAATTCTCTGCAGAGTAATACGGAGCTGATATAAATTATTCGGCGCCGTATGTCACAGTGCTGGGTGGATTGACATAAGCCCTTGTGGCATTACTACAGAGGAGCTGAGCTCTGCAGCAGTGCAGCGGTAAAAGTGCAGAGAGCTTCACATGTAAAGAGAATATTAGATTACAGCGAGCAGGGCAGACTGCGAGGGAGCACTCTAACACAATAAGACCATTAACTGGGCCGAGCCTGAACACATGCTGAGCCAGCTAAGCACCAGCGCTGCAGAGCCACTGAGTTACAGGAAGTCTGAAATCAAATGACCTGTGACCTTTAGCCTGCTAAATTACATTTCTTTCTCTTTCTCTCTCTCTCTCTCTCTCTCTCGCTCCCCCCTCTCTCTCTCTCTCTCTCTCTCTCTCTCTCTCTCAGTCCAGTTAATTAGTGCTTAAAAAGCGTGCATGTTACAAGTTGCATTTGTGCTTAAGTAATTAATCCTTGAAAGTAAAAAAGAGAAAGAAATCTATCCCTTTCACTTTTTTCACTCTTTCATTCTCTCTCTTCTCTTATTTCTTTTTATCTGTCTGTCTCTCTCTACCTCCCTCTGTGTTTCTCTGTCTCTTTATCTGTCTGTCTATCTCTCTATACTCTCTCGCTGTCTCTAGATTTTCTCTTTCTCCCCTCTCTCTTTCTTTCTCTTTCGCTCTTCTAGCTCGTGCCTCTCTCTGTTTTTGTCTTTCTATCTCTCCTTTTCTAGCTCTTGCGTCTCTCTCTTGATTTTCTAGGTCTTGTCTTTCTCTCTTTCTCTCACTTTTCTAGCTCTTGCCTCTCCTTTTTGTGTCTTTCTTTTACTTTTTTAGCTCTCGCATCTCTATCATTGCCTTTCTTAATTGTCTAACTCTCGCATCTCTATTTCTCTCCCTCTCTCTCTCTCTCTCTCTCTCTCTCTTTCTTTCTCTCCCTCCATGTATCTGTCAGTCTGTCTGTCCATCTGTCTTTCTCTCTCTTTCTCTGTCTTGCTTTTCGTTCCCCCTTTCTCCTTCTCTCTCTCTTTCTTTCTCTGTCTCTCACTCAATTCCCAAATGCTTTATAGACATACATGTTACAAGTTAAGGCTGTTGTTTCAAATGAAGGTGGACCAGCGCTTGGTGGCTTAGCCCAGAAGCCGCCCACAGAAGCCATAATTTATGACATGTAGCTTAAATTTACACCCATCAAGACAGCCAGTCTAGAGACAAACACTAGTCTTATGTTACTTCAGCTAATATTTATAGCTTAGTCACATCATATCTCATTTCACTTTGTACCTTTTAGCTTGAAAGCAGTGAGTTTGTGAAGAGTTAACTGATACAAGTTATGACAAATTCACAAAATGATTTAACACCATTAAATCTAAGTGTCAAATTAAACTGAGCTTGACATTACTCACTGTGATGTACTGTATGTGCGATAGCTGGACTTTCCCATGACAGGTCAGGGGTGTCAAACTCAACCACTAAAAGGGCCAAATTGAAAAATCTCAACAAATCTGTGGGCCAGACAACGCCTATGTTTTTATTTCATTTTTAATTAATGTTCTGTGACCTGAACTGGCCACTGTTTATTCAAAATACACCAAAACTTCAACAGTAAAATACAAGCACTTGTAATAAACCTTGAAATGTTACATAAATACTTGGAATATTCAGAATTTAGAAGTTTGGTCTTTTAATCCTACCTACTTGCTTGAACTAGACTCCTTGCATCCTTTCTTTGCTGCACTTTCATTAAGACTTGGGCTTAATTTCTGAGCTGCTGAGCTGACGATAGGTGTAAATGAAGTTAGTCTGTTTGGTGATATGACTGGTATGGAATTGTGTAGAACTGAGTAGAATTGAGGTGAACTGCTGTCCCATAGACTTTTGTTGGGGTAGGAGAGTCAGAGTGCACATTACATTGCAGTGCATGCTGGGAAGTGTAGTGCAGCACATTGTGAAACAGGCTGATATTAAAAGAAAATTAAAGCACTTTTGCAGGCCAGATAGGATTGTGTCACGGGACGGGCCTTGTGTTTGACACATGGCCACTAGGTGATGCAATGCTGTGCTATGGTCTGCTGCACATTGTGGTACATTCTTGTGCAGTAGTCTTTATATTATTACCAAAGCAGTTAATTCTAGAAATAAATATGAAAGAGAAATCTCTCTTAGTCTATCTCTCTACCTCTCCCTCAATCTCCCTCTCTCTCTCTCTCTCATGAAACATGAGACTCTTATCTGTCCCATAAATGCTCATAGAAAGCAAAATCCAAGATAAGATCAGTTAAGATTTCTGTATCTCCTATACAAAACTCAACAAGGTTCAACACCAGTTTGAGATTTAGCTCCTTTTCTCCTTTTCAAATCTCCTGAGATATGAACCAAAATTTGGAAGCTTTATCTCAGTGATCCATTCTTTATCCTCCTCTATCACTCATGATCCTCAAATGCTGCTGAAATGATCATCTCATGTCTGACAGAAATATCTCAGTATTCTGCTTCACTTTATTGCTCCTGCCATCATTTTAAGGAATTAAATATGCCTTAAACACTCCCTAGATGAGAGACCCTAATCTCAAGAGACTAGAAGGTGCAAGAGATTTTTCCTATGGGTGCACTTAGTATGTGTAGTGGAGCTGGAAAATAAATGATCAATAAGAGCTAAAACTTTAAGGCATTATAAAAGATTAAATTGTGCTTCATGTTATGCAAGTTTGTATCCAACCCTCATACTCTTTTTGAGGGGGAGCTGTGAGGCTTTGTGGGTCACTGTGAGCTAGTACGTCTCCTCTCTGAAATGTGTGTCAGATCTTTGATCTAACTCCAGATGTTTGCCTTCAGGCATTTGCAGGGATAGTTCTACCCTTGAAGGACCCTGAGCCTCCAGGGCTTTGAGTAAAAGGGTGAGGATCCCAAACATGGCTTGTATATTATCTTAACCTATTGGCTCAGAGTGCTTTGTCTGAGTGCTGTAGTCCTGGAAGGCCAGATTCCTGCTCAGTTTGGTGATTTTCCTGCCCAAGCACACCTCATTGAACTCGTCAACTAATTGCCAGGTTTAGCTGGTGTTCTAGAGCAGAGAAATCAGTTCTCCACCCCTGGTTTACTCTCTTAGGAGTATTTAAGGCCTCTTTTCCACTGCAGGGCTGAATGGTTCTGAACACAGGGGGGAACTGTTCCAGTGGCGTTTCCATACGGACACAGTTCGACAAGGAATGCTTAAAAAACCGGGCTCAGCCTGTTTTTTTTGGGCACGGTTAGCGAACCTTACTTGGGGCCACAGAACAGTACGATGGGATGGCATAACGACATAGCTATTCGCTGACTGGTTCTATGTGTATGTCGGTATTGTGCCGCATCCTGCATTATTTCAAACTTCAGAACAACCAAATAAGTTCCGTTTGCTCACATGGACGGCAAATAAATGAAAGCAGTGCACGATTAAAACCCACCAGTCAGTAAACACCAAAGCTTCAACCTAACACCAATTTTTAAATATTAAATGGCGCTGATAACCATACTAGAGTAACTGGTTAGCATCAGATTAGCTAGCATGCTGCCAGCTCCGCTCACTACAGAACATGTTCAATTCTGACTAACAAGCTTTACTGACACAAGTTTAAGTTTGATACTGACTCTGAGGACGCGAAGTCGAGCGGCTGATGACAGAAAGCCAACATTAAACCTGATCTCTGGTGTCTGGAGCTAGAGCCTCCTAGCTAAACTAATGCTAGCTGGGTTCTCTCTCCGAGTTAACTTAGCATAGCTAAAGAGATCCAAACACCCCGGTGTGGGTTAGATTCGACTAACTGCTGCTCTGCTATCACAAGTATAGACGATAAAAACTTACAACAGTGAGAGCAAAGTAGACTGATTGGTGGTGGAGTGACAGGAAGCTGAAATTGAGCCTGTTCTGTAGTACTTTAAGCTGTAGCCTGCTAGCCTAAGCTAACACGAGTGCATGATGCCCCTCTCTGCAATACGCGCTCGGTTCTAGTAGTAAGTAAGTAAAGTTTATTTATATAGTGCTTTTCACAACAGGTGTTGTCACAAAGCAGCTTTACAAGGAAATCAGCATTACAGAAAGAAACCCAGGTCCAAGCCCCCATGAGTGTTGCCAGTGGCGACAGTGGCAAGGAAAAACTCCCTAGGAAACAGGAAGAAACCTTGAGAGGAACCAAGACTCAGAAGGGGAACCCATCCTCCTCTGGTTGACACCGGATAGCAAACATTGTTAGTATAAAAACAGGGAAAAAGTGAATGCTAATGCGATGCTAATGCTAATGTAGCTAGTTATCCGGCTACAGGTGAAACCCACCGCAGTATAGGCTGTTTCAGTAACAGATGCTCAAATAACACCCATTTAGAGGATAAAGAAGATGAGAGCACACGGAGAGACTGGAATTGGAGTGACAGACGGAATCAAACGTGTTTTGTGGTGAGTGGTGTGTGCATGGCTATTAGCCTGTTAGCAGTTAGCCACTCATTTGTGTAGTTTTCTTGGTTATTTCCTGATTCTGACTTCACAGTACAACAGATAGAAAAAGAAAGCATAATTGGTCTCACGAGTCCAGACCAGTGGGGAATGGCCCAGTACGGTCCTGAGAACCATTTGGCTTGATCGTGGAAAAGCGGCCACTGGGGCTTGGAAATGCACAGCATCAGTATTACTCTTTTTGATGCTTTTTTCTATGTAGTTTAGATGTTTTAAGACATTATGTAGGAATTAAGTGCTCAGTTTGATCCCATGGTCCATTGAAACTAGAGTGATTCTCCAAGTGAGTGATGGAATTAATGGAAATGTCCCCAGCTGTAGGTCCAGTTGAATTATAGTGCATTCACAGTATGGTTTGCATCCAAGACTGTGGGTTTACTGATTATTCATAGCATGGACTTCACTCTGACCAAACTGATTATTCTTTGGAATGCACTGTGGCGTTAGATATGCAGCGTGTGTGAAGGAGAAAAAAATGTAAATCCATTTTGAGAAATTGCAGTTGCTTGTCAGTTGACATCCCACCAGAAAGGCAAGATTTATGTACTTGTGGTTTTCTTACCAAACGCACTCAAATATTTTGCTAAGTAAAAGGGCTTTTACCTTTCAGCCACTGCCTAATAGTATTACTCAAACTCTACCGTTGACAGTCAGAATGTTTTTAAGCAAAAAAAAAAACAAAACAAAAAAAAAACCAATAGAACATCAGGGAAACATGTATTATGAATCTTGTATTGAGCAATCACCATAGCAGTTATGTTATTCACATTAGCACATGAGCTCAAGCTTTCATTGTTTATATAAGGCAGTTTTTGAAAATAAAGAAAGAGGTAAACAAAGATGTTCCAAGCATTGTTTCAAATATGTGTTTTTAATACTGGTGATTTCTTCTGCTAAAAAAAGTTGTAGTTCAACCAATTAAGGGAGTGCACACCAATCTAAAGACCACCAACAAACACCAGCATTTGAATGTTCACATGTTGTTTTAGACTTGATTTACTCTGAGACTTTCATGCAACTAGTTGCATGTTGAGAGTTGCATGCAATATATATGTGTTTGCACACAACACATTTGATTACTCCACTAGTTAGCCAAATTAGCAGTTTGTACATTTGATACATCATATCGTTCTCGCTATATAAATAATGTGCAAGACATTATTTACATATTTACAGTATTTTTTTTTTTATTTAAAGGCTTTACTTGGTGAAATCTACATGAAATTAAATTTTACTTAAGTCGCGATGGATAAGCATCCTGCAACTCATTTGAAATTCAACTGCAAGTTGCAAGTGTCTCAACTTTGTGAAACACTTGATGAAATATTTCATGAAACTTCCAATTAAAGCATAGATAGTGTGCCTTGTGATCATGTCAAGCAACATACTTCCAAATCATTGATTTCACCAGAAAAATGGACAAGAAAGATGGTCATTTCTGATTTTGTCACATTCCTTAGCCATGACAACAAACATGATCTATTCAGTGCTAATGTTTCTGCAACTAGCTGTGTTAACTAATGCTAGCAGCTGTTTAAATGGCTGCTTATGCCAGCATTTGTTCTTTTGCCTGCAGTTAATGACAACTTAAACATTCATATTTAAAGGCATAATCTACTCCAGAGGTGTATAATAAATGAGGATACCAGTCATTGGTTCATAATGCTCAAAATGGTGTTTGTTTGCAGATAAAGTCCTGCCCTTTAATAAAAAGAGTGAGTCAGCTTGCTTTTATGCCACAAGCAGAGGAGTGTCAACGATAATGTGGCGCTAAAGGGGAAAGTCCTCCTTGTTGTGGAGATCTGCGCTAGTGCCGTCGCTGGAACATGTGTTATTGAGCCAAACACTACAAATTGTGACCAAAAGAGTTTTTTGGTCAGGTTTTACTGTTGATTTAAAATATGTTTTTAATGGGTAATTTGGCCTTTAGTTGATGGTCACAGAGTGAAAAGACTTTCCTGTAAGGACTTTGCCTACAGTTACCTGTCTAGTTAATCCAGCTGGTTACAGACATGTTTAGCTTTGTTAGTTTGTTTGTTGTCATAGAGCAAGGATCTCCTTTTCAGTCGCAAAATATACCATCTTCTGTTTTGTTTTCTTTTCCTTTGATATGTCCTTTGATATAATAATTTAATTCATTATCAGCAGTGTGTGAAATACCCACTGTTATTTTTGGGGGAGGGCATCAGCTGGCCATTAACTCACTCATCATAGCGGTGCTGATGCTAACTTCAGTGGCAACAAAATGTTTGCTAATACAATTCAGTTCAGTTTAACAGTGCATTGAATGTATATATATATATATATATATATATATATATATATATATATATATATATATATATATATATATATATTCAGGGGATCCAAGAGGTTACTTAGGAGGTCTTGGACACCCAGGGCCCCTGTGTATTTCACTCCTTGATTATCAGTGTTTTGATTGCCTATTTCATGAAACTTGTTTCAGTAACTTGAGATGGTTGCAGCTGCAGTGACTGAGTTTCAAATGAGTTGCAGCATGTTTTATATTATGCAAAAAAAAAAAATCTGCATAAAAAGTAACTTTACAAAGAAAACCTATCTTAACTTTTAATGTATGTATATTTTATTTTCATTTTCTATTGGTCCATTTGTCATGGATTTTTGATGCAGTGTAAATGGCAGCTGGCATTTTCAAATTGTCTAAAAACAAAAATGAAGACAAAAATTGAAAAACAAAGATTTGTTCTTAGAGCCACAATATGCTCATCTCTGTATGAGGTGGACAGTATGAGGTTTTATCCACTGTCCCCTATACAGTGTACTGTCAGGATCTTTAAAACAGCCTATAAAGCTGCTTGACCATTATTTTCCAAAGACTATGCCTTGAAGAGGTTTTGCGTTTCTGGGAGATTTGGTTCCATGTACTTTCATAGAAACCAGAAAAAGACATACTTGGTCAGTTTTCCAGGACTTTAAATAGCCACATTCTATCTAAAGTGCTGTGGTTCTGGGATTCTGGCAGCAAGACTGTAAAGCTGTGACCCTTCATGTATGTTTTGGTACATTAGTTTAAAATAATATCATCTTTCACATAAACTCTTTTGCACCCCCAACCTAGCTCCCATCTCCTCCCTGTGAAGTGTTCATTACCCCCATGGCCTTCAGAGCAGCGCCTCCAGCTCCACTAGACCCCAGAGAGCTCCAATCCCTGCCTCCTTACTAACCTGAGGTGACTTTTTCTAACAGGCTGCTGTCAGGAATCCCCCACATCCTGGAGAGAAGCACTGATTGACCCCAACAGGGTGGGGATGGACCTGGAAAGATGGAAATTACCTCTCCTCTGGTAGAGATGGATCCCACAGATGGAAGTCAATTTTGGATTTGGCTTAAAGTGGACGTGGAGGTGTGGTGAGGTCAATGAGGCTGCTTGACCAGCAGGATCTCTGGAAATTTACACAAACTCATAAGAAACCTTAGATTGTTGTTTGAGTTACATTATACTGTTATCACAAAGTAATATAAACATATATAACTACATAATTACTGCATATCTTGTTATGTACATTCAGAGTTGCATTCAACTTGCATTCTGTTTTGATAAATTTGCATCTGCACTTTCTATTTGTCAAAGAATGAGAAAAATGTCAAAAATGTACATGAATTCTTGTTTTAGCTTTAAAGATGTAGTAACCAGGGTGCCTTTGACAGAAAAATAATCTGTGTTTTACATTCTGTTAACTAATTTTTTAAAGATCAATGAGTCCAGAAGTTACCGGACACTAAAATGGATGTTAATTTTACCAAATTCTTCTGACCCATAATCAAAAGATCTAAGTTAACTGACAAATCTAAAATCACAGATACGACCAATGGAAACATCAAACACATCACAGTGTTCTATATAAACGAGGCTTTAGGCTTTACTGAATAAGAAAAGTAGCCTAATGTAACAGATATAACAATAAAGGAATGCAGTCATATTGGCTAATATGTTGCATATTGGCTGTGCATGTAAAGATCTGGGGCTCAGCCCAGTTCACTGTAGGTTTGTTTTGGGGTATCCTCCCCAAGATTTTTTTAATAAACCTGTAAAATGTGCAGTTTTTAACCCTTTAGGGTCCCAATTTTTACATATCTTCTTAAATTTGCCTTTAAAGGCCCTTGCATATAGCATGATAGCCATATGTTTTAATATGAAAATGCTCTTGTATCTTCGTTGCTACTTTTCAAATTTGCTGCAGCAACCTCAGCAGCTGTAAACTCTTCGCATGCCATTTCATGTGTCTCTGATGTAGACAGAATGAAGAATGAAGGGTTTCCAGTGTGATAGTGTCAGTCCTTAGCAATTTCCTGAATGTCTATTGGTCAGTTTCACACAACATGTAAATAGACACACAGATCTACCAGTTACATATGGTGAATGGCAGATGACGTGTTTCTCAACCCCTCTTCATAACCTCATAACTCCGAATATGAGTCATAGTATCTCGTAATGAGATGGAAAGGGAAGACAACTCTAAAGATTCAGAAAATGTTTAAATTGAATTTGTGTGCCATATTATCACAAAGACAGAGAAACATATATAGAAAAATCTAATTTGAGAACAGTCCTTTCATTAAACTTAGCAGGCAGAAAGGCACATAACATACATCCAACCCGTGGGGGAGGTCACAATCAACTGCACCCTTCATGCCCACCCCGGACACAGAATAACACATATGACACATCACACACCTTTCCATCACACTAACAAACAACATAACCAACAATAAACAGTACCTTTTGTTAACCGTGCATCTTCGGGCAGCTCTCTGCAACACCAGCTCCTGGTTGTCATTGCACCACCTTCGCCACAATATTTTAAATAAGAAATGTCATGCTAAACCATTTTATCTGAGTAATTTTTAGAAATATCCTGATAACCATTGTTAAATGTCTGCTACACGACAGGGCCAATCAAATATTGGGTTAGCATTTTTCACATATAACATTAAAGCTGCAGTATATGATTTTAATCAGATACACTTTTTGCCAATTCATCTAATATCTCCTCACAGTCTGCTAGCTCTAAATCCGGTGTTCATACACAGCCCTGGCTTTGTAAAAGGGAAACAAAGTGGTTTGGGATGAGTTACACAACACTGTTCCAGCCAATCAACAAAAGGGAGTGTTCGTGCTCATGCACAGGACAGGGGGAAGGGGAGGGGCTATGTGCTGAACGCTTCGTCAATAAGAAGGAGAGAGATCAGAGTGAAAAAGTCAAAGATCTGAAGAGCAAAGATTGAGAAAAAAGCTCTTAGATCAGACAAGTGTGTTCCTACAGTGGAGAGACCTCCGAAAGTTGACGAGATTGAAATTAGCTTCTTATTCATTTTTTCCAGTTCCACCTTCAATGGTGCAGCAGTTCCATTCTGGTGGAACAGGAACATTTTAACAAAAAGCTGAGGTGCCTGAATGCAACTGCTGCACCATTTAAGGTGGAAAAGGAAAACTCAGCTTCACTGAGAGTTGAATGGCATGAAAAGGGATGAGGAGGTTGCTCTGTTTCTGCTTAACCCTAACGCTAACTTAGTTTCGCTGTTTCACAGAACCAATAGGTCGGTATGGTTTCATCCCATTTCCTAATGTTTGTGATAGCAGTGGGTTAGCTTAACAGCAACAATTGTAGCAAAAGTTTGCTAACTGTGATGAATCAACAGAAACCAGACGCTCACGGATAAAAAGGATAATATCAGGTTTACTTCCAGAATAACAATCCAAAAACGTAGTCAAAGAACAGGCAAGGGTCAAATCCAGCAAACCCAGCAGAAGTGTTATGATGGGCATAACAGCAGACAAACAAACACAGAAGGGTAAGGCAAAAGACGTAGTCGTAGAGGCAGGCAAAAGGTCAAAACACGAATCAAAACACAGTCCAGCAAAAGTACAAAGGGATCGAGCAAAAGGCAGAGTCAAAAAACGAAGCAAACGGTCAAAAACAGGATACAAACAATGATGAAGAGCGCTCAGTAGTTTACGGTGAAACAATACCTCGCAACTAGACATGACTAAAGCCCGGGCTTATAAACTAAACTACGAGTCATATGACTGCACACACAGGTGATACATATTAGTATTCTGGTGACTGAGAGCGCTGATAGGAGCGTGATAGAGAGTCAGAAGTCATGTGATTCCCCGAAGCATTCTGGGTAATGGAGTCAGAGCCGTATTCCGGTTCTGAGGGAAGTATCTCAGTCATGTGATCTCCCAGAGGAGTCTGGGAGATGGAGTCCATGTTTCTATGAGAACATGCCGGATGCGTGACACTAACCCACAACCTAGCTAATGTTCTGTGTAACTATGTTCTATACAACATTTGCATAGAGTTTTATGGCCATCAAGATCTAAAACAACAAGTTTACTAGTCCAGTGTTGTTCACCTTGGCAATGCACGTCCATTAATTTGTTTGTTTTAGTAAATGATTTTTGTGTAATAGATAAGATTTTTTTAACAGAAATTAAACACATAATGTTAGAGTCTATAACTGTGTTGGAAAAGCTCTTTTGAGGAGTGGATGAATGTGACCCTGAATGATGAGAGAGATGCGCAAACAAGCTGGGGTGAAATTGTGAAATTTTAACATCATTTAGCCTGAAAGGTTTGGGGCTAATTAAAAAAAAAGGTATTAGCGGCTATAGCCCTGGAAGCCCAGGCCAGGCAACACCCCTAGGACTAACTAGCTAACAAACACATTTGTAGGCTTTAGTTGAGACTCCAGAAAACCCTGAGTTGTGCATCACTAAGTAGGGCTACTGGAACACGTTGTGCTCAGGCATACAATTCAAAAATGGTCCTTAAGTTGAGTGAAAAATCTGTCTATTCAAATATCAATTGTTTATAGAGAATGAAATGAATTTTTAACAGAAAGTGTTGTTCATTTATGTGTTTGTCAGTTAACAGTTCATCATTAAATTCCTGGTTAACTTTTTTTGTAGTTAAAACACATTTTTACAGTGTAAACTATGTTTTTCCTTCATTCTCTATGCACAACCATGCATTTTCAACAAATTTAAATGTTAAAAAATGGCTTCCTCTTTTACTTACAAACACACATCTTGACTGAAAGCTTAGCATGAAGTGAGAAGGAGTGAGAAATAACAGATATAGAATTACAAGCTGCTTTTATTATTGTGGATAGATTTAGTGGCCATAGTGTACAACTTGGTTTGTATGAAATATGGTGAAATATTACAATTCCTTTGCATTCCTGGAGAGATTAGTTTGCTCTGAGTGATGCTTTCAAGGGTCACGGGGTTTTGTTGTGCTTTAATAAAGCTGGCAAGCACCACAGATGTTAAAGATCCTCATCTGAAGTATGTTGAGTTCAGCACACACACACTACACATACATGTGGACACTGGTGTTTATTAGTTCTTGGCCTCTTCGTAATTTGAGGGCGTGTCATATGTCTGCATAATGTTATGTCTGAGAGTGGAATGTGAGGGAAAGTGAATGTTTACAGAGTAACCTAAGGACAGCTAAAGAGCGTGTGCTGTCAGCCTCTGACAGTACAGCCCTCTGCTCAGCTTTAAGTCCAAGGAATGATAGGCTTCCTCTGTGAGAGCACTGCGAGGAGAGAGACTGATAGAGGCCACTGGGACTTCATATCAGTCTAAAGGCAGTCAAGGCAATCTGCTCCGGACCAGATGTGTCAAACCTCAGCTGTCGGTTTCTCTGCTCTTTTTTGCCTTCGCTGTTTTCTGTCCCTCTCACTCGCTCTCTCTCTGACAGACGAAATGGATGTGTGTCTGTTCCTCCTGACCTCACTCGCTCCTTCGCTGACTCATTTTCTTTCAGTGTTTCTCTCCCACCGCGTGGCTCTCTGACGCTGAACTGAGGTGAACTCTCACTTTATTACTTTTTCTCCGCTCTCCGGCTCTCCTTACCCTGCAATGATAGCGCTGTCGGCAGCAGCAGCCGCTACCAATACACCAGCTAGACTGAAGTCAGACGAAGAGGGCAGGAGAGGAGTCAGATAAGGCGAGATGAGGCAAGACTCAAAAACAACATCTGAATAAAAGATGGTGTTTGCAGGCAGTTTGGAGAAGTACACTGACTGGTTGCCACACAGAATTAAATGTTCTTGGCTTAACCAAAAAAAAATTGGCTCATTATTTAATGAGTAATATCATCACGTCATAAAACTACATTGATTGGCCTGTTTATTGGAAACACCTACCTTGTACCTAAAGTCATTGGCCATTTGATCAGAAACACCAACCATGTAGTACCACTCTCATGCCTAGGGTTGCCAGATTTCAACTGTGTTCATCACACCTTTTGGGCCTTCTTTTGCATGTTTTAAAACAGTTCTATAATCAAAGATTAAAAAAAAGATTAAGTGACCCTTATTAGTCCCACAACGGGGAAACTTCACCTCCACCCCAACTTCATCGAACCGGTGACCTTCTGGTTGCAAGGCTGGTTCCCTCACCTCCAGCCCACAACTGCCCCCAATTGTCTAGTTTACTGGTGTATTTGTATCTGTTTTTTTTTCATTTTTCTTCGAACTTGTAGAAAATAAACAAACAATACATTAAATTCGATAAGTGCTGTTCAAATACATTCTGCTGTTTAGCTTTAGTGAAAGTTTGGCCAGGAAGACTCTAATGCTACGTCATTCATTCATTCATTACTCCTGACCAATCAGGGGCCTAAACCTGTCTTTGACTCACTCAACTTACATACTTATTCTGCTGCTTTCAGGTGCTTACGTTTTGATGTTCCCCTCCTTCCTCCCCACCTCCACCACCAGTTGGGTCCCTGTCTGGTTGTCCGGGGGAAGTCTCCGCCCCTGCCTTCTCTATTCGGCAGGATCAGCGAGGGTCTCAATGCTCCAAGACCTGGACCGAGGACGGGGCCTACGCCAAAGACTCTTTAATTTCTACTGAATTGTTATCTTTCAACTTGTAAAATTCCATTGAGGACATAACTAATTGTTCTCCTTCACTCTTGCTTCCTGAGTCTTTCTGGTTTTCTGTGGGTGAACCGATGCATAAGATAAAGATGCATATTAAATTGCCTTTTAAAACTAGCTGTAATTGAGAAATAACAGATTTATCCTATAACATAGACATAACGCTGACATAACGCAGCCTGACTGTATGTACGCGTCTACAATTAGGCTGTGTAATCTGAGCAAAGGCAATAGCAATGGATGGTGGTATACTAATTTGACAAGCTGCTTAAACCACATACACGGTTTGAGACGCAGCCGCAGGACGCACCCAGCTCGCAACTGAAAATCTCTGCATGTGCTTCCGCAAATTAGCATGAGAGTGTCCAATTGAGAAAGACTTGAGCATTAAAGAGTAAGGTGTTGTGACGGGACTAGACTGGCTCTTTATCTACTTCAGTTGAAATGCATTTAAATCACCATAAGACCATAAGACCACTACTCACCAGATAATATTGGTGGTGGATCATTTTTATCACATCCTGTTGTGTGTGTGGTGCTGGTGCGAGGCACAGTTTTCAAGCCATTTACACAGCAAGGCTGCCAAAAACATCCAGCCAAGAGTGGCCAAAAACTGACCATTGATGGAGTAGAGGATGGTTCACAGAAACTGCATCAACAGATGAGTCTCTAACTGATGAGGCTCTGACTGTACACCAGCCAGGTGGAGCTATAAAGGAGGGGTTTCTAATGCCAGTGATGAGGCTCTGTTGGTTTAATCTGAATGTGAAAAAAAGTTAAAAAAGTAAAAGGCAAGACATAAAAAAATAATGTTTCAGTGCTGATTGGCAATAATTTCTAACAGAGCACACACTGATTCATACCTGCTAATGTATTGTAGTTGTATTTGCCCTTTATGCCCCTTCACCCTATTCACCAGGGGAAAGGGACCTCTGTAGAACCATCACTGACCAGATATTATTTGGGTGGTGGATCATTCTCAGCACTGCAGTAACACTGACGTGGTGGTGACCTGTTAGTGTGTGGTGCGCTGGTACAAGTGAATCAGAGGCTGGAGTTTTTAATCACTGTGTTCACTCACTGTCCTCTAGTCCTTCATCAGTGGTCACTGGATGCTGTTGGCTAGGTATTTTTGGTTGGTGGACTACTCTCAGTCCAGCAGTGACAGTGAGGTGTTTAAAAAACTTAAGCAGCACTGCTTAATAATAATAATAATACCTGCCCTCTGGTGGTCCTGTGGGGGTCCTGACCATTGTAGAACAGGCTGAAAGGGGGCTAACAAAGTATGCAGAGAAACAGATGGACTACAGTCTGTACTTGTAGAACTGCAAAGTGCTCCTATATGGTGAGTGGAGCTGATAAAATGGACAGATATAATGAAAAAATGTACTTGATGAAGTGGTCGATGTAAATCTGTATTTATTTATTTATTTATTTATATTTATTGCTGGGTCCAGGCTGGCGATAGACAAAACTTTACACTTGAAATCCTAAACCAGGGGACCGTTCAGGCTTTGGTCATTAACTCTAACACAATCATGGAGTCACTCAATACAGTATGACTCACCAGCATGTAGAATATTGATGGCAGTCTAAGGAAATCCCCTGTTCCTGTTGACATTGTTTGATCAAATTCTCTTTTTTGTGTTTGTTATGACCAGTGGTTAAAAGTGACGATTAGAGTTAGGCCTGCAGTTCAGGCCATAAATGTCAAAAACAAACAAAAAAACAAAACAAAAAAAAAACAGAATAAGAGAAAAATACACTATAATAATGGCGGTGTCTGGTAGCAGCACTAGCCATATGTAAGCACTAAATTTCTAGATTTCTAGTCATATTTCAGCTAAACTAACTGGTGCACATCAACATCTTTGGCTGGATTTTTTAAGGTTGTAAAAGACATTCTATGTTTGACACACACGCACCTTATATAAGGCGGTTTATCAGTAAAGAGCCCTGACGTAGAGCTGACGCCACTGCTTTCCATTTCCAACAACTGACTGAAACCCATTGATCAGGCTTCCCTTCATAATTGCAGTCAGTAAAAATATCTAGAACTTCCAGAAATACTTAACCCTTTTGTTTTTTAACCAAAACTTAACAATGAAAGAGTTTTAGGACAATAATTATAGAGTTTAAATACAAAATCATGATGTTTGAACAAAATTTTCGCTGAAGGCCTTGACAGCTCTGAGGGTTCCCCACTGGTTATTCTCCACAAGGCTTCTTTTATCACACTTTACTTTGTATACACTGCGTTTAATCCAGTGCGAGGATTAGTGCATCTTAGCATTGGGTGGAACACATGTTTTTGTTGTCTCTCATACTTACTCTCTCATACACACACACAGGCTGAATAACTGAAGAGATCAACGCACACTAATGCTGTCACTAGGAAAAGAAAGGTGACTAGTGCACTGTACGTACTACAAGCTGGGGGCATGCCTAGGCCCTGGCTGTTGGGCTGTATCCCCAGGTCCTTTTTTAATGTTAAATTAGCATTATGTGGAGAATTTTAAACAGGCATAGATTCCTCTCACCAGGGCTAGACTGTATACACTAAAAAAGTGTCAAATTGCTCCACCCCATGCTTGATTTCTAACTATGTAAACCACTTTGCCTCCTTTCTTTTCATTCGTTTCTTGTCTTCCAATTTCTGAAACCTATTTTGTTTGCGTTCCTTGCTAAGGATAGGCTCCGTCAGGTTAAAAATGTTGTGTTTATGAAGGAACACTGGAAAGACAAGAATGGCCATCAATCTTTTTTCAATATAAAGGAATCGCAGTGCCAATACTAAAACACTATATAAAATAATATACTTTTATTATTAAATTCACTTGTTGAACACAGCAGTACTAAATGTATAATAAATATATAATTTCAGTAGAATGGTATAGAGCAAGGCCCCTCACAGCATCATCAGACATTGTTTTGATTGCAATTTTATGAACATTTTATAACATTTTATGGAGCAACATCTTGTCTCAGGCTGAGCTACGATTACAGTCTAGGCACTTTTCTGCTATAAGCTTTCTGTGCAGTATTGCATACATCACATCATACAGGTTTTATGAGAGTGTTTTTGGAAGAAATTAACACATTGTCACTGTTGACAAAGCGTAGCAACTTCGAAACACCGTTTTTGTTGGAAATTATGAATTTATTCATTATATTCTTTGTGCTTTAATGCTAATGCTTTTATTTTGGGCCAAATCTAATTTCTTGAAAACTTAAGCAGTGTTGGGTCTCACTTTATTTGGATAATCCACTATAGATTATCTACAGATGTTCAAATTGTTAACAAGCTATCTGTTGAAACTCAGGTGGGGTTAGGGTTAGGATTTGGACCAGGGTTAGGGTTAGGACCAGGGTGAGAGTTGGGTTGAGGTTAAGGTTAGGGTTAAGATTAGAGCCAGGTTTAGAGTTAAAGAAAATTATGTTGAATGTAACTTGAAATTAAATGAAGTATCTACAGAGCATCTAAACTGGACCATCCAAATAAAGTGTTACTGAGTGTTGTTTCTGTACTACTTCTGCTTTACTAAGACAAATTCCTGTTAGCCAAAAATAAAATAAATAAATAAATACATAAACATCTTTTGGTGTAACTTAAAAAGGTGAATATTTCTATTAGCCCATTACGCTCAAAATGTTCACACAATGTAACGAGCAGCTGTTGTTTTTACAGTTAAAAAAAAAATGGAGTGACAAGGTTTTGCTTTGACAGCAACAATATACACCTAGCAGACTGTGGCATAAAGACATTTCACCCATAGCTGAGGCCAATGGTGGCTGATACCCACATCACACTACGGTCAGTTACAGTTTGGTTACAGTATCCACAGTGACTCATCTGTGTGGCATTGAAATAGCAAACAGTGGGATGTTTCATGTATACACCTATATAGTGTATCCTAGCTGAACTGGCTTTAAGGCTAATCCTTTAGTTTAGGCCATAAATGTCAACATTTGGTGAAAAAAAAATGAGAAAACGAGAAACTTTATGATTTATATGACTTCTGTTAGCGCTAAGCTAATGGTGGTGCACAAGAAGATTCTCTTTTTATCTTTTCTCTTATTGTGATATTTACTTAGTTCCTTGAAATCCCAGCCTTATTACATACTAAAGCTCATCATTAAGCAACTAAGCAACTTCAATGCAAACCGACTGAGCTAGTCTGAGATTAGAGGAGTGTGTAATAAAACTTTGCCTTTGGCCATTTAAGGTGTTAATCATCTCTCTACCAGTTATACTTCCCTTCTGCTTTTTGTGGAAGTGTATAAACATGCATGGTTTCTGTGTTTGTAAATCCGCTAAAAACAATTGGTTGCCAAAACACAAACAAACAAAACAAGCGTGATGGGACAATTGTGTCCCAGAAGGTTAGTCACTGCGTTTGAGTCAGTGTCAGTCACGTTGTCCCCTCACACCTACACAAAGCTCACACACCTCAGCTGTCAGAGAGTCCAGCCATGTGCCGTTGGACAGTGTGAGTCACAAACTTCCAGGCGGGGTCAGTTTCACTGCACTGTGTTCTCCTGCTGCCCTGAACTGAACTACCTCCAAACTCACACCTGGAGCCGTATCTGTCTGCACTCCGCCCCGACCACAAAGAGCCGACACTAGACACGGCCCACTCACACTCCCACACACTCGCACCCTGAGGAAGATGATGCCGTCCAAGCAACTTTACCTGCAGCTTACATCTTTAACTACAGGGTAACATTAGTCTCTTTGTAGTGTGTTAGTCATCTGTTGTCATTCAGTCTGTAGGTTAACCTACTTTATTGCTTTACAGTGGAAGGACAAACCCATTTCTTGATTACTGAGGTTAGGTTTGCCAAATCCGAGAATGGCTTTAATTTATTTAATTTCCAAAATGGCCATAAGTACAAGTAATTCATTTTCAAGAGATATTTATGATGAGATATGATAAACGATAATCCACTTGCATAAGGAAAAAGATCAAAGGAAAATAAATACAACAAAGGAAAATGCAGACTGATTGCGTAGCTGAAGCTGGTTGCTAAAGTGTTTCTAGGCAGTTGCTATGACATGAGGGTGTGAACTGAGTGGTTGTTAGGGGGTCGCCAAGTGGTTGCTAGTTGTATGTGAATGGGAGTCTATGGGAGGAACAAGGGATGAAAATACAACACAGAGAAGTGCGGGTCAGTATGTGGATTAGAGCTTGGGGACCTGCCCTGAGTGAGTACATGCAGTTTCATGACTGTCTTGTAAAGGAAATAATACGGCTGGGGTGTGGGTGGAAATGCATGGGACTCTATGGGAGGAACGAGGGATGAAAAAAACAACACATAGAGGAGTGCAGGTCAGTATGGTTGTGCAGTAGAGTTTGAGGTCCTGTCCTGAGTGAGTACATGCAGTTTGGTGGCTGTCGGGACAAAGAAAGAATTGGGCTTGAGTGAAGGCAAAAATGAATGGAAGTGTATGGGAGAACTGAGGGATAAGGAAAAAATGACAAACAGAAGAGTGAAGGTCAGAACAACATTGAATTTGTGCTCAGAGGCCTGCCCTGAGATAGTATATATGAAACAAAGTGTATCGGTCAAGCAGAAGTACAGTAGATGGACGTGCAATTTTTGGCCCCATTCACTCCTTTGGCAAAAAATTTAAATGTAACAAAGATTGTACAAAAACAATACGTCGGATCAAAAAGCTGTATACAAGCAACCATTCCCAATCAGACCAAACATTCCAAATTTGGAACGTCGTTATCAAAAACTGCAGGACGAGTTAGCGGACAAAAATCTGATAGAAAAAGTAGAAGAAGAAGAAAATCACCAAGAACAGGAATTTCCAAAACTGAAGTTCCAAAAGATGATTTTTTTTTTTTTTGGGACTCCTAACAGCGACATCAGGCCCCGTAGACCACCAAAACCATCCCTATTAGATAAACACCACTTAAAGCTTTTATCTTTAAGAGACATAAGAAAGTCAAGCTCCTCTCTTGCTTCAGATCTGACATCATTGAATGTATTTGCAATTATCTGGATCACGAAAACCTTCTAAGACTAAAATTTGGAGATGTAGAAAAATATCCCTGCGGATTTCTTAGAAAAGCTAAAAATAAAGTCTCCTGAAAAGAACAGAAGCTGTAATAAAGGCAAAGGGTGGATCAACTAAGTACTGAAAACAGTATTATATTTAGTTGTTGAGGCTTCTGTGTAATTTTATGTTAAATACATGGTTTTTCAACTTATTTTAAATATAGGCACTTACATATAGAAAAAAACATATGTGTGACACACATCATGACCTTGTATAAAAACAAACTTGTCTATGTGTTTTCCAGAGATTGCTTTATAGTGCAAGGGCAAGAACAGCACTTAGAGGGTTATGTAAGTTGTTGTGGTTTGTAAAGATGGCAGCCTCTGTTGCTTTTGGCTAACATGAGTCACATCGAGAGTGATTTCTCAAAGTGAATAGCATCCTCTCGTCCACTCCTCCAACCACTCTCTCTCTCTTTTTCTCTTGCACACTTTCTTTCTGCTGATTTGAAGCTGAGGAGAGATGGCAGAACTCCTCGGCTCTTGACTGTGGCCGCTCTTACGTCATAACAGCTGCCATCCCTGAAGGTGTGCGTGTTTGTTTCTGTACGTTTAACCTAATCCTCTCTGACTCACCTCTCTCCCCACGTCCCTGTTAAAGAAAAACGGATGCGTTAAAGCTCACAAGTGTGCATCAGCACTGTGATCATCTTTCTGCCCCATTCAAGCAGCTGACCTATTCACAAGCCAAACAATGGACGAATGCAGACATGGTGAATATGTGAAGTGAGAAAGGTATTCCGGTTGATCTGATAAGGTGAGAGAGAAACGGAGGGCGAGAGACAGAGTTTTTACTCACCTCTCATTAGAGTCATAAAATCACTGGGCACGGAGCCGCTCGGCCTTTTCCGAGAACTGAGGGCATTGTCTTCAGCCCGCATGACAAACCCCGACACGCAAGCTGAGGACAGTTAAAAGAAAATGCTTTTGATGGACCAGTCTTTCTTCTCTTGTCTCATGTTGACTTTCCTCTCGTCCTCCATTGATCTCTCCTTTTTAAGTGCTTGTACACCCAAGCCGCCCAATAGGCATCCCTTGGCGATGAAAGCCAAGTGCTCTTTTCTTTTCCTTTTTTCTTCTCCTGCTGCTTTCTTTTCCCTTTCTCGAGGAACAACACACCTGGCGCTTCAGTTGATGCACATCTTTAAAGCATGGAAAGGAAAAAAGGGAAACCTTTTGACAAGTTGTTCTGCTCAGACAATGTCCCGAGCCACTAGCTCCATCTACTAGCCTCGAGGCTAACAAGTGAATCTCTGAGTGACGCTTTGCTAATTTCACAGGACGCTAACTCTGCATGAAAGTCTTGACAACTGACATCTTCTCGTGATTGTTTTTGTCTCTACACACTGTCAGTTTCCAAATCAACCATTAAGCTTGAGACTGACATACGCTAACGGAGTGCTTGCTGTTCGCTCTCTTATCTATCCTTTTAAAATGAAGATCTAGGAAAGCTTTATGGTCATCTCATCTATACATTAGAAAGTAGGGAATGAAATAATGTCCAAACCTTGGGGCAGCATACAAAACAAGATATTGTGGAATTACATGGCAGAATTAGTGCAGCACAATACAAGAAATTAGCCAGATAGCATTAGATAGCTAGAGAGTGGAACAGGGGACTGTGCAAACACATTTAGATGTGCAGACTTGAGCAAATTACAACTGATGTTAAACAGTTTACAGAAAATTATATATCACAAAGTTTGTGCCTAAAAAGAAGTAACTTTACCTGGTTAGAGTTCAAAAAAATTCTTAGCTGTTAGTGTGATAATGTAACAAAATTTTATTCTACATCATTTTAGACCATTTCTATTGGTTCATTCAACATGACATTTGAAAAGGGAGATACATGGTTTTCATTCCAACAGAGATCATACATACATACATACATCATCTAAACCGCTTATCCTTCTGGGTCGCGGTGGGGCGCTGGAGCCTATCCCAGCTGTCATTGGGCGGAAGGCAGGATACACCCTGGACAGGTCGCCAGTCCATCGCAGGGCAGACAGACAGACATACACAGTCACACAATCACACCTAGGGGCAATTTTAGCACGTCCGATCAGCCTGACTGCATGTCTTTGGACTGTGGGAGGAAACCGGAGTACCCGGAGGAAACCCACGCAGACACGGGGAGAACATGCAAACTCCACACAGAAATGACCCTGGTCGCCCGGCCGGGAATCGAACCCAGGCCATTCTTGCTGTGAGGCGACAGCGCTACCCACTGCACCACCGTGCCGCCCCAACAACAGAGATCATATGATGGGTAAATCGCAACATTATAATTGAATGTACAATGAGGAGCACAAGCAGTTTCTAAATTGTAAATATGGACAATAAGAGGTTATTGTGATAAAGTGGCCAACATGAGACTGACATTAGCTGTCTATGAAATTTTCTCTTCTTTATACCGCTCTATAATGCTAAATAGCAGTAGCTACACCAACAGCGAAACAGAAAAACAGCTTTGAAGTTCTGTTGTAGCATTGATTTCATAGTTACTGCAGTTTTGCAGCCTAGTTGAACCAAGAAATTTTGACACAAGATTAAACTTGTGCATGCCGCTGGTCAAAAGACTTACTTGTGAATAAGGAATTTCTTTACTGCTGGCCAAGAGACTTCATAGGTAAGGAGTTTGCCTGCTGCCAGCCGAGAAACTTTTACTTATGGGTAAGGAGTTTGCTTGTCACCAGCCGATGGTAAAGAGTTTGTTTACTGCCTACCAATAGACTTCCAATCAAAGGTGAGGAGTTTGTCACCAGCTGGGCGATTTTCCCTCATGGGTATAGAGTTCGGATTCTGCCAGTCGAGAGACTTTCTCTCATGAGTAAGGAGTTTGTGTACTGCTGGCCGAGACTTTCCCTCACAGGTAAGGAGTTAACTTGCCACTGGCTGAGAGACTTTCCCTGACAGGTAAGGAGTTAACTTGCCACTGGCCGAGAGACTTTCCCTCATGGGTAAGGAGTTAACTTGCCACTGGCCAAGAGACTTTCCCTGACAGGTAAGGAGTTAACTTGCCACTGGCCGAGAGACTTTCCCTCATGGGTAAGGAGTTAACTTGCCACTGGCCGAGAGACTTTCCCTCATGGGTAAGGAGTTTGTTCAATGCTGGCCAAGAAAACTTCACTCATAGGTAAGGAGTTTGATTCCTGCCAGCCAAGAGACTTTTACTCATGGGTAAGGAGTTTGTTTACCACTGACTGATAGACTTTTCTCATGGGCATGGACTTTGCATGCCACTGGCGGAGAGACTTTACCTCATGGGTAAGAAATTTGTTCACTGCCAGCAGAGAGACTTTCCCTTCTGAGTAAGGAGTTTGCTCACCACCTGCCAGGATACTTTCCCTTGGGGGTAAAGAATTTGCTTGTTACCAGCCTTGAGACTTTCTCTCATTAGTAAGAATGTTGTTTGGCACAAGCTGAAAGACTTACACTCACTAGGTAAGAACTTTCCTTCACTGATAAGTAGTGGTCAAGATCCATCTCTGACCACTTCAAAATGAGGTTTGAGTGATCTGATCATAATCTGATCACAATGCAGGTGCGTTTACACCTGACTTTTCATGCGATCAAGTCAATCCAATCTTACAACATATGTTAATGCAAGGTGTAAACAGCCTGCATCTGAAGGTACAAGTACTTGTATTTGCAGGTTTATTGAGTTGCTTTACTCAGGATACCTGCTACAACTGTAGCAGTCTAAATCAGTTTCCGATGCCTTTTCAACACAGCTCTAATACAGCCAAATCTGGCAAATAAACAGAGTGTCAAATCTATGTATCTAAGATCTCTTTGCAGCTCTGATTACTGAGAGGAAGTTCTTTGCTTAGTTTTTCATATTCAGCTACTCCTCCACAGTAAATTACGGCCTTGATCCTTCACAAGACTTGCCAAAAACAATGAGCTTCCATTACTCCTTCGAAACATGTTATTGTTGGGTCATAATGATCTTGTGTTAGCAAATTTCCATGCCTGATTTCATTTTAGTCCATAATAGGATGTGACTGAAACGTTCTGTGTGGGTCAACTAGATCTGGATTGAGTTCAAGTTGTATTGAGGATCTTCACCGGTGAAAGAGTTTTCAAGGCTAGCCTGTTCTCTATTCACCCCCATTATAACACAGTTATAATACAGTGTTTTCACTATTTTCCAATTTATTATGACTGAGAATATAAAGTAACACATATAGAATTATGCAATGACCAAAAACTTTTAAACAAATTTCTAGAAATTTCCATGCTTTAAAGTAGCTCCACTTTACCTTGACTAAGCTGTGAACACTCTTGGCATTCACTTCAAGCAGCTTGATGAGGAACCATCTTGTATGCTCTTCCGTCAGACTTGAAGAGGACTCACAAATGCAAAAAAGAGACCTTGTTGGCTGCTCAAAACTTGTTGGGAGCACGGGTGTGTTAAAAAAAAGTATTTTCATTCACTTTAAAGGTTTTGTTTTGGAAATCAGGTCATATGTAGGCATCAGTTTTACTGTTATTACTATTAATTGTAATAATATTCAATAAAGCTAAATGTCTTTAAGATGTAAAACATACATTCAGTCAGCCACTTTTGACCGGTAGAGTATGTGAGAGGTAAGGCTAAACACATCTCTTAAATGGCCATTGTGTGCACGTTTCAGATTTATGGTTGCAGCCACAATGTAAAATGCAGGCTTGGCCCAAACACAGTGATAAGGATCTCCCATACACGCACTACACCCTGCCTCCTCCAGGCCTGGCCTGGATTTGCTCTGCTGTTGAGTTTGGGCTGTGGTGACTCTGTCCTGGTTGGGGGCCTCCCCTGGACTCGCAGCGAGCGATTGCGCCTTTTCTTTCTCTTCTCTTTCCCTCAGGAAGCTGATAAGCCCCTGCCAGCAGAGACCAGTTCACCCGAGGCCACTCACACAGCATAGCACTTAAACACGTATCTCTCTCTCTCTCTCTCCTTTCCCTTACTCACTTTCTGTCCTTCCCCCTCAGCCTATCAGTTTCTCTCTATATATTCCTTTCAATCTCCCTTTTTTCTGTTCCTCTGTCTCGCAGTCTCTCTTTCTTGCCCTCTTTCTTTTTCTCTCCCTTCTATATTTTTCTCTCTCTCACCAGAATGAACTATCTCCCTCTCTCTCTCTCTCTCTCTCTCTCTCTCTCTCTCTACACATATATATCGCTGTGTTGCTCTCTCTTTCACTCGCCCCCCACTCTCTGTCTCTGTTTTCATCTACTCTGTCTCCTCATGTCTCTCTCTCTTGTCTTTTCTGACGTAATTAACAGTGGTGTTTTATCTGATGGTCATGTCTTGGATGGAACTCTAAAGATTAGTGTGTACTGTGAGGACCCATAATAAGCTGACCTTCTAAAGAAGAAGATAGAACTAAAAAAAAGAAAACAGGAAAGATATGTGTGTGTGTGTGCTTATTTAATAGTAGTGATACCATCTCAGTCATGTTAATGTGTATAAAAACAGACTTAAATTCTCTATCTCTCTCTCTCTCTCTCTCTCTCTCTCTCTCTCTCTCTGAGGGTTTTTTTTTCAGGGACAAGGAGGAGAAGGGGAGTTCCATCTGCTGGTTAAAAATACCAGTGAGGTCAAAAACACTCCAAAAGCCTTAAGTAAACAGGACACACTCAGAATAATATCAAGCCCCCTCACCACTTTCTAATGGCTGCTGTTTTCTTGTGTTGTCAGACTTTCCCCTCAAATAGCTTTCGGTTCTGCTGGCTCCCCGAGTGCCTGCGACCGCTTTATGAGGTCATATGTCATCCATTTAACAATTAAGGATTGACACTAAATTTAGAGTTATGCTGGAATTTGCAGCTGCCACCTGCTTCAGCCCCAGTGAAGTTTCCATTAAACACTGCGGAAGAAAGTGCATGTTAGATGCCAATGGACTGAGAGAGAGAGAGAGAGAGAGAGAGAGAGAGAGAGAGAGAGAGAGAGAGATTTTTGTTCTCAGTCAAATCTCTTCTTTATTTTCTCCAATTTACTTTTCTCACAGTTTTTCAGTTGAACTATAGACTTCTTAAACATTAAATGTTAGTTGCTGCTATTTCAGTGTTGCTCTGGCAGTGCTGTGACTGCATGTGGTCACACCAACAAAGATTACTGTACTGAATTGAATTGAATTGAGAGAGAAAGAAGAGACAGAGAAAGTGACAGGGAAGAAGAGAGAGAGAGATAGAGAGAGAGGGAGAAGGAGAGAGAGGATCAGGGAGGGGGAGATAGAGAAAGAGAGGGAGACTGAGTGAGAAAGAGAGGAAGATTGAGAGAGTGACAGAGAGGAAGAGAACAGAGAGAAAGAAAGAGAGAGACAGAATAAGAGAAGGAAGGAGACAGAGGGAGAGACAGAAAGTGAGGGGGAGAGAACGACAGGGAAGGAGAGAGAGTCTTCTACGTGTTTGTGTTATTCAGTGCTAATCCCTCTGTAGTCTTCAGGCATGTTACTGATGGAGTTCAAGGAGGTCGAAAGGTCACTGGGTTCAGGGTTTATTTGTATAGGAAAGACTGAAGGGTTAGTTTATCGTAGGATTGAAAAGAGCGAGTGAGGGAGAGATTCCTCCCTTAAATGGATCTATCTTCTTTACATCGCTGTAACCAGGAGAATCAAATGAATGGCATACACACGTGCTCACAAACACACACTCGGCTGTAAGCGTGGACATCTATGAAGAGGTTCAAGCTGACAAAAGCATCTTCAAAGGCTATGAAAACCTGTAACTACATTTTTTTGAACATTTTCAGAAATAAAGTGCCTCAGAAGGATCCCATATGGGAGAAAAATATATGGACATATACTTGCTCATATTCAAAATATATGTGCAATATACAGTGATGCTTGAAAGTTTGCGAACTCTTTAGAATTTTCTATATTTCTGCATAAACTTGACCTAAAACTTCATCAGAAGTCCTAATAGTAGACAAAGAGAACCAAATTTGAAAAATGAGACAAAAATATTAGACTTGGTCATTTATTTACTGAGGAAAACGATCCGGTATTACAGATCTGTGAGTGGCAAAAGCATCTGAACCTTTAGGATTAGCAGATAATTTGAAGGTGAAATTAGATTCAGGTGTTTTCAATCAATGGGATCAGGTGTGAGTGACCACCCTGTTTATTTAACAGGGATCTATCACAGTCTGATCTTCACAACACAGGTTTGTGGAAGTGTATCATGGCACGAACAAAGGACATTTCTGAGAACCTCAGAAGAAGGAGTTGTTGATGCTCATCAGGCTGGAAAAGGTTACAAAACCATCTCTAAAGAATTTGGACTCCACCAATCCACAGTCAGACAGACTGTGTACAAACAGAGGAAATTCAAGACCATTGTCACGCTCCCCAAGAGTGATCGACCAACAAAGATCACACCAAGAGCAAGGTGTGTAATAGCCTGTGAGGTCACAAAGGAACCCAGGGGAACTTCTAAGCAACTAAAGGCCTGTCTCACAGTGGCTAATGTTAATGTTCATGAGTCCACCATCACGAAAACACTGAACAATGATGGCATGCATGGTAGGGTTGCAAGGAGAAAGCTGCTGCTCTCCAAAAAGAACATTACTGCCTGTCTGAAAATCACATGGAAAAGCCAGAAGGCTATTGGAACAACATTTTGTGGACAGATGAGACCAAAATAGATCTTTTTGGTTTAAATGAGAGGCATTATGTTTGGAGAAATGAAAACACTGCATTCCAGCATAAAAACCTTATCTCATCCGTGAAACACAGTGGTGGCAGCATCATGGTTTGGGCCTGTTTTTGATCTGGGCCAGGACGGCTTGCCATCATTGACAAAACAATAAACTGAATTATACCAGCAAATTCTAACGGAAAATGTCAAGACATTTGTCCATGAGCTGAAACTCAAGAGAATGTGGGTCATGCAGCAAGACAACAACCCTAAGCACACAAGTGGTTCTACCAAAAATTAGTTAAAGAAGAATAAAGTTAATGTTTTGGAATTGCCAAATCAAAGTCCTGACCTTAATCCTATAGGAATAGACCTGAAGCAAACAGTTCATGGGAAGAAACCCACCAACAGAACAGAGTTGAAGCTGTTTTGTACGGAGAAATGGGCTAAAAGTTCACCAAGCCAATGTGCAGAACTAATCAACAATTACTGAAAATGTTTAGTTGCAGTTATTGCTGCACAAGGGGGTCAACTGTGCTATTTAAATATTTGAACATATGCCAACATATGCAAATATATGTCAATATATTCATGTAGATGAAATATTTGTAATAGTGTCAGTTTTAAAATGCACTTATGTCGAACATAAACGGAAATATATTACAAACTTCACACATTTTGAATAATCTATGGAAATATATTTTCTCTGGATATGGGTTGGTACTATGGAGTTTATGCAGCTACTGTAAGCATGTTGATGTTGTGGTTCATAGGCTCTTTCTATAATCAGTCTAAAGCACAATTCAGGTGGGATTAGTTGTACGTGAGGAGGTGAGTTAATGTAAATACTGCTGTCATTTCTCAGTGATTTCAGAGACGGTATGCTCCTGTGTCAGTAAAGACTCTGGTGAATTTGCCTTCTATGAGATAACCCCAGGTTATATTAATCCTGTGTGAATTGTGAATTGTTATGTTGGTATGTTCTCCATCATGTCTTGTGGAAAAGGAGTTTTTGCATTCTCTGTTAGGTATAGAGAGACTTGAAAAAGCATTTAATTGTATTCTCTGAAGACAATATGTATTGTCTTACCTCCAGCGTATGACTCAGAACATTAAAACATGTAAAATGACAGAACATGACTTTGATTTTATACAGCAGTGGTGATGTAGACTTGAAATTCCTCAGTTAATGGTTAATGCCAATGACATATTATGATTATATGAAATGTTTGGACATGTTTTCTAATTTATGCTGAGATTTTTTTTTATCCAGTGCAAATGGATCATAAACATTACAGACTATAAAAAAAATACATTACTCCACCCTTTCTTATGAAACTAGTCTAGTCTGAAGAATATTTAACTTTGTGATACATGTTGCTGTTCAATGTACCAGCAATACCCATTACATAATCAGAAAGACATAACATTTGTGTGGTTTTCTATATCAAAAATGATCATAATTCATTCAACCTCTCTTTATCCCTTACAATTAAACAATGTTTTATACAATGTTTTTGCTACTGTGTCATGTAAATGCACGATGACTGATTCATGTGAATGATCTCTGATTGGCTGTCCTGTATTGTGCCTCATTCAAAAAGCACTCAGAGCTGAAACATTCCTTATAACTTCAATGTGGGGAGCTAAGCTGCTGTCAGCTGTATAGATGGATATATGCAAATGAGTTGGTTCTCATGACATCAAGAAACAATACATTTAAAGCAGGCAGTTTTCGCAGTGTGGTTTCCATATATATATATATATATATATATATATATATATATATATATATATATATATATATATATATATGAACTGTATGGAATGGGTAGTGAATGGTATGTTCAGAAACTTTAATTATGTTTACATATTACTTCAAACTCCTCTCTGAAAAGGGCCCATGATTGAATTCCCCTAATGGCTCAGTCAGACATCCCACCACACACAGGCATGAATCACCAAACATGTCCATCATACTGACATGTAGTCAAACACAGGCACACGGAGATTAGCCTGCACTTAACTACATAACTGAACTGCTGAGTCAGCACTTTGTGCAGCTACACTGAGCGCGCTCAGTCTGAAGCGAGGACCAAGGTGGCAGTTGTTTATCTCTGCAGGATGTTAGTCAGGCCCCTCGAGGCAGGGCTAGGGAATAGGCATGTCTACAGACGCTCCAGCAAGGGGGCCTTGGTTCCATAATTCTGACTCATTGCCCAGTAGTGCTAGCGGCATCATCTTTACCGAAACATGAGTGAGGAAGGTCACCAAGTCCACACTGCTTATCCTGAAGACCAGTAAAACCCTTGTCATGATCTGAAATGTCAGCTGTTTTTGTTTTGGTGAGTATGTTATTTGTTTGTTGCCACTTGCACGTGTTAGCTGAGCTGTTCGATTAGCCAAAGGCAGTAAAAATGCTAATTAGTGAGTTTAGTTGTCAAAAAACAGTATTTAGCTCGGAAGTCTGGTGGGTTTAGGCCTTGCCATACAATCTCACCGTCCTATACTTGAGTACTCACAAGTAGTAATAATGACCCTCAGTGAGTCGTGAAGTGAAAGAAGCCCTGAGGCTATCCAGAACCTTCACACTGAGCTCGCCACCAGTCTGCTCCTCATTAGCAACCTAGCTTCTCCTCTCAGCTCCCCCTAATTTCCTCAAGCCCTCTCCAGATTGGCTCTGCAGCCCCTCGTCTGGTAATAAGAGTCTCTCTTTCACAGCTGACCCCTCTCGGTGATCCCTGTGCTAACTTGCTAAGCGCTAATTTCATTAGCGGGTGAAAGGTCACGCTACCTGTGCTCTCTGGGGCTCTGCTTGAATCAGGCGGTGTGTAATAATAGGTGTCCAGTTACGTCCTCCTGTCTCTGCTGCTAATGGCAGCTCCAGGGGTCACAGGGCATGGGTCAAAAGTCAGGTCACAGCGCTGGGAAATGCAGGCCATGAAGGTGGACACAGATGGCAAAAACTGTAATCCAAATGCTAAACCGTTGATGGTGAAAAAGCATTTAGGTGCGGTTTATTTTTGCTGGACGAGTTTGTTTATGTATTTGTTTGGGTGGAAACAGTGCCGTGCAAATGCCCTTTTGAACTATGCGTGAGCAAAAAGTGGTAAACACAGCTGAATTGGACACATTGCAATGGGGTCCGCTTGGTCCTGGCTTAATTGTGCGTGACTTAAGTGTTTGAGGGGGAATGAGGAGAATGAGGATGGTAAAACTGAGTGATGGGTGGATTAAATAGCTCAGCAGGAAAGGAGGATTGTCCTTGAGGAAGATTCTGAGAGCAGTGAGAGAAAAAGCACAAAGTCTGCCCATGCGTTTCATTACTGTTTTTAACATGCCTCCACCAATTTACCTCATGACACAGAAGTGCGGAGCACATACATTACACAGGTTGCCACTTGCAGGACCAGAGGAGGAGGAAACAACGAGGAGTGGAATTTTCAGTAAGAATGCAGTCGACTTTGGCGAGTCTAGCCTCAGTGAGCTCATTAGCTAGCTTAGAAACTTTGTAATGCAAAACATTGTTGCAAAGTCTACACAATGATAAATAATTGTTGTGCCTGTCTTAAGCTTCAGATTTACAGTCAGAACTGTGGTGCATTGTGCCTTTTTTTGGTTAGTGCTACCTATGTAGATCTTAGCTGAGTAAGCTAGCAGAGTAAAGAAACTAAGTTACATCAGCAGATATGTATAACAGATGGAGTAAAGCCCAGTTTGAACCAGGCATCTCTAATTGCTCAAAGAAGTCATTTGATTGCAAGTCCTTTGCAATGAACAATGAACCCAAATTTCCAGAGTTCTTGCATCCTCATGCCTCTTTTCCATCTTAAACAAATAGAAGTGACCGCCAAAGCTCTCCTTCAGTTGCGAAAAAAGTTTGGTGGCTGTTATCACCATGGACAGGTTTAAATGATATACTGCTGTCCGTCGCTGTTAATTGCAAAACTGATAGCTAACAGGCTAAAAGAGTGCACTATGTAGGGAGTAGGAAGCCATTTGACATTCAGCCCCAGTGTGAGAAGAGGGCGCTGCTGGATTGGTGCTAAATCAGACTTGTGGTGGTAATTTGGTGACCGAAAAGTACTGATAAAGTGAAGGCTTTTGCATTAAGCAGTGCTGTATTATCATACGTTCATTGTTATATTACAAAAATGTAAAAAATTTCATGAAATGACCGCAATATACAGAAATGGGCGACCAAACATTCTTCACCTCATTCAGTCCATGGTTGCTTGCCAACGACACCATATGCTAAAGGAACTACATTTCTTGGTGGAAAAACTATTAGTTATTAATACATTTTTTTCTGATAAACTGTGCATTTTATCATATTTTGTGTTGGCTGCTGGTTTATAAAAGCAATAAGCCACTTAAGGCCAGACATTACTGTGATTTTGTCACAGGGATGGGTGTTCTTAGGCACGACATGAAGTGGAGCGGAACGTCAGGTCAACAATCATGTTATGTTTAAAATTTCATTTTTTTCTCTCTACTTATGAAAGCTACATTATAGTGAATAATTGCCATCTGCCACACACCTCTCAAAAAACCCAAAAGTTCTGCTGTTGAAGTCTACATCTGTGTTCACTTGATCCCTCACCCCTCCAAGGAGTCATCTAGCAAACTCACTTAACTAATAGTGTAAAATAACTGCAGTTAAGAGAATGGTGATTCCCAAGTTGGTGGTGAGGGCAGGTTATTAAATGGTTTATTAGTATTGGAATGGAGGATTTGTTTCATGCTCCTTTTCCCACAAATTCTTCTGAACTTGAGTAAAAGGTAGGGCACTGCCTCTATGGCACATATCCCCTCTGGGTGATTTTTCCTGCTCCATTTTTAACTAACTTTTAAAGCTCCTTTTGGGAGGCTCACAACCTTTCAAGTCAATTTTTAGGACTGAGGATACAGAATAGACTCCAGGGGTAGTGGAAAAAAAACAAGAGGTGCAACTGTTTCCTTTGCTCATCATCATTTCAACAGCACTGCATTAAAGCTAACACAGTCTCCCTCTCAAAACCTCCAAACAGGGAAATCTAAAACGATGCCGTGCATTTCAAAACACAGCTGCAAGGTTTGGATTAGTGTGGACATGTTCTGGAAGTGAGCGCAAGTGAATGAGAGGAGGCTGTTAGAACATGGTTCATCGCTTATTCCCAGAACCATAAACACACCTCACAGCAGGTGTGTAAACACCACGGCACTTTCTGTAGGTATGCCAGTGCTGGTAGCAGAGCAGAGTTGTGGCCTTGGCTTCATTGTTATGTGTATGAAACTTCTTTGTGAAAAGTGCTGATGTAGGATAAATCTTCTTTTCACCTCTGGTATCCCAGTCACTGTAATTTTAAATTTAAACTGTCAGAGAAAACTCAATTTTCTTTTCTTTTCCTTTTTTTTATGAAAGTTTGATTTACTTTTCTAAAGTTTCAAATCATTCACTCAGAAAGTCCATATAGTTAACAGTATACAATACTGTGTAAAATGACCACCTCTATTTACTGACTTACCAGTCAGGAAGTATTTCTGAGGAGATTAGATATAAGATAATCCACTTGTTTCAGGAGTTTCCAAAACTAGAGTTCAAAGAATTATGAAAAGACATTGAGGAAATGGGACTCCTAAACACCGTGAAAGGCCTGGTTCAACAGTGCTTAAAGCTTTCCTCTTTGACAGAGAGGAGAAAATCAAGCTGCTTCAGATCTGAAAACATCCACAGGTGTTTCTGTTCATCCTTTCACTTGAAGAAGACAACTGAGCCCTATGAGTCTGAAAGGATGTGTAGCTGTTCAAGAAGCCCTTACAGAGACAAGGACAGACAACATAAAAGAAATCAAAGAAGCTGCTGGTGTTCTCTGAACAATGGACTGGCCATTTCAGAGTCCAGACCTTTACATCATTTACTGTGTTTTGGGATTATTTGGATTATGAGAGGCAGAAAATGCAGCCAAATTTGGAGGTGTGGAAAAATATCCCTGTAGATCTCTTTGAAAAACACGTCATAGTGTTTCTGCTTTTTGCTTGATGCTGAAAAATGAATAATTTGTCTTTAATGGCAATTTTTACTGGAAATGAAATAAAGTTGAATTGCATTGTACTTGACTAGTGCTGTGTATACATGGAATATCATCTCCAAAACAGCCAGTTTTGCATTCATAATTCGCATGCGGAGAAAACGATTAAACGTTGTGCTGTTTATGGCTGTCAGGAAGCAAATGCATCACTACAGTCTTCCAAAAGTTCCAGACATCTGAAAGGAGTGGCTGAAGTATATATTTTCAATATAGTCATCTTTTAGGATATCAGTCTGAATATTATTATTTTTTTTTTACCCAATTTTCTCCCCAATTTAGTCGTCTCCAATTCCACCCGTTAGTTAGGACTCCCCCAATCACATGATGCTATCAACGCTAGGAGGGTGAAGGCTAACACAGGCTTCCTCCGAGACCTGTGAAACCAACCACTGCTTCTTTTCGAGCTGCCGCTCACGCAACGTCACTGGACAGCTGAACGCGCTCGTAGGAAAGCGCCAACCGCCAGATCTGTTACGTCAGCTAACAGACGCCTGCGCTGACTAGCATCGCGCTGAGTGATGGGGGGGAGAAGGAGGGCCGATCCTACCCACCCAGAGAGAGTGAGGCCAATTGTGCTCTCTCGGACTCCCGGCTACGGATGGCTGTAGCATCACCAGGGATCGAACTCTCGATCTCCTAATGATAGGGCCAACGCTTAGACGGTTGCGCCACTCAGGAGCCCTAGTCTGAATATTTTAGTCCATTCTGCTTTCATAGGTCATTTACATATATCAGACTTACAAAAAGTTACAATAACCAAAACAGCCTGTTTGATCAGCAAAAATGAACTAAGACTGTTTTTGATACAAAGAACACAGGGCTTTCTAGGCCTCCGGAGAAAGCCTGATGATTTCTGGGAACTAATACGTTTCTGTAATTCTGTAATTTTCAGTCAATTTTTATTTAATAGACATATGCTTGTTATATTTAAACTGTAGTTGAAAACAAAGAATTAAACGCCACACTTAAAATTGCGAAATCAGGATTTTTTTCCCCCATAGTATCTAGGTACATACAGGTTCCATTGGTTAAGACTTCAGGAGCTGGACTGAAGGCCTTAAATGTTAGGTTTATCATCAACATAATTAGACCATGGAGTCAACCAATTACTGTTTTATTTCCAATAAGTAGGACGAATTATATAGGAAAAAAATGTCACTCTGAGCCTCTGTAAAAATGCTATATACAAGGTAAAATAAATGTTAATGTCTACTGCAAGCTTTAAATAAACATCTTCTTTTACAAGCTTCTTTTACAAGCTTCAGATAACTGTGTTTAATCATTAATGGCTAAAAAATGTGCATGTCCACCAGTGTTAGCTTAACTGTAACCTACTATAAGAAAGGGGCACTAGTAGAAATTATCATTATCATGAGGATAGGGTTTGGCATTCATCGTCCAAATTGAAGGCCTAGCTCTAACGGTCAAGGTTTACCACTGGAAAAAAATCACATAAATGACATAAATGGACTTCTGGGGAAAGATTTAAAATCCAAGAAAATGTGGCCTAAAACAACTCTATTCTTGTGAGCTTCTCAGTGAACAGTTTCTGCCCTGTTCTTACTCTGTGGTACTGAAGTAAGGAGGTTAAAGATCAAGGTAGATGGATGCTATGCTGCTCGTAGGGGGAGAGAAACAGCCCAGAGCTCGTGTTTGCTAAACATCTCAGAGCCATTGTGCTGATGTAGGAGTCTGAGGTTCGGTACTGTTTCTCATAAGTGATGGCCAAAGAGCTGCACTGAGGAGGAAGCTTCACTCACGGTTTTTGTGCATGTTCCCATTTCAGTAACCACAGAATTACTTCCAGTCACACACTGCTGGTTTAAATGAGCAGCTTGTTTTCTCATCAGGACATTGGCCAGTGTCAACGCGAGAGGTCTGAAGTGAGTTTGTGTTGAAGAATGTCAATTTGTCAGCTGGTAGTGGGGAAATGAACATAAAAGGACTAAGTCATTCAAACTTTGTGAGTGTATACAAGGAATGGACAGAACAATTGGAGAACTTGACAATTTATTAATATCAAGTACAGAATCAAGAGTAGGGCCTTTCTTTGCCTTGAATACAATACAGAATCTTCTATGTGTGCATACAAGTCCTAAAATCAGTGTTGTAAGGTACCTTTTTCAAGATTGTAAGAAGAACATTGAAATCTAACTTACTATCTGGGCTCCAGAACATCCATACCCTTACTGGCCACATTATTGGAACCCCCTCCCTTACAGCTCCACTTTACTGGTGAACAGTGTAGCACTGTTGATGTACAGTTTGTGTCATTCTCTAGCCCTTTATCAGTGGTCAGTTTCTGACTACAGAGTCATTCTTGGCTCAAAAGTTTTGGGTGGTGGCCCACCCTCAACCTGACAGTGACACTGATGTGTATACGAACTCCAGAACATTACAGTGTCTGATATATTCATACCAGGACCAAACAGGCTACCATGTCAATGTTGCTTCTGTGCTGAGAATGATACACCGTCCAAATAATATCTGGACAGCAGCAGTCCTGTGGTCAATAACTGACCAACAATAAATGGGGTAGGAGGCAGCTATACATATATATATATATATATATATATATATATATATATATATATATACACACACTATATCACTAACATTCTTGGGCAACACTCCTAATGCTACATGTGTCTACTTCTGTAACATTATTATATTGTAAGATGCTCTGGATAAGAAAGTCTGTCAAATATGTAAATGTAAATCATATCATTGTCTTCTTGTGATATAGGAACATCATGTGAGAGCAGTGTTTGCACCATAGGATGTACCTGGTCATGTAAAATAGCTTTATATTCCTGACTGTCACATGACCAGTCATAGGGTCATCAGTTTTGATGTGTGGTCTCTGTTCTTTTTCTTTTTTGATGCTGATTGTATGATTTTCTTGTGTTCCACCTGACATTTTCAATGATTTAACAGTTAACATGCATCTGCAATACACACACACACACACTGGCACACGTATGAGTGACACAATCATTAATAATACATGTTAATTAAAGATTAAATATATATGTTTATGTTGAAAGTAAATGTTGATATGTTAAAACACATTAAAATATATGTGTGCATATATTTTTAATGTTTAAATTAAAAATATATATTCAATGTTGATTGTAGCCCATCTGATGCATTGCATGATTTGTTTTAGCCATCCTTAAGTCCTTCATTAGTGGTTAGTGTCTGACCACAGAGCCACTATTGTTTGGATGGTTTTGTGTGATGGTCCACTCTCAGCCTGGCAGTGACACTGATGCTGTGTCTAATGCACTTGTACCAGCATTACGCATACTACCGTGTCATTACTGCTGAGAATGAACCACTGCCCAACAGTGGTCCTGTGGTCAGGAAGTGACCGATGATGAATGGCATAAAGGTTGGGTGATAAATCGTGTAGCAACACCTGGGCTACAGTCTGAACACTTGTACAGTGGACCTATAAGCTATAGTTAATATCTAATAAAGTGTCCAGTGAGTAGAGCAATAAGGTAGGTGTTCCTAATAAAGTGTCCAGTGAGTGGAAGGTAAAGGCAGGTGTTTCTGCTGAACTGGTTGATGAGTGAAAGAACAAGATAGGTGTTTCTAATAAAATGGCCACTGAGTAGAGTATTAAGGTAGGTGTTTCTACTAAAGTGGTCAGTAAGTGGAAGAACAAGGTAAGTGTTTGTATTAAAGTGGCCAGTTAGCAGAAGAACAAGGTAGGTGTTTCTAATAAAGTGGCCAGTGAGTGGAAGAACAAGGTAAGTGTTTCCAATAAAGTTTGCCACTGAGTGAAAGAACAAAGAAGGTGTTTCTAATAAAGTGGCCAGTGAATGAAAGAACAAGGTAGGTGTTTCTAATAAAGTGGCCAGTGAATGAAAGAACAACAAAGGTGTTTTTAGTAAAGTGGCCAGTGAGCGAAAGACCAAGGTAGGTGGCTAGTGAGTTAAAGAACAAGGTAAGTGTTTCTAATAAAGTGGCCAGTGAGAAGAACAAGGTGGGTGTGTTTAATAAAGTGGATTTTATAGTTTAAATGGCCAACAATAGTTGGTTAAACACTGGGTGCAGTGCAGTGAGTATTAGCTTAGTTAAACAACACTGATGTTGCCTCTGCTCCGGTTTGCTTGGTCGCTTTCTGTATGTCAGCTTTCTTCTATCATGTCTTAATGAGACACAAGCATTATAAGTACAGAGTTCCAAAGCTTATTACCTCCACTAACATCAAGCCACATCTCCGCTTCATTGATATTAATGAAAACAACTTAATTAAGTCAGAGAAAAATGGTTACAAGCCAATTAATAGCTTTAAAGTCTGACGTGTTCAACTTCTCTTTTTTTCAGCTGAAGTAAATGCTGCTTCTTCACCATGTAAAAGCTTAAAGGTTGGACAATATTCACTCATCACTTAATTAATGCAGAACATGTGGAGCTCATTTTTACTCTCAAGGGCGGCTTGTGTGACAGAATAACAGTGTTGATGCTGAACAGTTGTGGGTAGAGCAAAAGAGAAGCATGGAGATACAACTTGCTTGCAACAAAATGCTTTTACTTCTTCTTATCAGAGGAGAAGTATGCCTCCTTGAATGCTCAGGCACAGCGTGCATTTCCTGTGATAGTGTTGGATTTCCTGTCAGTCTTAGCCATCTGTTGTCGTTGCTGTTAGAGCCTTGACATGCCAAGCCAACACTGAAGAAGTAGTGCCAACCACGCCTGACTGATGACTGCCTTCCGTCACCTCATGTCTTCTGTGAAAATTTCTACCTGAACACTCCATAAAGACTACAGATGATGGCTAATGTGTGCATATGTTCCACATTTGCATGAAAGGAAATAACTCCCCATACTAGCGGTTGTCTGTGCTTATAATGAAAAAAATCAAAACCAGAAGACCCGGTACTGTGGAAAGACAAACTAGCCTTGTGTATTTCTGCTCTCATTCACTGATTTATTAGCCTGCGCTGCCAATCAGAGAGCTGTCTCTTACCACCAAAAAGGATTTAACACTCTCCACTGGCCACACAGGCCAACTAAATCAGCCAACTAGTGCCAGTGGTGGAGGACACAGACATTTCACAACGGCCGGTTGGAAGGCGCTCAGACACTGAAAGTCTTGGGAGTCCATTTTAGTACTCAGTCCAGTTTGTAAGGAATTTGACGCTGATATACTTTTTTTTTTTTATTGTTTTGGCTGTGTGCTCCAGCACATCAGATTTGGAGTGAAACAATGACAGAATAATAGCTTTATAAAGGGTATTTATACCTTTTGTACCTGAACACTTATTCGCATTTATACTAAACATATAGTGCACATTTAATATATTAGAGGAATCATCACTGTATGTAGATGTCTCAGGTCTGGAGACCAAAAGAAATTAGAAAGAATCTTAAATATCATGTATATAAATAATTGCCTTAAGTAAATGTATTATATGCTGGACTGCACTGTCCAGTTACATACAGATTTCTCTGTACAATTAATTCTAGACTGTACTATTCAGTTCTGCCAGAAAGACTCAGGAGGCAAGAGTGAAGAAGGACAGTGTTTTATATCCTCAATGGAATTTTACAAGTTATAAGATAACAATTCAGTAGAAATTAAAGAGTATTTGACTTAGGCCCCATCCTCAGTCCAGGTCTTGGAGCGTCGAGACCCTCGCTTATCCTGCTGGATAGAGACAGCAGGGGCGGAGCCTATCCCTGGACAACCAGACAGGTACCCAACTGGAGGTGGTGGGGAGGAAGGAGGGGAACGTCAAAACGTAGACACCTGAAAGCAGCAGAATAGATACATAAGTCGAGTCATTTTAAAGACAGGTGTAGGCCCGTGATTGGTCAGGAGTAATGAATGAATGACGTGATGTGACGAGTCTTCCTGGCAGAACTTTCGCTAAAGCTTCCATTTACTTGTGAGTGCACTGTCCAGTTATGTATAGATGGCATTGTCCAATGTCTTATAGATTGCATTTTCTAATTACTTAGAACCTGAACAATCCAAATAATTATAGTAATTGTAGTGTATAATTATAATTATATGCACTGTCTAATTAATAATTGACTGCACTATCACCTACTTATAGACTGTATTGTCTAACCACTTATAGACTGCACTGTCCAGGTACTTCTAGTCTGTACTGTTTAGTTACTTGTAGATTGCACTGTTCAGTTATTGATAGAATATGCTGTGCAATGACCTATAGATTGAACTCTCAAATTGCTTGTAAACCACACTGTCCAGTTACTTATAGACTGTACTTTCCAGTTACTTATAGTCTCTATAGTTCAGTTTTTTCAGAACACTCAGCCATTGCAGAGCATTAACTCATCTGATCCCATCAGTCACACTCAGGCAATTTTGACTTTGTAATGCTCTAAAAGAGTTAGCGTGTTTTAAACTGAACTGTAGACTGTAAATTACATTATAGACTGTCTTGATTTTATATGAAAAAATGTATGTGTGGGTGGTGTAATTGGTCACATGATAAGCAATATTCTTAAAGCATGCACCCAAAAGAGATAATGTGTGCACTAAAGATCAACAAAAGTGCTTGCAAAAAATACTCGCATCTGTATTTGGTACATCTAATCTTTAGAGCGTCTATATTTGATATTTTAATATTTGGGATGCCATATTTATATCACGCTCACAGTAAATGTGAACAGTGGCAATTGTGATTGAGAAGGCTCACATTTGCTGAAAATAGTCCTCACTATTAACCGGCTTTCTTTTATATAGGTTGACTTAGACTGAAGTTTTGAACGTTAGAACATGTTGATCTACATGACTATATAACCATTTTTATGGTTCGCTGTTTAGTAGGGCTGTCCCTGGACCAGGCACTGTGTGGATGGCAGCATATTTCAACGTTAATGGTACCTTCACAGATGTGCAAGTGACCCACTAACACACCCTCATACCATGACAGACACTGGCTTTTGAACTTTGTGTTTGTAACAATCTGGATAGTTTGTTTTCTCTTCCTCAGACAACTTTTAGCCCAGAGAAGTCTGTGGTGTTTCTGGATGTTGCTGACGTTGTTCTGCTGATGTTACTTTGTGTAGTAGATTCTTTACATGCATTTGTAGATGCAGCGGTGAACAGCGGAGAACTGCTTACAGACAAGGGTTTTCCAAAGTATTCCCGAACCCATAAGGTCATATCACAGAAACATGTTGGTTTTTAATGCAGTGCCATCTGAGGGGTTGAAGGACATGGACATTAATTTTTGGCCTTGCCCTTTACACTCAGAGATTTCTCTGTATTCACTGAATTTTTTAATAAATGTTATGACTGTAGATGTTGAAATCCCCAAATTCCTTGCAATTGTGTTGATAAACAATGGGCCTCATTTACCAATCGTTCATAAGGAGAAATTTCTTCTTAAAACCCACTTACGCAGTTTTCACGAAGATTCTGATATTCACCAGTGTTTTCTTATTTGGGATTTGTTCTTAGGTAAGAACAGAATCTACACACACTCAAGAGCACAAAGGTGTGAACAAATCTGCAGTTTAAGGACACGTCATGAATCTGACGTAGACTTTTACTTAGAAAAAAAAAACATTGTCATTATTATTAAAATATTAGTGAATTAGGCCCTTTGTTCTTAAACTGTTGGACTATTCGCTCACAGTTTTTCGCAAATTGGCAGCTGAGCCTTTCGTAAATGCACCTTTTATTCCCAGTCACAATAGCATCACCCGGTACATATCCACCTGCTTCAGAAAGTTCCAAACCAGCTATTTTTGATCAATTTACTAATTTTCCAGCCCACGTCTCATGTATATTTACAAAGGTCAATAAAATCGGTAAGGTAGAATATTAAATATCTCTTCTTTTTGCTGTTTTCAATTAAATCCCTGTAAAAGACTGTTTACAAATCACTGCTTTCTGTTCTTATTTGCATTTAAACTACTGTTCCAGTTTTTTTGCAACTGGGTTTGTATTTTTATTTCTTGTTTAACTGGATCTAATTGATGAACTGATGCAACTTTTGAGTTCGAAGTTTCCCACTAGCCATGATTGTAAACATTATGTTCACTCACTAATCTACAAGATTTTCTGAAAAGGCTTATAGTTTGTGTCAAGAGTAAAATATATGTACTCAGAAAGTGATCACACCTTCAATCCTGTAAAACTACATCTCAGACTGCTGCTCTTTCCTGACCTTTTCTTGCATTTTAACGGTGGTGCAGCTCAATTAATCCAATACAGTTAATCCAATACAGTTCTGTGTTGTTTGAACCAGACAAGCTTTCCAACATAAATAATGAAAAAAATATATTCATTAGAATGAACAGATTAGAGAAAAGAAGCTTCATCAAACACTGGTAAATTCATTGCTGATTATTAAGTAGAAGTGGAAATATCAGCACAATAAAATACATTTCAGATATATGATATACATATATAGTATGTTTTTAATGACTTTGTAAATAAACTCTTTTGAATTCATAAGGTGGGAAATTGACTTCCGTGGTCACCAACCTTCCTCCTGGAGATCTACTATCCTGAGGAGTTTAGTTCCAGCCTGCACCTCAAATGGTGCCTTGTCCTTATGTAGCACTAATGCATCTGATCCAGACAATCAAGAACTTCTGAAGAACTTAATTAGCTGGAACAGATGTGGTAGATTGTGGTTGGAACTAGACTCAGGATGGTAGGTAGATCTCCAGGACCAGGGATGGTGACCACTAATGTCTCTTAGACAAAATTTAGACATTATGATGGCTGCTAGGACTGCTTTTAGCTGTGCAATGTAGGGCTAGTTTTGTTCATTTTAATAGATACTATTTTATCGATGCATGTAAGAAACCATCAATCTATTTAAAATGATTTGACTGTTCATTATTTGAGGCAGGTGTTTAATGATCTAAGCATGCTATTTGCATGGTGATAATTAGCTATATTAGCTAATAATCAGCCATGTAGCTCCAGCACAAAACTAGAGAAGTAAATTTAGACACCAAACATGTATCGGCCAAACGGCTTCATCTGGAGTAATTTGAAAATTGTGTAAATTTTGACAAACTATCACTTTAATTCGTGTCTTGTCATTGTCATACAGAGTGACTGCAGCCAGTCAAGAGCATCTGTTTGGTAATAACAGAGGATTGCAGCAGTGTTGTTTAAGACAGATACTGTTTGTCATTGTTTATCACAAACACTGAGGGGAAACTGGAGAAGAAAAAAAATCTGTGACAGGAGACATTTCATCAAATTTCATCAGGGTTGGAAAGTATCACATTTGCCTTGGTGATAATGCATTCAGTTTCTGAATAGCAGTAGTAGAGCGTTACGGTTCTGATGGCGTCGTCGAGGTGCGGGGGAGCTTCTCTGGAGGTGTTAAAAAGATGCTTTTCTGCGCCTTTCACATTCAGCTATCAGGTTAAACGCACACCATCTGTTGACCGAAGAGGCCTATATGGTCCAGGAATATGTGAATATCAATTAGCTCTTGTGTGCGTTTCAAGCCTCGGCTGTAACAAGATGCTTCTTATTCACACGCAGCTTGGGGATATGGAAGAAGGTGTGTGTGTGTGTGTGTGTGTGTGTGTGTGTGTATGGGAGGGAGTGGAGTGCAGCCTTAATTAAACCTAATTGATATGCATAGAAAAGGCTTGATTTGTGTTTGAGAATTTGACTGTCACTGGGAGCATATGGTGCCTCAGACAGTGGAAATGCTCCTCTTTCACTCTTCACCACACCAAGAGAGGAGAGAGGCCTTCCTCGGGGGAAAGAGGAGCCAAACCCTTGTCTGGGTGAAAAAAGGGTGGCGCCTGTTTTGGCCTTTACATTTTTGATCTCTGTCTTTCTTTCCATCTGCACTTTGCAATGCATCATGAAATCTTAAATTTCAATATGATCTAATTTGATTACAGTTCCTTAGGAAACAGTTAAACACATTAAGTCATCTTAAATTTCACTATAGTTGGCTCAGTTTGATTATTTCATTAGTCAAAATTATCATCAAACATACGTTGAATGTAACTGGAAGGCATATTTCCACAGCAGATTATGATTCTCTAGGAAATTATTAAGTACACCAAGAAATTTCAAATTTCACCATCATTTGATTATGATTCTTTAGGATTATGTATTAAATGCATAAATGAAACCTTAATTTTAACTACTATTAAATTTGATATGATTCTTTAGGAAACAATTCAATGCATTTTGAATTATCAAATTGCATGGAAGTTTGATCTAAATATCATTCTTTAGAAAATAATTCTGTGCATCAGGAATTCTTAAATTGACATAACATGACTCAATTTGAATTGACACATTTCAATATAACGATTTAATGCATCAAGAAATGTAAAATTTCACAATGATTTGATTATAATTCTTTAGGATTTTTTTATTAAATGCATAATGAAACCTTAATTGGAACTACTATTCAATTTGATATGATTGTGTAGGAAACAATTCAATGAATTATGAAATTCCACACTGATTAAATTTGAATGCAGTTCTTTAGGAAACCATTCAGTGCATCAAAAATGATCAAATTTCAACACAATTTAATCCAGTTTTATTATTTATTCAGACTTAGCTTTAGAAATGCATTAAATATACAAATGTGACAAAGTATTTAAACAGTAAATTAGGATTTTTAGGAAAAATTTCAATGCATTAAGAAATCTTTCACTATGATTTGATTCCAATTATTTAGTAAATGCTTAAATTAATAATGAAACCCCAAATTTCAATATAATGACTCAATGCATCAAGAAATCTCAAATTCGCTTTAGAAAATTATTCTGTACAATAAGAAATCTACTTTTACAGTTTGATTCAATTTGATAATTTGACTGAATGTAAATACAATTGATTATATATGTTTACAGCATTCCACATAATACACTGATGCATTTTCACAGCTCAAAACTGTCCACTATATCGACTAAATCTCTTCTCCATCTCTCTGCTGTTCATTTTCTGTGGGACAGATGGAGAAGTATGGACTGGGCTGCTGGGTCAATGTGGAGTTGTTAACCTGTGCAGATTGCCTTCTCTTCCCCTCGCTCATTTCTCTCTCTCCTCTCTTCATCCTCACACCTTTACACCTCTCCTGTTCCCCCTCATTATTCTGTGTGCTCATTCTAAAGCTGTTGCTCTGGTGAAGCTGTATCTAAATAGATCAGTGCAGCTGTATCCAGTAGAAGGAAATGATGGTGTTCTCTGTGTGGTAATGGTAAGTCCCTCCTGCCTCCCGTAAGTGCCATGAAGAGCCAAGTAGTGCATTTTGGACCCTCATGTTGCTCAGCTGAGGAAGCTCATACATATGCATGTCTCAAGCTTTCAGGGGCAGGTTTGTGAAAAATTATTAATGAATTTATTCATTAATTTCTCTCTCCTTTGAGTTCTCAGGGTCAGGATCAAGTATGTCAAGATATTTAATTGGACAAGCAAGCATAGTCATAACTATTGCTACACTATTTTAATATCCCTAAATTGTTTGTTGATGCGTATCTTGCGATTAAGTTTCATTGAGCGCAATATGTATCAAAGTAACCTTCATTTTCACTTAATGGCTAAACCTAACACTCATTCTAACCCTAACCTAAACCTCAACCCAAAACCTAAACCTAGCCCTGGTCCTAATCCATACCCTCAGCGGGCTCATGATAATTTCAACAGCTGTAGATAATCTATAGGAGGCTATTCAAATAAGGTGGGACCTAAATAATTCAAATAAAAATAAAATACTGTGCAAAAGTTTTAATTTGAGATTAAAAATCTGTTTAAAAAGCTTTTTATCTGGTAAAAGGGTAATGAATGGTGTTCATAGGCAGGCTGCGTGTGCTGAGTTTTATTAGGGGCAATCCAGAACTTAGTCATCACAGGCAGGGAACAAAAAACAGGCAGGCACACACTGTAAAAAATGGCTCATCAGATCAACCTAAAAAATGACTTCATGTAATAACAAGCAATTAGAATTAGTTTTATTCAGCTTAATCAGAGTATTTATTTAGGCTGAATAAAACTAGTTAATTTACTTGTTACCACATGAAGTAATTTTTCGGGTTGATCTGATGAGCCATTTTTTACAGTGCAGGGCAAATTCATGTAGTAAATATGAGGCTACATTCACACAGCGGGTGAAAGTGGCCCAAATCTGATTTTCTCACTGAATCCTAAATTTTCTTTTTTGTTAGTCTGGTCACAGTCTTTTAAAATGTGACCTATATCTGACATTAGACTGAAGAGATCATGCCGGTCATGGCACAGTGAACAATCAAAATAGAGTCAACAGTAGCAGCCACTAGCCTAAAATTAATACTTATGTTAGTGTACAGTGGAGGTTTCAGTTTCATCTTCACCAGCACCACAGGAGCTATCAAGAAGTTCCAATGGCTGACAGCTGGGCTTATCACCCAGGATGCATTAGAGCTCACTGTAAAAAGGGCATGTTATTCGGCCACGGCCACTTCTTTGGTTCGCGTCCTTGTTTTCTATAAACTTTGCTTTCAGACTTTAAAACTGCAGCCATATTTGGCCATTTCTTTTGAAATCTCTTTGGACACTGAGCAGTTGTGATAAGTGCCTTTGAATTTTATTTGTTTACCCCAAATGTTGATGAGGCCTGTTATCTCACTATCTCACCACTGAAATTCTCCCTCACTGTTGTTGCCCATCTTTTCTTCTCAGCAGTGCAAAATTATGACAAATGTATAAATTCCAATCCAGCTCTTAAGAATGAGCTGCATTTCGGATACATATAGGATTTCAGTAAAGTGTCAGTATGAGTTTTGCTGTTCACACTGCCACACAGAGGACACATCTTTGTCACATATGAAGAAAAAAACCTGACTTGGGCCACTTTTACCTGCAAAGCAAGGGTCAAAACACAATCCAAAGAAACATGGCTCAGCACTCACACAAGGAACATTAAGACTTTGCAGGACTCAAGGCCAAAGGCCAAACAAGTGGGCAAATATAGAAGTAATAATGTCCACAAACTATCTGCAGGTGTGTGTAATGAAGGAGGGGTGGAGCCAGGGAAAAGCTGGAGCTGAAATGAGCCATTCCAGACTGGGCAGGTGCAAATAGGGTCTCCCAAAGGTGTGTGTGTGTGGGGGGGGTGTTTATTGTTCAGGTATAAAAGAAAATAGAATAGAATAAAGAATAAAGGCAAATAATATTAGTGTAAAAAGTAGTGGTGCCCAGTACTAATTGCAGTTTTCATCCAGTACCTGGTTTGTCTAATCAGTACTACATCATGTTAGGTCAGGTGTAGTTCTGATGATAGATCTGAATAAATCTATGCGACGACTGAGGGCATCAAGGAGATGTTGGGAACCAAATTTACTTCTTCTAACTCATGTTTGTAAACATGAAAAACTTCTTTCTTTTTTATACTGCATTAATGTTTGTTTGCTTTTATTTTACAGACAACACACTTATTGTTCAGACAAATGGTTTTGAACCGTTAGCTTAGGTGTGTAAAACTTTTGCATTAGGTTTAATATACATGCATTGGTGTATTAAACCTAAATGGCCTATTCATTGTTGATTTAATGTTTTGGATTACATTCTAAATGAACTGTCTAATTCATCTAGATCAATTACTTTTTAATGCATGTTTGATATCATACAGTGAAAATGTATTAGCATTTGTCAAGTTTGGCATGGTAAATAATTTACTTAGGCTAGCATGAAAGAAATGATTATGTGCTGATTTATATATTTTGGTTCAAGTCATTTTCATATAGTCAATAAGAGGATTTAGAAATGTGAATTAAGTACGTCTTTGGCTATAAGAATTCCACTTATTAGAAATTAAACTTATTATCAAGAAAACCTTGCAGTAGTCAGACTCATTGTTTCAGCTGTCCAGCAGTCATTCATCCATGTCGTTGAGCTACACTACATTTCAGTGCTCAGTTTTCCATTTGAGTACAAAGTTTTTAATCCCCAGTTTTCCAATTATTTCAGTTTTTAGTTCTAAAACTCAAGTAAATTGATGGGAAACTGTCATAATAACATGATCATTTGTTATTTTTTCAGTCAGTTGAACAAGTCTTCAGTTTATGCATGTAACAGCCTGATTGCTCACCAGTGGATTTGAGAAAAGCATCCAGCTTCATTATTCAAAAATTATGTGGAAACCGTTCTGATGATTGGTGACTTGGTGATTGGGGATTAAGATTCAAGATTAAAGAGTTTTATTGCCATATGCGCAGTAAAACAGGCAGTTAGTTCCTTACTAACTCCTTTTGTGGCCCATGTTAACTGGTCAGTGCTTTCACAAAGCCTATGCGTGCAAAGCGGCATAGTGTTCCAGACGCTGCACTGAAGCGGTGCAGTATTTAGAGAATAGACCCGGTGCCAATTTTTCCCATGCATCGCACAGCAAAATACACTGAAATAAATAATCAATGACAATGAAATAAAAAATCGTGTACAAACTTAAAAACGCAATTTTTAAAAATTGAATTCAATTCATTATGAAATACTAGTTAAACATTCTGTGCTGCAGAAAGATTTCCCGGTTGGTCTACCAGGCTTGAAACTTTTGCCTAATCACAAGTCAGAATGCTGTCGAGGGTAAACAAATATACCATGCACTTTTAAAAATGATATTTTTATACTCGTTCAAGCTGGAGCACTCGCGCTGACGCATCACTCACGCCATGCAGAGGTAGTATGTGTGAATTAGGCCTTAGGCTTCTCTTCAAGAAATGCAAGTTGTGAATGTTTTGCCATGCATACACTTTATCAGTAAAATGTTACCTTTCCAGTCAGGTATTGATCTAGAGGTGGATTCTCTACTTACTAAATATATCTTGAATGGATAGTGTCAACATGTAAAAAGATCCACACTACAACAAGACAAATCCGAAGGTGGGTGGGCCTATCCTAATTTAAAAAATTGTAACTGGTCATTCACAAAACAAGCCTTTAAACAAATTCTAATTTGCCTTAGTGGAAAATAGAACAGCTCTAATTAGACTGGAGAATTTTTTTATTCTCTGGGGTGTCCACTAAAAATGTGCATAAGGTGTGGTCAAATTAAGGGCAGGGGTTGGGTGAGAAGTGTTGATTGTTTGGCATTTCTTTAAATAAAAAATAATAATAATAATAATAAAAAACAAACTAGGTGACACTTTATTTTGAGTGGTCCTTTTTAGATGAAACAAACACTCAACAGACTCTCAGTAACATGTCAAAAAGATATGAGGGTTAGGATTAGGTTTTGGGTTGAGGTTAAGGTTAGCGTTAGGATTAGGGCAATCCTAGTGTGTTTGTGTTTGTCTACCTCAGGCTCAACAACTGTAAAGTGAAGCGTGACTCTGTGTGTGTGTGTGTTTGTGCGAGTGGTTGAAAGTGCTGATGTCAGCATTCTGGAAGAGACCCAGTCCCTTGTGATTGGTAAACAACACACGTCTTGCAAAACATGTTTGAGAAATAGAAAGAGAAAAAAAGAAAAAAGGGTAAAACTGATAAAATCACTGCTGTCACTACAGTGTGTTGTTGTACCTGCTGGTGAACACAAGTGTGTGCATTTCTCTGATTCTATGTGTTTCTTATGTTTCCCCTACACACCGCCCTGTTTTTTCTTTTCTCTCCTTTTTTCCAAAACAGTGAGTCATCTCCTGTTTTGCAGAGTGAAAACCAAACACATTTTATCTCTGCAGTTTATCCTCATCTCTCTTCCTCTCGGCAGTTAAAAACAATGTGTTGTGCAATTAGAGGGTTGTGTTGTTGGTTAAGAATGGGAATATTCAATTTCAGTATAAAACATTCATTTTCATGAAATAACTCAAGTTTAGGAGGAGAACCGTGGCTGAAGCCCCTCCTTCTTCCAATCTAGCATCCAGTAAATTTCCATCTATCCTCCATTTCCTATGATGAAATGTTCACACCCTTCTGCCAGTTCCTCAGTCCCATCTCACAGTTCTATCTACCTTCTAGCTTAACCCTTGTGTGGTGTTCAGGTCTGTAGGACCCATTTTCAGTTTTTACCAAAAGAAAAAAATGATGTGATTTATTATTATTTCAACCTCAGATTCCTCTGCCTTTGCTCATTTTTCTGTGAAGAACATATAAAATAACACATTTTCAGAGTCTTCACACTGAACCCGTCGGGAATAAAAGGTGGAGGTGCTGTGTCCTTCACTCTGTTCTCCTCCTACATGACCTGTTAGTGTGTATGTGTGTGTGTGTCTGAATGTGTTTATATAGGTGTACGTGTGTGTGAGTGTGGACAACACGGACAGGCTGCTGACTGGCTACAGCTGCTAAAGGAGAACACTATGCTGGCCACTTGTGATCTTTTAAACATCTGGCCTTTTTACATAAATTGTTATGGCTGTATTGATTTTGAAAAACAATAATGTGGTGGGTCCACCAGACCACTGACTAACAAACACATCACACCATACAAGTGTTAACGAAATTGTTTGGTGAAAAATCTCATTTACACAATTTTCCACTTCACCCAGTAGTTTATCAGCCAAAATGTTTGGTGTCCCGATTTTGGTTCTCTAGTTTCGTGCTGAAACTAACCCTAGAAGTCAATAGTCCCCCAAATCTATTCTGTAAATGTGTCCTCTTGAACCACATCCAGCTCTTCAGTTAAGGTCACACACGCTTGTTGATGTAGTTTAGAACACAGAATGACTTACTGTGAACTACAATACAACCTCACTGTGTAGCTGAGCATGGGAGGGCAGCCATTTTAGGCAACTGTTTTGCCAAAATCTGCCTCCTCTTTGTGTTCAGCACATCACAAGCATAGGGATGCTACACATTACTTTAGAAATTTCTATTATTTATTAGTTAAAATAACTGTCAGTCTTGATTTTTTTTTTGATACATGTTTACAAACAAAAACAACATAAATCTCAAACATAACCTTGTGCTTGTAGGCATGTGCGGTATTCAGCAGTGGGGAAAGCTGTGTGACCTAAATGAAGACCTGGGATGTGGTTTCAGTGTCTTGAGAGAACATTTTGGGGATGAATTTACAGAAAACATTTGGGTGACTACTGACTTCTAGTGTTTTTTAGCTATATTACTGCTAAACTAAGGATGCAACTTGGACACCAAACATGTCTTGGCTGATTGACTACATCTTGGCTGAGAGGAGAACTCCAGCACCTCCTCTGTAATGCACCAGGGGGTTCGCCCTGAGAGAGGATTGAACTCATGACCCTTATGTTAGTGGCCGGGAGTGCTAGTGGACAAACCACCTGACAAACACCACAGGATGGCTTCAAGTACAGAGAAGCTGAGGGTGGCACTCTGTGTAGCATGTTAGTCTACTGAAGGTTATAACACCAGTGCTAACCAAAGACTTAAAAGGGATGACCCAAACTAAAAGCTTCCCAAAACTGAATCCAAAAAACTCCCTTCTTCAGTCTCGCCCTTGCCTCTCCCTAAACATGGACAATGGGCAACACTCAAGAGCAACATGCGCATGGCATCATGAACTTAAGACCGAGCGCTGAGCAGTGTGTGAGAACCCCTTAAGTAGGCTGCCAACAGCTGCTACCGCTCAGCCTTAATTACTTAGTCCTGGCTCTCTGGCCTCTGCAAGCGACCAGAGGTGGCCTAGCATGTTGCCTAGATGTTACATCCTCTTTCAGCCATAGAGTCTCTTCTCATAATACAATCATACGTTGAAGGTGGCTGGAATTGGTAAGTAATGTATTACGATTTTACACAGATCACATAATGTGTTTGTCTTTCAGCTCATTTCTGAATTTACTTAGAATTCCTCAAAGGTCAAAATCTCAGTCTGTCCTGTTCAATTTCTCCAGGTTGGATGAGGAAGTGGAGGAGGAAGTTTAACGTAACTGAATATGAGTGAGATTGTGTGATTTAAATTGGCTGTTGGAGATGCTGAATAGCTCCTGGACGGATTGCAGGTGGAGGTGAAGTGGCTTTGATTCCATTTAATTCTCAGCAGAGAGGGTTCTTCTCCATATCCGACTAATCTGCTCTCTGTAGGACACCTGCCCACTCAGAGCGCATGTGTGTTTGTGTGTGTGTGTGTGTGTGCTAGTATATAGAGACTTAGGCTAGAGCTTTATCTGTAAAGTGGAGAGCAATCTTCTTCTTTCTTTCTTTCTTTCTTTCTTTCTTTCTTTCTTTCTTTCTTTCTTTCTCTCTGTCTTTTTTGTTTTCACTCTGTCTCTGTCTGTCTCTCTTTCCTGCTGTCTCTCTTTCTCTGTCTTTTTCTTTTTCTCTGTCAATGTCCTGCTCTCCCTCTTTCTTATTTTCTATCTCTCTTTCTTTTCTCTCTCACTCTCTCTCTCTCTCTCTAGCCTTTCTCTCTTATTTTCTATCTCTTTCTTTTCTCTCTGTCTCTTTCTGTCTCCATCCCCTCATGTGTGCACTCTCTCTCTTTTTCTGTCTCTCTCTCTGTCCCGGTGTATCTCACCCTCATTCTTGCGGTCTCTCTTTTTCTCTCTCTTTCTCTGTTGCTCTGTCTGTCTGTCCTTCTCCCTCTGCCTTATTTTTCTCTCTGTCTGTGTCTATCTCTCTCTGTCTGTCTCTCTCTCTCTCTCTCTCTCTCTCTCTCTCTCTCTCTCTCTCTCACTCACTCACACACACACACACACACACACATTATTTTCAGTACTCCAAAAAAAACAAACAAAAAAAGACAAAAAAACCCAATAACAACTCTACTTTGTTCAGATGTTTACCAGATCATACACAGGGGTGAGGACAGAGATGGATGGATGTGTCCCTCTTTCTCTCTCTTTTTTCATCGTGTTCGGCTTTTGTCTCCCATCTTGCTTTTATTTACATCCGTCCCTCTTTCCTGTCTTTCAGAGTGCTAAGCATTGCTAATCGTGTGAGCTCCCTGTGGAGAGCTAAGCGACTGGGAGAAGTGTGAATCGATAGGTCAGAGGCTATCTCCAAGAAACACAAGGCCATTCTAATGTGATTACAGTGACTCATAGCCTCCCCTCGTCAATAAGAGCGCAAGCTCAGTGGTAGTTCAGCAGTGCGAGAACCATGAAGTCCAAACCTGATGTGCTGAAACAAAAAGAACATTTCAAACTTTTACAAAAGGGCTTTGAAGCCATTGTAAACAAATACACAAACAAAAAGTCTTCAAGAAGGGGTGTTACTGTTTTTAGCTATGCAGTTGATTTTTATGGACAACAGTATGTCATACAGTGAGAGTGCACATCTGGGGACAACTTGTTAAAGTACTGGATTGCGGCAATCCACTGCTAACAGGTGTACGCCCCCTTTTTAAATCCGCCTCCAAATTCGTATATTCCTCTAGATTGTGCTTTTTAATGCCCAGTATACACTCATTAACATCTGCTAACATCTGCTAACAGCGACTCTTTTTCCCTTAGCAACAGGTAATGTTTCTTTGTACTGCATGTTTTGAGACTTTTCAGCCATGCTAAATTATGCTACATCCATGGGCTAAGGACAGGCTCACTATCCATCAGACAGTGTTGACGAGCACACCATCACCCACTACTTTGTGCACCACTTGCACAAAAATTTCACATTCAGTTTGCACCATAATAAGTGTCCCACCCACATTTAGCCCAAAATTGATCGAAGTTGTCCTCAGATGTTCTCTTTGTCACATCTGGCTCTATGAGAGTAAAACCTCATAAGTAAGTCTGTTTTCAATCACATAACAATTGCAGGCTTGGGTTTGATTCCTAATGAAGGGGTATTTTTGGTAGTAGATTTGTTCTTATTTGAATGAATGTACCTAAATTTTGTGCTCTCTCACGCAATTTCTCTCACATGCTAATACTAGCAATTTTATACACTTTATATACTTAAAACTACTCAATAAATCTGATATTTCTCCCGTTGAGCTCATTGTAAGCTTAATTTTAGAATATTTACCTTATTTTTAAAAATTGTTTACTTGTACAATTATCTCACTATATTGGTGGATAGTTTTGCTTGTTTTAAGAAATGTGCTTGAAACCAGCAAAATTATCTGTCAATATAGTGAGAGAATTTTACTTGATAAAATGACCTATAATATGTAAGTAATTTCTAGAAATAAGCTAGATAATCTTATTATAAGTGCACAACCATCTCAAAATGGGAAATATTGGATGAATCGACTGGATTTGAGATGACTTTACTTGACAAGATACTACTGTTTGCAGTATAGTCTATAGCTGTGTTTATAATAGGATGAACATGCCCTCAAAGGAAACCAGCAATGAAGTTCAATAGTCCATCAGGTCACAGTCACACCATGGACGATGAAAGATGGATGTGCTGGGTTGGTTGGAAAGATCATTGTAGATCTTTCTCCTTGCTTGCTAAGCTAAGTGTGTTAAGCCGGGGTCACACTACATGACTTTTACCCCGATTTTAGCCCCAATTCTCAGCCTGGCTGAGTCTGTGCTAGTTGGCTCTAGTCTGCAGATGTTTGGGTCAGTCAGAGTCGACAGTTGGACTGTAGTGTTACTGCAGTAGCAGCAGTAGCGTGAGGAACTTTACCGCAGTGGGGCTAACAGTTAATCAAAGGAGGGTGGATGCTGGAGGAGTATGATCAGCAATTCCTCAAAAATATACTGACAATAAACAGTGTTTGTATTATAAATGTGTAAATTACTAGCTTGTTCCAGCATGACATTTTCATAGATCATTCTCACAGATCAAAGCAAAGCATTGTCAAACCCATGAGTGAGTCTGGATTGGGTACAGGCGTCAAATTTAGCAGTGCCAGTTTGGCCTGGCAGGTTGGATCTCAAAGTCATGGGTAAAGGTCAGGTTTGGGCTTTCATCCCCATGCAGACCTCTACAAGTTGTGCACATAAACTTCTGCTACTTGTTCTCTACATTAGTCTTGTAGCGCCAATGCAAAAGAAGCAAACTTTAGACATCAAACACATATTTGCTGATCAACCACATTTGGGTTTAAATTTTCAAATTTGATTTTTGGCTGAACCATCAGTTTAAGCTGAGCTAATTTCAGCTGCTCCTCTATGTCCTTTTTATGAACTGCATTAGTCCATGGTTAAGCAGTGCTTTGTGCTCTTGAAGCTGTATTGATGAGGCTGTGTTAATCGTAGAGGTGCTGCTCAGAGCACATTGAAGCGTTCAGAGTTTCTGCTGGTGTAGTTAGAGGACAGCAAAGCGCTCGATAAATCTGCTCCACTGCCGCAGCGCTGACTCAATGTGCAGCTCCAGTGATAATGAAGAGTCATTTAGGCGCCCAATTAGAGTGAGCTCCAGGTTGCTGGGTCATTACTGAGCCTCACTGGAGGAGCGATCCATTCAGAGTGCTCAAGCATGGGCTTTAACACACTCAGGAAGTTCCTCCAAACTCTAGCTCTGCATTTCACCCCCCCCACACACACACACACAATATGATGCATGTCATGATACGGTACAATATGATACACTGTGATAAAATTAAGTCCAGTTTTATTGTATTGTTACATCCCTAGTAATATGCCCTATATATATATATATATATATATATATATATATATATATATATATCAAGCAATGATTGTTTGGTATTAACAGGACCAAAATGTGCCAATATAATATTCCCCACTCCATTACACCACCTCCACCAGCCTGGACTGTTTGGGTCCATGGATTCAAGCTGTCCGTGCAAAATTCTGACCCTATCATCTGTGTGCGTCAGGAGAAATTGAGATTCATCAGACCAGACTACATTTTTAGTTTTAGTGAGCCTGTGCCTGCTGCAGCCTCAGCTTTCTGTCCTTGGCTGCAAGAAGTGGGACCTGACAAGGTCTTCTGCTGTTGTAGCCCATCCACCTCAAGGTTTGATATGTTGTGCATTCTGAGACACTTTACTGCGTACCAAAATTATACAGTTCCCATAGCCTTTCTGTCAGTTCAAGCCAGTCTGATCAATCTCTGTTGACCCCTGTCATCAACAAGGTATTTCTGATCACAGAACTGCCACTCATTGTATGTTTTTTTTTTTATTTCACCATTTCAAATAAACTATAGAGACTCTTGTGTGCAGATGCACCAGTATATATATATATATGTATATTAATGTGAAAAGTGTTTTTTTTTCTTTTTTTTATATATTCATAAGGTGGGAATAAAGTTTCTAGTAATCTACAGCACTTGAAATGCAATCACATTGTTTCAAATGTTAATGCAACATACTGCTGAACATGCTTCAAGGTGATGGGGGAGAAAGAGGACCATCCTACCCACAAAAGACAGAGCGAGGCCAATAGCCATGGATGGCCATGGCTTTGCTAAGGATTGAACTCACCACTGTCTTTTACTCAGTATTAATTCATATTTTTCTTATTACTGTATTTTAACTTCTTATATGGCCACCAGTGGACCCAAAGATTTATTACACAACCTAAGAATAGCTCAGTCAGTTTGAAATCCCTGTAGTTACTGAAAAATAAGCCTGGGATTTTAGGGGTTAACTTGTATATTTTGTTGCTGTCCTAACAAAACCTTGCATCCCTGAAATGATCACTCTTCTGACTTTCAAGGAAAGGGAAAATTCTTATGATGCAGGTTAAACGGCCCAGATGTTGTTGTTAATGATTCCAGACCATTTTTAGCATTCTGGCATTCTAAGATTTTCATTTGAGAGCAATGATGCATCTTTGCTTAGTTTTAATGTGTTATTAATGTGTTATTTACTGTTCTGAATTATTGCACAGTTAACTAAAAGCCTGTACTGCTTGCTCTTCTCCATAGCATTAAAGTCAGAGTCAGCTCAGGACATCCTGCATGTGTTCTAACTCGTCAGTAAAATTAGAAAGCTGGGGTCAAATAGGTTTAGAGTTAAGAGTTCAGTTGGATCTGTTTGAGTGTAAGTGTGTTGCATCTGCACATTGATCTCACCATCTGCACAGCACATGCACTCTGATATAAAAAAATTACTATCTGGCAAGTGAGATCTGTGTGTGTGTGAGTGTTTTATCCTTGCCTTGTTAGACGAGTAACACTTTAATCATAAACAGTTTCTAACAATCCTCTCCTTTCTTTCAGGTAAGCCTCGCATCTGTGTTTAGGAGCAGCGTGTACACAGTTCTTCTCTTCACCTGTTTGAAATTCCATGTACAAAACACAACATTTACATAAACAGCTATGAGATCCACTTATTTTGTTCCCATTATGTCAAAATATCCTCGACTGCCTTATGCAACATCATAGAATCAGGAGCTTTTGAAGATTAGCTTTCGCTTCAAAGCTCCAATGCTCTTCTGGCCTATTTCTTCCAGACGCTCTCGTAATTAATATCTATTTCGATGCCTGGGCATAAACGTGCATTAAGGGCAGCCAAGAAATCATCTCCTTTAATCTTTTGCAAGGAACTGTGAGGAACCTTTTATGTCTTTTCAGTTCTCATGTGTCTCTCTGCTTATCTCTCCTCAGCCTGGAATTGCTGAAGACAGGCGAGGGCTTTTTGAAGTGTGCTGCTGTTCTGAGCTGGAGCACTTAATAACACTTGTTTGTCTGCGCTTGGTTGAGTTATTGGAAGGCAGTATAGAGGGATGGAGATGGAGGGGAGGTGTTTATTTTGAGTGTAGCTGCTGTACGAGGGCTGGAAATGTGAGGTGAAGATGCGAGATCTTCACAAATCTTTGTTTTCATGTTCTCATCTTTCAAAGCTATCTACGAACATGTATGCAATCAGGCTGGTCTTTATGGAGCTCCATCTGATGTTTTTATCGTGGTTTTTGGCCTCTTTCAATTCTGTACAGACAGGATCATAAGAAAATGTCTCTAAAGCACCAATTGAGTAACAGGAAAAGGAAAGGACACACTATATTTCATATGATCCCCCAGGTCTCACCTACAAATGCTCAAATTGGTAAACTGATGAACCTCAGTTGCTTATTACCCTAGGATTTGGGGTTATACCTGGTTTTAGGTTCTGGTTTTGGGTTGTGGTTAAGGTTAGTGTTAGGGTGGGCATTGTGTTAAGAGTTAAGGAGAAGTTAAAGACGCATTCTGGCCAAAAACTAGCATTTAATATGTTACTTATCATGTTTTTTTTATCCGTCTGTCTCATTGGTTTGATACATACGTAGATTGGTTGTGTCTACCACTGTTCTCTCACTACAATATCCTGCACGCATTATGGAAATACATCAAATCCCCCCTCCCTCCAACTGTGATTAAGAAATCCCTACTGCTAACATAGCCGATGATTAAATACAGACATTATATTCGCTTCCTAGCAGCAACATTAGCTATCTGGCATTTCTAAACGCTTCCACATCATCAGAAGGGGCTTTTCCTAGGCTAAAAAATGGAAAATCTTGCACCTTGCAATCTTGTGTTTCCCCAGTTTAGTCATGTCCAGTTCCACCCACTAGCTAGGTCTCTCCAAGTGGTACGATACTTCCAATGCTGGGAGGGTGAAGGCTAACATAAGCTTCCTCTGAGAACTGAATCTCTACCATATCCTTTCGAACTGTGGCTAACTGCCAAATCTGTTACAGATGCCTGCGTTGGCTACTATCGCACTGAACAATGAGGGCAGAGGAAGGGACATCCCACCCACCCACACTGTTAAAAATAAAGGTTCTGTGCAGGTATATTTTTCATTCACCAAGGTAAACAATGTAAATGTACCCTCAAAGGTACAACAGTGGTTTTAAGGTCCAATTGTGAATCTTAAATAGGTTTTTCTAGGTAAAAAGAACATATTTGTATATTTTAATAACCTTATATTTTAAAACAGAACAATAAAATAAAAAGCCTGGAGACATGATTATGGTACAATTATGTTCCCTGACTAAAGGAAATGGGATGTACCCTTGAAGATACCACCCCAGTGACAAGAGGGGTACTGCCCCAGTGACAGTTTAGTAACTTTATTTCTAGAGCGTAGAGAAAGTGAGAACAATTATGCTCTCTTGGTCTCCCAGCCTCAGATGGCTGTGACATCACTCAGGTCAAACTCTCGATCTTACGATGGGCCAATGCTTAGATGGTTGCACCACTCAGGACTACTGGGCACTACTGTGGTGAGATGAGATGTTCACAACAGCTGAAACAATGGCTCAGTTTTTTTGTATTGGAGTTCTCTTTGGAATTAATAGATATTTGATAGATAGATATTTGATTTGAGTTAAAGATGAGGTGAGCAGCTACAGTGGACCATCATTTTTTTTTTTCTGTTGTTCCATTCATCACAATAATTCACACAATGTTATGTAAAGTTGACATTTTAATATAGTTAAATATAAAAAATTGGTTAAAAAGTAATAATAGATAGAAAAAAATATAAAAAAGCAAAAAACAGAAATGTTTTTTCTGGCAAATAACAGATGCTGAAGGTAGCTTTTCAGGTAGGTGAGCATTTATGTTTATATACACATTCCCTCACTGTGTATGTTAAACGTATAGTTGACCCAGGTCCTGACACAGCTCCATCCTCCACTCCTCCTCCCTCAACCTTCCACTGCTTTAAATAATGCAGCTGCCTGCCCAAGAGAGCCTTATTAATGCTTGATTTAGCCCTGGAGAGTAAAGGTCCTACTCTCTCTCTCTCTCTCTCTCTCTCTCTCTCTCTCTCTCTCGGGTGAAGTCATGGTAAGGGATATTGGTCTATTTAATCCCTTGAGGCCATGAGCTATCTGCTTCTATGCTAAGCTAGAATTGAACAACTATAGTACATGCTCTTCAAAAACCATTTCTGCAGTACTCCAGGGAGGGTGTGTGTGTGTGTGTGTGTGTGTGTGTGTATGTATTTAGCACTTTGTTGGGCCTCAAATGTCTCCAGGTTGATGAAACCATGAGCATTTTGACATTGTAGGGACATTTTGCTGCTCCATACAAGAAAAAATGCTTCAAAAACTGCATTTTTTATTAGAAAACGTGAAAGAGTCCAAAGCTGACCTTTTTGCTGAGGTTAGAGTCGGGTTAGGTGAAGCGAAGCAGAAATTACACATTCATGCAGAAGCACATGGAAACACCCCACAAGGACAGGAATACAAAGTAGCGTGTGTTTTGGTCTGTGTATGTGTGTGTGCACGCACATGCTATTATTTATTTATGTCCATCATTACATGCATTCATAAACACTGAGAAGAAATCAAGGGAAATGTGCAGCACTGCACCAATGCAGAATGAAGGTGACGTTTGAGTTGCATTGATTGTGGAACGTTCTAATCGATATTAATTAATTAAGCAATTGAACACGAGACGTGGCTATCATGAATACCTTCAGCGAGTAAGGTAGATCATCACGTATGCGATCACATGACCTTGAGTGTTGTATTGGTTTCATACAACAGTTCTGCAAAATAAAGAAGCTTTAATATTTCCTCCAAAAACAGTAGAGCTTGTTCAATATTTGCCAGATTGAACTGAATGTGGTTTTGTTCCAATGAGTCTGTAAAGCATTTCACAGCCCATCTTGTTTGGTGAATTGTTTTCTGTTCATTTCTGGATAAATACAGTTTGATTAGTTGTGCTGCCATCACACCTGCTGAATAAAAGCTTTTTGGGTTTGGGTTTGGATGTAGGCCTGCTGCAGGGCTACACATGGGCTGCAGGTCAAATAGTATCATATAATAGATAAATAGAAGTTTGTGAGTTCAGACCATGCCTTCAACGTGGTGGCAGTATGAGGGAAGACTGATTGAGGGAGGGAGGAGAATTCTGAGAACTTGGGCTGGAGTTCTGGGTGGCCCTGTAGCTATAAAGCCAGCCTGACATGTCAGTGTCCATGCTTGATGAGAATGGTCCACCACCCAAATAATATCAGGTCAGTGGTGGTCCAGTGTTGATCCCTTTCCATTGGTGAATGGAGTGGAGATCACCCTACATTTGTTTAACTTCCAGTCGAAATGGACATTAATTCATTCTTTCATTCATTTAGGAAACAAAGCACACACCTATTTAACAAAAACAAGCCTCCATAACTAAAGACACTATTAAAAACAGTCTTTCAAAGATTTTTCCACACCTCCAAAGTTCAGTCGTAGAAGTTGGTTGCATTGATCCAAGTCATCCCTGACACCTTCCGTAATGTTGAAGTCTGGACTCTGGGGTGGTCAGTCCATTGTTCAGAGAACACAAGCAGCTTCTTTGTTTGATTTCCAAATTTTGTTCTTTTTTTCTATTTCCCTTTTCTCAGTAAGAGCGTCTTGAAAGCTACACATCCTTTCAGACCCATAGTGCTGAGTTGTCTTCACACAGTGGAAGGATGGACAGAAACACCTGTGTATGTTTTCTCCTCTCTCTCAAAGATGAAAGCTTTAAGTGCTGTTTATCTGATGGGGACAGTTTTGGTGTCTACCAGGTCTTGTATGTTGTTAGGAGTCACATTTTCTCTGTACTTTATGCTCATTTTTTTTTTTGAACTCCTGTTTTTTCACTTATTCCTTTGACTTTCTTCTTCCTTGTGCAAGTGGATTATCTTATGTCTAATCTCCTCTGAAATATCTTCTGAAATATGAATAACTTCTTAATAGTTTTTTAAACTGGACTAAATGGAGAGTGGTTTCTGACTTTTGCACAATACTGTATATTGTAGGTGTTTTTATTAAGTGGCTTATGAGTATCAACATTTCTTGTGGTGTTTCCACTGTTTTGTACCTCCCACACTGTTTTTCCTCTAATTAAGTTAATTTGAAAGAATAATTCTGAAATAATTTCATGTAGGGGTTGGCAACAAGCGGCTCCGGAGCCGCATGTGGATATGTTACTGCCCTGTTTTGGCTCCACGGCAGAATCAGATTTTTAAGGAAAAATAAAACAATCCTCCTTTGCAGTAAAATAAAGCTCTGCTGTTTGTTCTAACACAGTTTAACAATAAATGGTCTTAAACACTGGAGTTAATGTAGAACTGCTAATTCACCCTTTAACCCTGTTGCGCAGACTGTTGGTCACCATAGCAATGCAGATAACAATCTCTAACGAGTTGCAAATGAAAACATGGATAATCTGGTGACCAGTTGACGTCTATACATTTATAAACACTCCAGCTGGTTTCCTGATGTGTTTTATCTGCAACGAGAAACTGTCAAACACTAAAAAGTCACAGGAAAATTCGAACAAGTGGTGAATGAGAAGCTGACTTCAGCCTTGTTACCTCGTCCAGAGAGTGCATTCCACAGTGAGTGTATCAGTTGATCCTTCACTCAGACGTCTTCACCCTTTCTTCTGAACTGGTAAAACAAAAAACATGACACTAGCGCCCGTCTTCAACACGGGAATGATTGGAGCCGAGGCTGAAATGCATGTTTAAGGACAGAAGAAGAGAGAAAGCTATTTTTCCATCCCTCACTGTAATCGCTCCTTTTGCTCTAATGCACAGCAATAAGGATGAGCCTAGGAGCGAGCGAGAGAATGAATGTGAGAGAAAATGGATGTCGCTATGGCTTCATGTCACTGTCAGCTCTAATGAAATATGGATATGAATCAAACACACACACCCCTCCACCCGCCTTCATTAGACTCAGCACTCTTTCCCATGTAAAGAAGATCTGAATACAGAATTGAAAGAGTGTGGCCATCGAGGCGTGTTTGTACACACAAGGCAAGCACATTCCACATCTCATCTGTGTGTTCAGTCAGGTAGAGAGATGTTTTTCTTTCTTAAATTGCCTCCTCTGCTATTTTCCTATGCTAATGACTCAGGGAGAGGGAGATGGAGGGTGCTAGGGTGGGAGTAAAAAAGGAGAGAAGTGGCAGCCAAATAGAATTTAGTCTGGAGGTAAAAATATGTTTGACAGGATTCTTTCATTGGTAGATTTGTCACTTCTCATTCATCTCTCTCTGTCTCTCTCTCTGTATATATATTTACACATATATACATATATTTATATATATATATATATATGAAACATAAATTTGTTTGCAAAGCAAAAAATAAAATTCTCCTACATGTGAGTCATTATGATTATGTTCACTCTAAGCTTCCATCCTCAGCACTGCTTCTTTTTAGTTCCTTTATTATAATCCTTCTGGTTTGGTAGACAACATTTGGAGTCTCTGCAAACTGATGGAGCACTTTAGCACAGCAGAAGTACATGCAGTCATTCACTGATGCACACGCACACATTTATCATGCTGAATGAGGAGAAAAAAGACAGAGAAAAAAAATAGTGTGAATGAAAAGATGAAGGAGCTGAACATACTGTAAAATCTGACATAGTGAGAGAATAAGAACACCTCAGAGAAAAAGCAAGGTGAAACTGAATGAGAAGGAAGGCAAGATTGAAAGGATAGCGGATATAAAAACAGTAAAACGAGAAACAGTTAGCGAAATTGGGTTTAAAATGCAGCATGTTATGCAAATGAGGATGCAAATGGGGGGCATGGCGGAGGGAGGTAAAAGTGCCCTGTTTCCAATCAGAGAATCAAATCCATCTCTGACCCACTGCTAGTGAGGGAATAGTCACTCGAATGGAGCGGTAGATGGAAGAATAGAATGATGGAGGGAGGGAGGGAGGCTAAATGAGGGCCTCATACCCAGAAATAGTGGCTCCCTGCTGAGGGCATAACTACAGGCTGGAGCCTCTCTCTCCGGGACGCCTTTGTCTCTGAGATTCCCAATCAGCCAGGCTTCAGTCTAACATCACCGTCTAACAGCACTGTCTAACACTGACTCTCGAGGACATCTGCAACACACATACACAGTACATACACACATATACGGATTCTGTCTCTGTCATTCTCTCTCTCTCACTTCTCACTCTGTCTCTCTCTTAAAGTCTAAGATGAAGATAGCTTTATTGGCATGACTGTATTAAGTACAATACTGCCAAAGCATAGATAGAATAATAATGTAGTGACCTGCTAGTGGCTGGGGCTGGCCTTCAGAACTCAGGAGGTGTGACCATGCCGACAGCCATGCTAGGAGGGTCATGAGAGATCCACATCCTCCTAAGAAGGGACTATTAGAGTTGTTCATGTTGTTCTTCGTCATTTAAAGGTATGTGATATGTGTTTATTGTGTTGTTTAGTGTCGGGGGATGTGGGCTGTCAGTGTGTTTTGTGTGTGAAGGGGGTCACTGTCAGGGTGAAGTGTGTGGCTAGTGGGGAACCTCCCCACTAGCCACACACTTGGGCTCAATGTTCTGTATGTGTCTTTCTGCTGGTGTTAACAAAAGTGCACTTCTTGCAGCAGAATCACGGCCTTTCATGTGTTTTACTCTATGCCGGTGCTACAACAACAACAACAACAACAACAACAACAACGGCAGCAACAATAACAACAAAAATAATAGCAATAACAGTAGAAACAATGAGGAATCTGTAATGATACTGGAGTTAGTTTTGGTGTCAGAAGATTATATAGTTTTTTATGAAATGTATTGGAATTGGATCAGTGTTTCTGGCTGGCTGGCTGGCTGGCAGGCAGGCAGGCAGGCAGGCAGGCAGGCATATATTCTGTATTATATTAACTGTCTATGCACTTGACTTTTGACCCAATGTTGTCTTAATACTTCTTACATGCAACCTTTTACTGAAAGACTTCAATGAGGATTTGATTGCATTCAGTCACAAGAACATTAGTGAGGTCAGGTTCTGGAACTCCAGCTCATCCCAAAGGTATTGAATGAAGCTCCATCACTCCAGAGAGTTCAGTTCAACAGCCCAATGCTGCAGGGCTTTGTAGACAATGAATTTAAGATTGGCTGTCCTTTGCAGCTTAGTTCCTTGTATAGACTATATGGAATAGAGAGTGAACAGTACATTTGAAGCTTAATGTCCACATACAACATGAAACTCTTCTATTTCATTGATTTTCTATGATATAATATATATAGAAGGTAGAGCATCCCCTTCTATTTGAAATGCAGCCGAATACCTTTGTCAACAAAGTGTGCATTTTAAAGGGTCCATATCATAGAAAATCAATGAAATAGAAGAGTTTCATGTTGTATGTGGACATTAAGCTTCAAATGTACTGTTCACTCTCTATTCCATATAGTCTATACAAGGAACTAAGCTGCAAAGGACAGCCAATCTTAAATTCATTGGACCTCATTCACCAATATTTTCCTTTTTTTTTTCTTCTTAAATTTGTTCTTGATAAAGGAACTAAAAAAAAAAGTCTATGTCAGATTTATGGCGTGTTCTGAAACCGCAGAATTGTTCACACCTTTGTGCTCTTGAGTGTGTAGATTCTGTTCTTACCTAAGAACAAATCCCAAATAAGAAAACACTGGTGAATGTCAGAATCCTTACGAAAACTGCGTAAGTGGGTTTTAAGAAGAAATTTCTTTTTAAGGACGGTTGGTGAATGAGGCCCATTGTTTTTGTGATTTCACACAAACCAGCGCATTTACATATTGTCACTGCCCAAAAAAGACAAACAAACAAAAAAAAACAACAATCTCTAAAACTTTACAGGAGAAAGTAAAACATTTCTTTACATTTAATGTTCGCTAATATAAAGAGGTCTATTCCAAGCATGTTTGTGCATTTTGGTTTATTCATTCATCATTAAATTCTCATACAATATAAAGGCAAAAATGCACATATTTGGACAACGATGATATAGTTGGCCGTTCAGCCTAAAGCAGTTTAATCCCACCCATACACATTAAAGTTATAAGGAGTGTTTCAGTCTAGACCATTTCTTTCTGAGAAACAGAGCTTATATATATGTATATATATATGAGTCTAAAAGGCGCAGTAACAAAAACAGCCTGTTTAATTTATTAAATAAAGAGAGATTGGAAAAGGCTTTTGACTGGTAAAACCACACAAATGAGGACCTAAGAGAAAAAACAAATAAATAAAATATGAAACTGAATCTTTCTAACACACTGTGGCCGGTTGAGTGCGACTAAAGCTGCTTCAAGCTTAGAAATTCAGACATCATGTGGTGTGAAAAAGCTTAAAAGAGTGCAGTAGGCAGAGAGCAGGTGTTTGTGGCGGCGAGGCGTGTGGTGTGTGAGAGGCTGTTTGAGGATGTTTGGTGTGTGTTCACAGGCTGGACACGTGCGCAGCGCCTGTGTGTGTTTCTTTGTGTTTCTCAGCCTGGCCTTCTGTGAAAAGCTCCACAACACGAGCCACTGGAAGAGAGCGCAGCAGCGTTCGGGCCACCAGAACAGCTGCCAAAGCTCTCTCGCCCCTTCCAGCACTCTCTCTCTTTCTTTCACTCCGCAGTCTCTTTCATGCACCCCCTACAAACAGCCCACATTTCAACTCCAGTCCTTCTTTATAGGATTAGTGTGCTGAAAAAGAAATTTGTGTCAAAAATATGGGCAAAAGTCAGACTTTGAGATGTGTTTTTTGCTATGTGATGTATTTTTATGCATTTTTGTAGAGAAAAATAGCTTCCATCAACTTTTTTTGTGCAAACTGTGAATGTTAAAATGAAAATACTTTTACTGCCCAGTAGCTTATTTCCAGTGAACTGACTTTCAGTGATAAAAATGCTTTATGCAATGATGTCGCTTCCTGCAATAAAAGCTGTTATCAGCCGTTTGGTTTATTGATAAAACAAGTTGTTTTTGACATGTTTCCATCCCTAAATTTATTTATTTCATTATTCATTTATTTGTTGGCCATATAGAGTCTTATGCAAAAGTTTTAAGTGGAAAATAAGTTAACACGTCTGTTCTATTTTTCTTCCAGTATGTTAAATTCAGGAAATAAACAGCTACTGTACATTAAAATGTCCACTGTAGAGCTGTAAAATGTTCTCTGTAGAGGATGTGTTACCCTCTTTTCACTTAGAAAACCAACAAAAAGTAATGCGACTGGGGCAACCAAACTTACATCCAACTGTAGAGCTCTTTGACATTTCAGGTATCAATAAACAAAAAAAAGTTTTGCTGACATTCATAAAATATTCATTTCCATTACTTTTTAGCTATAAAATCCTCATAGCTCCAGTGCTACTTCTGACTTCTGACACAAAGCATGTCTTGGTTGATAGACTACATTTGCAATAAGGTGAAAAAATTGTGTACATTTTTCACCAAACAATCCCTGGAAATAAAGGAAAGAGCTGGAATGAGCAGTGTGTGTAGAGTGTGTGTTAAATGTAATACAGAACAAAAGAAAGGAAGAAACTCTTAGATTTGTTCTTTTACTTTCACACTCTCTTGCTTCCTTAAACACCCTCGCTCTCTTTCTCTTTCTTCACTGGCATTCTTCAGTGCTCTCTCTCTCATTCACACTCTCTGTCTCTCTCTGTCTCTCTCTTTCTCCCTCTCTCAAGTCTATTGCCAAGCAGAAAGGATGAACGTGTGAATGAAAGACTTGGCCGGATGGACAGAGAGAGCGCAGAGCAGAGAACAAATCACCAGCGGTCTCTCTCTCTCTCCAGCGGCCAATCACAGCCAGGTAAACAGAGACAGAGGGAGAAAACCTGCTTTGGCCGGGACTCCTGGGGGATTTCTGCTGTGGGGCTGGTGAATATTCAACCATAGGGCTGTATGGGCTTCTGCAAACGCACACACAAATTCACTGAGCCAGCTGGCAGACTGGAGCCAACACTTAATCAGCCCACTGTGAAAGAGAATTAAACACCAATACAAACCTATAAAGCTTTACATCTGCTTAGGTGAACTTAGGTGTAAAGTAATTACATTATTATTATTATTATCATGATTATTAATATTATTATTAGTAGTAGTAGTAGTATTTTTGTATTTATTTATTTATTTATTTTTCCAAAGAAGCCATTCAGTCAATAATACTAACTTTGCTTACAATAAATAAAAGCGAATAGCATCATACACCAATTAGCATCATACAAATTCTGTCAGGCTCAAGGTTAGCATGCTTAGTCAAGCTGTTATAACCAGGCAAGATTCCTCACTCTCATTACCCCTTAGATGGCCAGAGCCCACCAGCAGGCCCAAGGTTTTATTTTACATTTCTATAGTCTAAGATTAGCTCAACTAGTTTGCTTTAAAGTCCCTGTATTTACTGAATAATAAGCCTTAGTATGTAATAATAAGATAACACATTTTGATCAATCCCATATGCAACCTAATTATGCCCAGTTTGGGAGCAGCACAGCATCACCAGCACAGCATAACAGCAGAGCAACGCTGCCTGGTAAAGTTAATATTTGTGCCAAGATCAAATATTGTATGAAGTGAAATAAGACATAAACCTAAGTCCTTATGCTTTAAGCCCACTTCTACTCAATATTCTGTTCGCTCAATCAACAAGGGCAATAGCACACCATGATAAAAGAATGAAACATGCGTTGGCCTACACTGTTACATATTATGTGAGTTGGAACAGAAAAACAATAAAATTATGACAACAATTAGATGTAATTGATTCAGCCCTTTCCTTCAGCATGAACACAATAATAAATGACCTTAATATATAACAATAACATCAGCGTACTTTGGAAGCAGCAGCAGTCCAAAAATCGAGTGACCGCCAGTGTTGTAAAATGTGGTCAATTTAGTTTTGATCTCACGGGTAAACAAAACAAACATGTTACAAGAGTTAGACCACACAATCTGATTGGTTGAGAAGCATTCTACCCAGGCATGTTTTATCACAGTAACTGTACAATTCTGCTGAGCACAGGTTGCTAAGCAACGACTTGCTTTATACTGAAGCTAACAAGTAGTTTATTTCTACTTTAGCACAACCCAAAGGAGGAAATGGATAACTTATAAGATAATATAAGATTATATTTGGCCTGCAGGACAGCACAACAGCAGGACCTCATTAAATTCTGAAACTGTTGTTGCCACTAAGAAAGCTTTTCGGTCAGCAGCTGTGATGGAGCAACTAGACAAACTGGAATTAGCCAGAAACAAACCGAATACAATTCAGCAAAAGATGAGCTGTGAAATGCTTCACAGACTGAGTGAATTAAAATGATAATCAGGTTATTCTGACAAAAATTGAAAAAGCTTCATGTCTGATATTAAGACATTTTTTTTTTTTTGGCTCTATCTGTAACACAATTCTACCACTTTTTGCCAGAAAGGATTGCTAATATTGAAGCATAGTCGTTATAATATTTAGGGCTTCTTTGCTTCATTTTTTACCTTTATTTTGCCAAACTGTTTTCTAAAAGCAGTCATGTGTTATCACGAATATCATCATGGCTGTTATGATCTGTGACTGAATCACAGCTGTGTTGTTATTCACAATAACACACTCCCTCTCCTGTTTCTTTTGCTTGAATGTGCACTGATTCAGCTTCCTCACAAGCCAGTTTGAAAACCACAGTTAGACTTTTAAAAGCTCAGCTTCAAGTAATAGTGCGTCTGTGTCTCAAAATTGGTCACTACACTGATGCGCCAAAAGTCATGGGACTGGTACTAGTATCCTGTAGGACCCCCTCTAGCCCAGTGAAGTGCAGAACTTCAATGTGGCATCGATTTGTGGACGGAAGATGTCTGGAGGAATGTTGAGCCATGCCATCTGGATAGCCACCCACAGTTCCATGGTATTTGTGGGTGCAGGATCTCTGGTGTGACTGGACCTCTCCACCACATCTCCTAAATGCTCAATTGGGCTCATGTCGGGCGAATGTGTAGGCCACACCATTCATCGGAACTCTCCAGAATGCTCCTTGAATCAGTTCTGGACAACTTGGGCCCAATAGCATGGTGCATTATCCTGCTGGAATATCCCATCATTGTGGGGGTACATGAAGTCCATGAAAGGCTGTAAATGGTCACCAAGAAGTGAAATGCAGTGGTCACCGGTCAATGTTTCGGGTGTTGGGTGTTTAGGCGGACCAGTGGACCCAACCTATGCCATGAGAACACACTCCTCACCAGTATGGAACCACTGCCAGCCTGCCCAATGCCTTGTTGACAGCTAGAGTCCATGGGATCTGCACCACATACGAATCCAACCATCAATCTGAAACAGTTGGTACTGTGACTCATCGGACCACACCACATGTTGCCAGTCTTCTAGGGTCCAGTTAGCAACCTCACAAGCCCAGGTGAGGTGCTGTGTCCGGTGTCGTGGTGTTAACAGAAGCACTCTGGTGGGTCTTCTGCTCCCATATCCCATGGAAGCTAAAGAACACTGCACTGACCTGTGGGATATGCATGTGGGGCCTCCTGCACTGAATGTGGAAGTGATTTCTGCCAGAGTCACTTGTCTGTTAACATGGATAATACTAGATACCGCTGGTCATGATCATTAAGCACCTGTGGGCAGCCACTGCACTATCCACTGAGGGTGGTAATGCCTTCTATGACGTATTCCTGGTACATGCGTGACACAGTGGATTGAGGAATGTTAAACACCTGCACAACTTTGGAAATGGAATGTCCCATCTGTCTGGCACCCACTTTCATGCCTCATTCAAACTCTGATAATCCACGTCGCCATGTCATGAGCACGCTGACCAGTGTTCAACCTCAGTCACAAGGTAACACCTCACAACTTTTACAGGTGTGGGCATTCCTAAGCCGTGTCCTGAGGTAACACCACCTCATAGTCAATTACATATTGCTATCCCAACTTTTGGAATGTCAGTGTATTTCCACTAGTAAGCTAACATAAGATTGTGTGTTCTGCTAGTTGTTAATACTGTGGTTTTAGTTGTATTTGACTATTTTTTGACTACTGACAGCATTTTAAGCTGATGGAAATTTGATGTAACTGTGCCACATCATTCTGTAAAAATGACTGGTGCAGATATTAATGTAATGTTCTTTCACGCTTCTACTTTTACTCCATCAAAGTTTAGCATTACTTTTCATTTCTTTTATCTTCCTTCAGCCTTCACGCTTCTCAAAGTACATTGAGCACTTTCCCAGACTGAGACTGAATCTCTCTCTTTCTCTCTTTTTCTGTGCGTAGAAAAGCTCAGGGAACATAAATATTATTGACTGTTCCATGCAAATCGATTTCCTCAGTCATTCTCAGATGAAAACAGTAGACTTCATGGTGAAACCTGCGCAAAAGTCATAGCAACATTTAAGGTTTCGTGTCAGTAAATCTCATAGTCTCTCTTTAACAAGTTTCATGACACAACTTGTTTACTTGGTGGAGTACGTTCATGTGTGCCACACTGAAATTACAATTAGGGAGACGTTTGGCTGTAAACAACTAAATCAGCCACAGCTCTCATAAGTGATAATGGAAAAGCTAATGACAGAGAAACATATGTTCACACATTAGCTTGCCCCATTTGCATCTCTCTCTCTCTCTCCCTCTCTCTCTCTTTCTCTATCACATGCTCACGCATACACTCGCTCACCCCACTCATTCACTCCTTCTAACTCTGACTCACTCACTGAGAGGCAAATTGGAAAATTGTTTTTTTTCCTGCTTTCATATTTGTGGGACAAGATTTTTGGATGGGCCTATGCTGAATAGGTAAATGGAACAGACAGGAACGTAATTAGACCACACGGGATAGTTCTGTTTAGTGCAGAAACTGATTAATACAGTGCACTGAAGGTTTCTTGGTCAAGCTGAGCTGTAAATGAAGATCTCTAATGGAATGCTACATAGACAAAGCATGTAACCCCAGTAATTGCACAGCAATTTATGGAAGCCCAGCTACAAGAGCTCTTAGTATTCTTCTAATTATGCTGTGCTCATTTTCTGAGAATACAGAGCATGTGTATTGTGACTAATGCATACAGTAATGAAATCAAATGGACTTTCCATCTCGGAAATGTTTTACAGCCCTTTCAGCAACATGGAGCTTGTGTTTAATAATAGGTCTTAAATATGTGGCCTTCTACAGTGAAAGAATTGCAGAATGAAGATAACTAGGCTACTGTAAATGAAATAAATGCATGTGTGGAGGCCTCGGCTTAACTAAAAGTTTATTTTAGTCTCTCCTTGTAAAGTGAATTAATTGTTTTAAGAGAAATGGCCATTTTCATCAGTTTCCCTGGTTCTTTATACTCAGTGCATAAATAAGTCTGTGCTTCTGAGAATTAATGAAGGGCACAAATAGAACGGAAAGTCTGTATAACTGAACAACTTTTAGAGACTGTAGCCCATCTGCACAGTTTGTGTTGGTCATCCTCTGTCCTTTCATCAATGGTCATGTTCTGACCATTGAGGATAGATATTTTTGGTTGATGGTCCACTCTCAACCTAGCAGTGACACAGATGTGTATAAACCCCAGCAACACTGCTGTATCTGATACATTTGTACCAGCACCACACACACACTAGCATGTCAGTGTCACTGAAGTGCTAAGAAAAGATCCCAAATAACAATTGGACACAACAGTCCATGTGGTCAGAAACTGACCAATTATTAATTGAGTAGATGAAGGCTGACACACTGTGTGTGATGACAGATGGGCTACATCCTACATACCTCTGTAGTGGACCTATAAAGTAGGAGGAGTTCATAATGTGTCTATGAAATGGAGGAACTAGGTAAGTGTTTCCAATAAAGTGGACAATAAGTGTTAGAATGGACATACAGAAAGGAATACCAGTTTCTGTACTGCGGGTAAATATTTGGGTGAAGGACTGGATGCCCATCATGCCCAGATCCCCATCCATTTAAAGCAAGTGTGTAACTGAGCTGGTATCTTCACAAAATCTAGGCTCTGCTAGAGACCTGAAACTAATGATGGGTAACTCGAAGACATTTTCACAGTACACAGTGTAGTGAAATGTATCATCTTGCAGAACTGGAACTTTCTGTGTTCTATCCTGTTTTCTATCACTGCATAAAAGACTGCATAAGGCATCCTTTCTTTATGGTTGTATTGTGTTTTTTTTTTTGGACAAACAAGCATGTAAACTCATTCAGATGGCAATTCTAGTTGGTAAGCATTTCTTTAATCATAGAATTATAGAACGCAACTAATACACCAATCAGGCATAACATTATGACCACCTCCTTGTTTCTATGCTCATTGTCCATTTTATCAGCTCCACTTATTATATAGGTGCACTTTGTAGTTCTACAATTACAGACTGTAGTCCATCTGTTTCTCTGCATACTTTGTTAGCCCACTTTTACCCTGTTCTTCAGTGGTCAGGAGCCCCATGGACCTTCACGGAGCAGGTACTATTTGGGTGGTGGATCATTCTCAGCACTGCAGTAACACTGACGTGGTGGTGGTGTGTTAGTGTGTGTTGTGCTGGTCTGAGTGGATCAGACACAGCAGTGCTGCTGGAGTTTTTAAACACTGTGTCCACTCACTGTCCACTCTATTAGACACTCCTACCTTGTCAGTCCACCTTGTAGATGTAAAGTCAGAGACGATATCTCATCTGCTGCTGCACAGTTTGTGTTGGTCATCCTGTAGTCCTTCATCAGTGGTCACAGGACGCTGCCCACAGGACGCTGTTGGCTGGATATTTTTGGTTGGTGGACTATTCTCAGTCCAGCAGTGACACTGAGGTGTTTAAAAACTCCAGCAGCACTGCTGTGTCTGACCCACTCAGACCAGCACAACACACACTAACACACCACATCAGTGTTACTGCAGTGCTGAGAATGATCCACCACCCAAATAGTACCTGCTCTGTGAGGGTCCATGGGGGTCCTGACCACTGAAGAACAGGGTAAAAGGGGGCTGACAAAGCATGCAGAGAAACAGATGGACTACAGTCTGTAACTGTAGAACTACAAAGTGCACCTATATAGTAAGTGGAGCTGATAAAATAGACAATGAGCGTAGAAACAAGGAGGTGGTCATAATGTTATGCCTGATCAGTGTATGTGACTTAAATTGCTATTCTTGCATTTACCTGTTCAAAAATGTACTTTGTGAGAAAAACTAAACAAAAATGTTTGGTTTTGTTAGATCTCGTTCTTTACCTATCAAAATGAATGCAACAACACTGAGAAATGGATTTCTATATAGAACCCTTTTGATAATGGTTCTATATAGCACCAAAAAGTGGTCTTTTACTGTTACAAAACTGATATCATAGCAATAGCAGGACCCTTTTTGGTACTATATGAAACCATTCCTATATAGAATATACATATACATATACAGTACATTCTACATCAATCTGAAGAACAATTTCACCATGCAAAGAAACAGATTCTTTGAGTGTTCATGGTTCAGTATATAACTATTGTCTTTACTAAAGAACCTTTGAAGAACCAAGAGTGTAGAATGAGCAGTTAGTGTTCTCTTCCAGTAACGTTGTGTCAGCCGCATTTTAAAAAGTTGTGGTGGAAGTCTCGGTGGAAGCACGTGCTGACCTTTGTCCTCCCAGCCTGGCAGCATCATATGATAGTGAACACCTAGCCAGTGGATGGAATTGGCCATGACTACATGTGTAAGGTAAAAGGCTTAATGGGCTGACTGAGGCATGAGCGGAATTGTGTGAATTTTGTTGACTGTAGTTCAAATTTATTGACTGTAGCTTCCAGGCAGACATGTTGATAATAATACAAATAAGAAATAGAGCAGGGAAATTATTATAAGCTGAAGGACTCGTGGACATACTCCAATGCTTTAGAGCATTTTTTAAAGGCAATAATAAATAATCCACTCTAATAGCGAAGTTATATATTTTTGTCCTTTATAAGTCTTAACAAAAGGCCTCATTCAGTTGTTAAATGTAAGACTACTATGAAACTACTTGTAATGTAGTTATGAGAGAGAGGTTCTAAAGTGTGGACCTCTATGAAGATCCTTAAAGCTGAAATATGTAACCCTTGTGTGGTGTTCATGTTTTTCTTACTCAGTGTTTACTCTTTTTTTAAATCAATACAGCCATAAAATGTATGTAAAAATATCAGATGTTTAAAATATCACAAGTGTTCAGTGTAGGGTTCTCTTTTAGCAGCTGTAGCCAGTCAGCAGCCTGTCCATGTTGTCCACCCTCATACACACACACACACACACACACACACACACACACACTAACAGCAGGCCATGTAGGAGGAGAACAGAGTGAAGAGACACAGCACCTCCACACTTTTATTCCCCGCGGGTTCACCCAACACCACGTGTGTAGTATAAATGTGTAGGGGGTGAACGGTGTGAAGACAAACATGTGTTATTTTATATGTTCTTCACAGAAAATGAGCAAAGGCAGAGGAATCTGAGGTTAAAATTTTTTTTTCTTTTGTAACTGTAACTACTTAAGAGCGATAATACAGCAGGCACTACTAGGTATGTATGCCATGTAACACAAAACAAGTGCATTAATAATGAATTCTGTGTACAGAATTTATAGGAATCCTGTAAATATCTGCATCTGGTTGACCCAAATCCCCTTCACATACACCCACATGCCCTACTTTACACTCTACCTGGGCCCAAACAGACGGATAAGCAGTCCCAGGCAATGATGTGCAGTCATTCTGAATCCTCTGAAATTCAATGACTTGACAGAGAGGGAGATTGAGAGAGAGCGAATGAGAGAGAGAGAGAGAGAGAGAGAGAGAGAGAGCACTCTGGCTGCCAAGCTCACATCTGCTCATTACGGAAGAGTTATTTCCATATTCTCAATAACTCTGTCAAAGACGATTCAGTCTCCGCCGCCGCGCGGGGAATGTTCTGGAGAATAATGGAGCCGAATATGACACAATCAGAACTCCCCAGATCAACTCCGCTGCCTTTCATTGAATTAATTTAATCACCACTGTATGGCATCTAAATCAAAATAAGGGCCGTTTTTATGGCTGCGCCGAAAAACAATGAAGAGGTAATAATAGTAAGCAAACTAATAATATAAAGGAAGGATGATTAACGAACCATAACTTAAGTAATTACCCACTTAATTAATTACGCTGTAGATATTTAATCTATGGTTATTAATTATTGAAGGTAAGGTTGGCTCATCTCATAGGTTAAACTGTAGCGAGAAAATTAATTTGAGATATCTAGACTTAGATATTAGCGCTGCTAAATGATTCGCTGACAGTTCAGTGAAAATATGTAATTTGGTATGAGCTCATGAAGAGCTAGAAATAGGCACATATACTGATGAGTGAGCTGGAGCGTAGAGGTCAAAGGTTATGCGTATAAGCTATGGCGTTCTTCTGCCTGGCTGGCTTTCTTTCTAGATTATGCACCATATTCCTGACTTATGGAAGGAACTTCATGTAAACAGAAGATATAATGACTGCTAAAAGTATCCTAGCATGGTAGAAATATGCGAATAAATAGAAATCTAAGTAATCTTTATTGTTGGAATCGATCTGTCTGCAGAGAAATTAGTCTTGTGGGTCCAGATGTGATGTTGAATTGAGAACATGGTCGTCTGGGAAAAAAAATTTTGGGCTGAAGTTCTTATTAGACTCATTAGTGTGGGGCAAACGCCTTGTGAAGGCGGGGCTCAAAGCAGGGAGCAATCGTGTGCTCATCAACACTGTACAGCCAATGGATGTAGCATAAGGTAGCATGGCTGAAAAGACCCCTAAAACTCCAATTAAGCCTGTAGATGTGTGTTGAATGTGCACAGAACATTACATGTGGTAATAATAAACATTTCTTCAGGGGAAAATAACTCCATTAGCTAATCATAGTGGTATTGTAGCTAGTTTGCTTTGCTTGTGTTATCAACTGTACTCCAGAAGTGAAAAGAACAGGAACAAGAGGATTTTGGAGGCAGGTTTTAAAGGGGTGTACTCTTATTTCCAGCACTAAAAAATGCATTAATTGTCCCCATGTATATACATTATCATCCTGAGATCATTATTTTATATTCTATCTATTATCTAGTATATATTTATAGCCTACTCACATTTCTTATGGTTCCTTTGAAAATTGAAAAAAAATATAGTATTATTTATACTTGAGTTTTTGAACTCAATATATATTAATGTGTGAACTATTGCAAACATCTTAACCTGTAAATGAGCAATTAATAATGTTTGACCATTTACAGAGAGTTGTCATGCCAATAGCATACTAAATTAGCTCTATGACTGTAAAATAAAGCCATTTCATAAACATATTTCATTAGGCAGGTACAGCCATACATGAAGTGCATTTCATTACATAGCAATGCTTAATGTAGAAAATGACTGCTATGTTAATGCTAATTACCATATCGAGCTAGCTGTGCATTAGCTTGATGCTACATTCACATTTGATGTCTGCTCTACTTTAAACACAGACATCTGAAGCTCTTAACAGGCAAGCGAAATATTCTTTACTGTAAAGTTTTAACCCCTTAAATGACAAGGGCCAAAGTTTTATTACACACTTTTATAACCTAAGAATATCTCAACCAGTTTGCATTGAAGTCCTTGTAGTTACTAAATAATAAGCCTCAGTATGTAATAAGCCTGGAATTATAAGGGGTTAAGTTGCAGTATTACAGTAACTCCTTCTGTAAAAGCTTGTCTGTCTTTTATTATTGTCCATTAGCTGTCTCCTAACCTGCTCAGCCTTCTCTAGTGAGGACAAATATAATCAGCTATAGAGAATATAAATTGGAAACCAGGTAAAAAGAGTCTTTTATCAGCAACCGGTGACGTTCAACCAGCTGTTCTTTACTGGTTGCATTCAATGGACACAGATTTCATTGATAACAGCTAGGTTTGTTTGCTGAGTGAATATGAAGCCACATTCATGTCCTCACTGCACTTTCTCGTTCCAGTTGTTGGCATACTTTCAGCCTCACTCAGCTGTAGTGACAGCTGAAACTGCATGTTTTCCCAGAACACCTCAGACATTTAATAGCACATAAAACGAGAACATAAAGGGGAATTTATTTTTTTTTCTACATAATTAAATCACTAAGATGTAAACAAAGTCATTCAGAGCAGTTTGGTGTGAAATGCTCTATTGTAGAGAAACTTACTGAGTCAGAATTGTTCACAGGAGTGGTGATAGGAAGCAGACATCTGTGGCATTTAATGTCTATAAAAGTCACAAAAAGTTATTACATGAAATTAAATATGAAACATGAAATGCACTGCATAGTGCCATATATCTAATGATATATAGTTTCACAATAGTTTTAAAATGCTCTAAAATAGCCTTTAATTTTTTTCAGATATTTCCATATTTTACTATTATCAGCATTACAGATAAAACCTCAGAAAACAAGTGGAGGTTCACTGGTCATTTTAGATGGTAAAACAATGGCTATATTTGTGTTGTAGACAACATGACCCCTGGTTCCTATCAGCACCACTGTAAAGAAATCAGAGTCATGTTTCTCTTCAATGAACCATTTCACATCAAACCGTTTTACATTACTTTGTTTACATCTCAAAGACTAAATTATGCAGAAATTTGGGAAAAAAAAAAAATAAATGTTGGAACTGCCCATTAACATGAAAGCACACTTTCTCTAAATTTACTAAAAATGGTAAACACTGGCAATTCCATTCCCAACTGGACATTCCCTCCAGTGGAAATAAAGTGGATTATTTAGAAGAAAGCAGAATTCAGAATTGTGGTGGTTAAAGTCACTAGATGCTTTATCAAGATGCATGAATACATGTTACAGCTTTCCTTGATAAGTTGAAATGAATTGAAACCATTGTCAAGCCCGTGGCCTATTCATAATGGACGCCGCTTTCTGTTTCTCCAGCCGGCCGAAAGAATCAGCTGCTTATCTGATCCCATAACAATGCAGGGTTATTGTCTTTGTCCCCTTTCTTGATTACCTGCTGACAAATTGTAATTAATTGGATATTTAAACATATTACAATGCAGAGGACTGTGCACTCGCTGCATTTATTTGGCAGTAGAGTCATTAAGCAGCAGTTATTGTGTTTGGTTTATTTTAATTAGCAGGCTATTGAGAGCAGAGGCGCAGCCAAGAGAAATGCGGTTGTTATTCTAAGGCTGGAGATTTGCCAGTTCTTTGTTAATGCCATATTCCGAAGGCTGATGAAATAAACACTAAAAATGTGTGCGCGTTTTTCTTTTAATAGGAGGAGAAGTAAAAAGTGCATGTGTGTTTGTGAGCGCGCTTGTGTGTGTGGCACACGCATCCATCACAGAACGGCTGCGTTTCCTTGGATGACGACGGCCCCCAGAGATAACAGGAGGTGAACAAAGACATCGGTGGCTGCTGATTGGCTCGTTTAATCTCTGTCAGTGGAATAGTTGCGGGGTGCAAACAGACTGATTTATATGCTGAATCAATCACCCAAACAAGCACTCGGCTCCCAAAAATGTCCTCTTCCTCCCTCAGCGTTGCCCACTGTAAGGGAAAAAAATTCTCATTTAGAGACAATTAAAATATTTTTCCCAAAGGATGATTTTGCATGAGTATCTATGTGGATGTTTTTTTTTCCTAATGCAAAACATTCTGCTGAACTTTGTTCCCTTCTCTGGGCAAGATTAAAAGGGAAAACAGCGGCAGCAGCTACACACTCCGTCTCATGTGGGTGCCAAGTGCAATTAACAGCCAGGGAAGAGCGCCTGCCAAAAGCAGGGACAGGGAGCTGCTTATTTAATATGCATTATTCCTATGGAAAAGGAGACAAATCTGCTTAGACTCAAAATAAAGATTTTCAGAGCCATGCAGGCTCACAGGTAGACACACACAAGCATATGTGTGCGCACAGAGACACATTCCATGACATTATTAACAACAGTAGAGGCTGTTTTTCCATAAATACATCTGAAAGTTTGTACTGAAGCTCTATGTGATGTTTTATTTATTTGTTTATACATTTGTTTGTCTTGTGTCCAAGCATTGAATATTCTCTTACAAGTAAACCCTCCTAAATGGTCTCTAGCTTACAGTTCAAGGATAATCCTTAAATAATTATAGACCCTAATAGGTGCAACATATAGATTTTGTGGACGTTCTTTATCTCTTAGAGGTTGAGTGTTCTTACTTTCATTTTACTAGGCTGTTCACATGTAATTGCATCATTAAATATGTAATTACATAGTAGTACATAGTAATTACTCAATCAGTTACATTTACTTTCAATTTATTTTCTGTATCAACAACCAATATTTTGCACTTTTTGTTTGTGTGAAAAACTGCCAAAAATGTGGGGTATTTTCTTAAAAATTAAGGGTCCTAAATCGTTCTTGGCTTGAGTGTATGGTTGTACGAACAAAACCTTAATTGATGCGGAACCTTTGAGGTGGTTAGAAGGGGTTCTATGGAACTTATTGTTCCAAAGAACCCTCTCTTGCCACGTATATTTTTAAGGCGGTCCCTTTGTGTGATTGTTTGGAGACTCAGCAATGTTCTCACACTGTTTTCAAAATGTTCTCCTCAGTTGATACTGTTCTAGAATGTTCTCCATCCATTCACACTGTTCTAGAATGTTCACTCTGATTAACTTTGTTCTTGCATTTACATTATCCTAAAACATATCTATAATAAAAATATCTTTGTTTATAAGGCACTTTTCAAACTGGTGGCACCCCAAGGTGCTTTACAGACAGCTGCTAAAGCTTAAGATTAAAAGAAGAAACCTTAAGTATTAATTTAAAAATCATATAAGACAATGACACAGATCAAATTACAAAGATAAATACCAAAGAGATGTAGAATTTTAATTAAATGCTATGCTAAAGGGTCGTGTTTTTAAATGTTTCTTAACCCCTTAAAATCCCAGGCTCATTACATACTAAGGGTTATTATTCAGTATTTACAGGCACTTCAGTGCAAAACTGGCTGAGCTATTCTTAGGTTATAGAAGTGTAAAAAACCCTGGGTCCTGGTCATTTAAGGGGTTTAAGGGGTGTGCACTGAGATTGACTGTCTGGTTAAAGGTGAAATTGAGTTCCACAGTTTAGAAGCATAATAACCAAGAGACCTCTCCTTTTTCTTTGTATTTTATAGAACCCATTTGCACAAGATCAGTAACTGCAGATCTAAAAACAAGGTCATTTAGAGCCTTAAAAAACTAGTAGTAGAACTTTAAAATCTATTCTGAACAATACAGGTAGCCAGTGCAGTTCTTTTAAAATGGGAGTGATGTGATCTGTTTTGTTTTTGTTAGAATCTGTGTTGCTGCATTTTGTATGAGGTGTAAAGGATGTATAGTTTTCATTGGATGGCCAGTAACAAGAGCATTACGGTGATCAACTCTGCTTGTAACAAATGCATAAACACGTTTCTCTGCATTGGCCTGATATTGAAAAGGCCAAACTTTAGCAATATTTCCCAAATGATGAGGTTAAAACAGAGCTCAGAGTCTAAGATTACACCAGGTTTTGTGTTTTAGGTTTGGTATTGTAGACAATTTTGTGACATCCACTGAGAAAAACCTGACATACAGCTGGTAAACCTGTCAATGGAGTCTTGATTATCAGAAGGAATGGAAATGCATGTCATCAGCATGGCTACAAAAATTGATATTAGGTTTCTTAATGACATCACCTAGTGGTAACATGTACAAAGAAAAAAGCAAAAGCCCTAAAACTAATCCCTGTGGGACACCACAATGTTATTTTTCTTTTCTTTGATGAATGATTTCCCATTGAAACCATGTACTGTCAATTTGTTAAATATGACATAAACCATTGTAAAACTGTGCCTGAGAGGCTGACCTAGTATTCAAGATAGTGGATTAGAATTTTGTGATAAATGGTATCAAAAGTTGCACTTAGATCCAATTAAACCAAAATTGAAGGATTTTGTGTATCAGCGCTAAGCCTGAAATCACTGACAGCATAAACCAATGCTGTCTCAATACTATGGCTGAAAGAATGCTGGCTGTTACCTATTCATAAAGTTCTAGAGATGGTTCTCCCTATTCATGCTGTTTGAGAAAGCTCTCCTTAATTTACATGGTTCTGGAATGCTTTCACTCCTTCACTCTTTTCTAGAATTTTCTCCACATTTCACGTGGTTCTAGATTGTTTTTGGCCTTTTACATTGTTGTAGAGCTGTTCTGAAATATTCCCATCAATTTACATCATTCTAGAACATTTACCCCTATTCACACTGTTTAGATTTTTTTTTAATCATTTACACTGTTCTAGAACATTCTACTCAATTCACACTGTACTAGAACCTTCTTCACATTTCACACAGTTCTGGAATGTTCTTTCCCATTTACATAGTTCTAGATTGTCCTCTGTTCACACTACTCTAACATGTTCTCCTTCATTCACACTGTCCTAAAATGTTCTCCTCAGCTCACACTGTTCTAGAATATACTTTTCCATTCACATTGTTCTGTAATGTTCTCCCTCATGGACCCTGTTCTAGAACGTTCTCTCCCATTGAAACGGGTTCATTTGGTCTACCAGTTCTTTTATTAAACACTCCAAAGCAGCTGTCAACACTAGAATGCTGGTGTATGTTTGCTGAGTTTTGTTGGGTTGTGCTGAATGTTTGGATTGCAGAACTGAAGAGAGGTGTGAGGGCAGTGAGTAGGAGATCCTGGCGGAGGTGTCTGCAGGTCACTGGTTCAGAAGTCAGGAAGGGCTTTCACTGTGTGAGTAAGAAAATCTAGCTTTGAAGTCTCAGGATCCTCTGGCCCCTGCCCAGGGAAAAGGAAGTGTCCAGCCAGTGCCCAGCCAGCAGCAGATACATATTTGGAAGGCTTTCAGGTGATTTCCTATCTGAGCTAGACTACTTTGATGTGTTTTGCCAGGTGAACAAGGTAGATATAGTTCAGTACATTCAACAACATCCATAACTCTTTTTGAATGTGGCACCCCACTGAGTCTATCCCATCATCCTCAGTGAATCAGCTATGGCCTCAAATCAAACATGCTCTAATGAGAAAACAAACTTTAATCCTGGTCTAAGTTAAGAGTCCTTCAAAATATCAGTGTTCTTTTGATACAGGATGGTTTATACTGTAAAATAAACCCCCAGGTTATGTTTTAGGTTAAAATATATCACAGACCGTACTGGAAATGCCATAAAAACAGATCATAAGAAAATTACTAGTATATATAGTAATTATACAAATAGTCATGCGCAAAAAGTGGTCACAATTTATGTTAGGCTGTAGGTTTTGTGCTGAAGTTAAGGATAGGGTTGGGTTTTGGGTTAGAGTTCATCGAATTTGTCACACTCAATTTCAGGTTCTGTTGCATATAATTCATATTTACTTGCATGTTAGTTAAAGACAGAGTGAGCATCTACAAAGCACCTACAGAGAACTATCAAAGTAAAGTGTTGTCGCAAAGCTTTGGGCAGATTACATGTTCTGTTGACTTTCTAAGTGACACAGAAGTACACATGATAAGCACACATGAGTACAGTGTACATTTGTATTTTTACTGCATTGTCATCATCATCATCATCATCATCATCATCATCATCATCATCATCTTAAACCGCTTAATCCAGATAGGGTCAGGGTATCAGTCATGAGAGCAGAGAATCCCAGATGACCCTGTCACCCACAACCTCCTCCAGCTCATACCCCAAGCTGCTCCCAGTCCAACTTGAAGATACAATCCATCCAGCGGGTGCTAGGATGACCTTGGGGCCGTGTCTGCTAAACCTCCACCGGGAGGCGGCCAGGGGGCATCCTGATCAGATGCTCGAACCGCCTCAGCAAGCTCCTCTCAATGTGGAGGAGTAGCGGCTCTACTCTGAGCTCCTCCCGGATGACCAAGCTCCTCACCCTGTGAAGTAGAGTGTAGTCTGCCACCTTGCGAAGAAGGTTCATTTCTGCCACTTGTATTCACAATCTCATTCTTTCGGCCATTACCCACAGCTCAAGACCATAGGTGAGGGTCGGGATGTAGACCGACCGGTAAACAGGGAGCTTTGCCTTGTGGCTCAGCTCCCTCTTCACCACTACAGTCCGGTACAGCGGCCACATTACTGCTGCTGCCTGTCTCAGTCACTCGTGAACAAGACCGTGAGATACTTAAACTCCTCCACCTGCGGCGGGTCTTACCCTGGAGCGAGGACCATAGACTCAGACTTGGAGGTGTTGATCCACATACCAACCGCTTCACACTCAGCTGCAAACCGCTCCAGTGAGCGCTGGAGGCATCCATGCGATGAAGCCAAAAGGAAAACATTATCCGCAAACAGCAGAGATGCCACCCTCCGGCCTCCACACATAATGCCCTCCAGACCTCGGCTACGCCTTGACACCCTGTCCATGAATATCACTTTTAACTTTGATGTACTATTTTTATGAAAGGTGCAATATAAATAAACTTACCTTGCCTTTTAATAAATCGCTTATTCTGGGTGGTTAAAACGTATAGTAAAAGTTTTGCATACTAATTAAAGATAACCATTAAAGGTGGTTTTCAGTTTTTTAAATGACTTGGTGGAGATTATATAGAATTACTGTTGAATTCACAAAAATGAATTCATATATAGGCGGCACGGTGGCGCAGTGGGTAGTGCTGTCGCCTCACAGCAAGAATGGCCTGGGTTCCATTCCCGGCTGGGTGACCAGGGTCATTTCTGTGTGGAGTTTGCATGTTCTCCCCGTGTCTGCGTGGGTTTCCTCTGAGTACTCTGGTTTCCTCCCACAGTCCAAAAACATGCAGTCAGGCCAATTGGACATGCTAAATTGCCCCTAGGTGTGAATGTGTATGTGTATGTCTGTCTGCCCTGCGATGGACTGGCGACCTGTCCAGGGTGTATCCTGCCTTCTGCCCAATGACAGCTGGGATAGGCTCCAGCGACCCAGAAGGATAAGTGGTTTAGGTGATGGATGCATGGATGGAATTCATATATATATATATATACAGGAAAGGAGTTTTAAAAGCCTCATATTCTACATTTTTCCTTATATACACTCCTTATAACTTCAGTACTAGTGGCCAGAGCTAAACTGCTATAAGCTGAACAGGTGGTACACAAATACATTGGTTATTGTGACACCACAATAATCCCTAAAAATTCAGAACAATTTTTTTTGTTTACTTTCCATACATGGACTGCATAGACTAGGGAGTGAATAGTACATTTTAAAACATTAACAATGTTAACATTGTACATTCTGTCTTATTTCTTAAAAGAAAGTGTTTAGTTTTCCATAACATGAGCCTTTTTGAAGTCCCAAATCATCTCCAGAACAGATGTGATCAAGCAGAACAAATTCTTTACACCAGCTGCTTAAGTACAGTGACAAAATAAGCTGCGCTTTTTTCCTCTCAGTCAGGGCTAAAGGGTCTCTGACACACAGTCCTGGCAGCAAGACGTGCTCAGAAAAATTATGCAAGCTCAGCCGGGGCCTGCAAACACGCTCACTTCTCACTAAGCAGATTATTCAAATGACCCCACAGGTACCTGCAATTGATCTGCCTGTGAAGCACCTGCAGGTGAGCGGCACAACATGAAGTACAAGGTCAGAGCTTATTCTGAATTAAGCTTTAAAAGTCCCCTATTCTGTTCCATTCAAAGGTGGAGAATAGCAGCAAATGAGTTGTTTATCATTCCGCAGAGATGGGGACTCGAGTCGCCACTTGACTCTGACTTGAGACTTAAACCTGAGGAAACATGAACAGAACTGATTAAATTTAGACCTGCCAACCTAACCGTCAGTTAATTAAACCTTTCGTTTACAACCTTATTTGTGTGACTTTGCCTGTCAGTTTTGCTACAGTCGTGAGCAGTTATTACTGCAGTGCCATTCTCCTGCAGCTCGCAGCTGTGTCAGGTTCACCATGACTTCAAATAATGAGCTTTGTCTGAAGAGCTACATGAAGTAAATGCAGTGTTTAAGGAAAACAGGGCAAAAATATGAAACATTGGCTAGCATATAGTTTGAATAGCAAGTGCGCTAGCTAGCTCAACAGTTATTATAGATGAAGTTGTCAGCTAATCTCACCGAGTTTTAGTAAATTACACATTACATTTCTGATTTACATACTGAAGACAAACCAGGCATATTTTATTTAAACATAGCATTTACTGTATGAAGCACTTTGTTCTCAGATATTTTCTATAGACTGAAGATTTTTCTATAATGAAAGTCATAAATTAACTTATAATGAGACTAAACGAAAATTCTCTACTAAAGACTCGAGACTTGACTCAGACTCACATCCCAGAGACTTGACTCAGGCTCACATCCCACAGACTTGAATTGGACTCATACCTCAGAGACTTGAGATTTGACTCAGACTCATACCCTAGAGATGCAAAACTCAACTCTGACTTGTACTCCAGAGACTCAAGACTCAATTCTTAGATTCAAAATTTGACTTGGACTCGCACCTAAGAGATTCAAATCTCAACACTGACTCACACTTCATAGATTAGAGACTCAGCTTGGACTCAAACTCCAGAGTCATAAAATTAGACTCAGACTTGCATCTCTGAAACTCCAGACTCATCTCAAACACCCATATCCGAAATTCAAGAGTCAGCTCTGACTTGCGCCTCAGTGACTCAACTCAGACTTGCAATTCAGAGACTCGACTCAGACTTGTATCCCAGAGACTTGACTTGGACTCATACCTCAGAGATTTTAGACTCAACAACTTGTACACTAGGGACTCAAAACTCAACTGACCGTACTTCAGAGACTCAAGACTTGATTCTTACTAATGCTCCAGAGACTTAAAATTTGACTTGAACTTGCAGTTCAGAGATTCAAGACTTGACTCTGACTTAGAAGACTTGGGACTCGACTCAGACTCGTACCCCAGAAACTCAAAGCTCAACCGTGCTTCACACTCCAGAGACTTGAGACTCAACTCTCACTTATACTCCAGAGACTCTAGCTTCGACTCTGTCTTGTACCTCTGAGACTTGAGGGCCAACACTGATTCAAACTCCAGAGACTTGACTCGGACTCACATCCCAGAGACTTGACTCAGGCTCACAACCCAGACACTTGAGACTAAACTTGGACTTGCACCTCAGAGATTTGAAATTAGACTCAGATTTGCACCTCAGAAACTCTAGACTCAACTCAGATGCCCAGAGACTCGAGATTTGACTTGTACTCACACCTCAAAGACTTGAGACTCAGCTCGGACTTGCATCTCACAAGCTTCAGACTCAACTGAGACACCTCAAATTCAAGAATCAACTCTGACTTGTTACCTGAGTGACTTGACTATGACATGCATTCCAGAGACTTGACTCAGACTTGCATCCCAAAGACTCGACTTGGACTCGTATCCCGGATACTTGATTTGGACTCCTTAGAGACATGAGATTCGACTTGTACCCTAGAGACTCAAAACTCAACTCTCACTTTACTCCAAAGACTCAAGACTTGATTCTTGCTCATGCTGCAGATATTCAAAATTTGACTTGGACTTCAGAGATTCAAGATTTGACTCTGACTCACACACCAGAGACTTGAGACTAAACTTGGACTTTCACCTCAGATACTTGAAATTAGACTTAGATTTGCACCTCAGAAACTCTAGACTCAAATCAGACACCCACCTCAGAGATTCAAGACACGACTCTGACTTGCACCTTATACCTCATACCCTAGAGACTAAAAACTCAACTCTGACTCAAACTCCAGAGACTTGAGACTCAACTCACAGTCATACTCCAGAGACTCAAGACTCAACTTGTACTTGCACCTCAGTGACTCAAGACTTGCACCGCAGAGACTTTAAACTAGACTCTGACTTGCACCTCAGAGATTCTAGACTCAACTCAGATGCCCAACTCAGAGATTTAAGATTTGATTCTGACTCACACCTCAGTGACTCGACTCTGACTCATACTCTAGAGACTCGTGACTTGACTTAGACTCACACCCTAGAGCCTCGAGACTGCTCGAACTCACATCCCAGAGACTTGAGACTAGACTTGGACTTGCACCTCAGTGACTAAAGACTCAACGAAGACATCCACCTCAGATACTCAAGACTCGACTCGGATTCACACCCTAAAGACTTGAGGCTCAGCTCAGACGCGTATGAATCAGCTTGTGAACATTGCTGTTGTGTGGTCACTGTGAAGTCCTCTGTTGGCCGTCCTGCAAATTTGGAGTGACAGATTTGTCCTGATGCCTACCTAAGAGTGAGACGGGCAGGGTTTGGCACCATGCCAGTGTTGTTTTTCTCCTAGGCTCTGCCTCTAAAATGCACGGCTTTGACGTTTTAATGCTATTTTTTAATTAATTGGTTTGAGAGGCTCAGAGCATAAATCCTCTTTTCTCTTTTTTTTATTAGCTTGTATTGTTTTTAATGTGCTCGTGAATAAGTCTGACAAAGATTCATGTTCATTCAGTGGCAGACCGTGCCCTTGATTTACCCCACCCGAACGGAGAGACGCTTCTGTTTGCCAGACAAAAACACACAGACCCCTCCTTTACCCCCCGTCTCAAACACACTTCACTCATTGGCTCACGCAGATTCACTCTCACATACACACACCTGCCTTTGCCACCTTCCTTTACTGTTAGTGAAGAAGATCGAACAGCAGCGAGGCAGCGTAAGACACACATACGCTTCAGACAGGAGTGTGACACACTCAGAATAAATTAGCGCGCCGGGTGCAGGAGCGATATAAAGAGGTGGGGCCCGGAGGAGCAGCCAATCACAGGCCTCGGCTCCCCTCTCATGGGGGGACTGGAGCGCGGCTGTTGCTGGAGTGAGCAGAAATTTTGGCTAGCAACATTCCGACCAATCAAATTCCACAAACAACAGCAGGGTGAAAATAACTTTACGTTCAGCGTGTCAAGAAAATGAAGAATGTGCTCTAAAAAAAGCCGCCGTTGCCAGGTTTTTTGGGCTGCCTGTGTGGGTGGCTAGGGCAGACGCTGTCTGAATGCGCTCCTTTGTTTTGCTCTCCTCTCTACTCCATATACTAAGTGCGTATTTTTAAAATTTTAGATTTAAGCATGACAGATTATGTGTCAGACTCCCACCTCTCTCCGCTTAATGCCTCTGCTGCCTCTCTCTGCTTTAATTTGACATTTGTTGCTGCGCAGGCATACGTTTCCCTTTTGTTCTATTCTTCGTGTAGGTCCGTGTGTGCAGGGCCATTTCTGAACAACTGGGGGCCCTGCTTGAGGACCCCACCACCCACTTCAGTGATATTATTTTGTATCTAACAATGAAAATGAACTAAGACTTCGTTCATTTTGATCAGGAAAACAATGTAATAAATTCTAAGGTAAATAGCTTGAAGTGATGTTTGACTACAGCACTGTACAAAAGTCACACAACACTGTTTATTTATTCAATTTCCAGTCAAAATGGCAATTAAATAGAAGTTATTTATTTCACAACATCAGAAAAAATAGCAGAGAGCGTACGAAATGTGTCATGAAAAATAGGAAACAAATAAAAAGTATTGAGTGGATCTACAGCTTCCATTCTTTTCAAAACTTTCTTTCAGTTTTTCAACGAAATCTGCAAACTTTTTTTCCACACTTTTAAAAGTTTACTAAAGTTCAGTCTTAGAAGTTGGCTGATTTTCTGCTTCTCACGATCCAAGAAATTCCAAACACATTCAGTGATGTTGAGGTCTGGGTTTCACTGATCAAGCTTTTTTCAGCTGTAAAGCAAGAATGGAGCTTGACTTTCTCATATCTCTCACACATATAAGTTTCAAAGGCCAAACTTTTGTATCTGCCTTGAATTTTATTTATTTATTAATTTTACAACACTGTGTTGGCTACTGTACCAAAAACAATATTTAATACATTTTTCAAGGCCATTTTCCAACCTGTATTTGCTCGTTTGAATTATAACAGTTGTTTTTGGTTACTGTTCCTTTAAGACTGGTATAGGTAAATAAGCTCTGTTGTGATTGGCTGCCCTCATTCAAAAAGCAGTCCACGCTGAAACACTCCTTATGACTTCATTGTGAAGGGGTGGAGCTAAACTACTGAAGGATGAACAGTAGTATGCAAATTTTTAAACACCTCTGTCGAATTATATTTTGTTGATAATCTGTCTTTCTTTTTTTTGCAAATTTTAGTGAACAAATTCTATTTACTTGCTGAGTTTATGATATAAGACAAGGGTTTAAAACGTGAGATGTGCCATACCTTTTCTATCAGCCAAATTTTATGTTTTAACTCATTTTTGCTTAGAAAATCAACAAAACATCATCTGACCAGGAGCGCCTAAACTTTTGCATACGACTGTATGTCAATGTGTTGGTTTTTGTGACATCACAGAAACAATGAATTCAAAACAAGCAGCTATTGCACTTTAAGAGTGTTTAAAGAGTATAGAGACTCTTTTATTTCAAAAAGCATGGGCAATTAGGTTTTCCATAATATTAGATATAAGTACTGATAGTCTGATCGGGATGCTTTTTGGTGGTCTCCTACATCGTGCACACTAGTTAGTGGTCCCATTTTTAAGTATTTAATCATTTCTCTAACTCTAGTTTCTGGACTTCCCATCTTTTTTCACTTATTTTCCTTTGACTTTCACTTTGCCTGTGCAAGTTGATTATTTTATATCTAATCTTCTCAAAATATCTCCTGAAAAATAATTACTTTGCGCTTAATGGCTGTTTTGACAGGAGTTTTAGTCAGTGAAGGGTGACCTCTGACTTTTGCACAGAACTGTAAAAAAGTATCAGCGCTGTTATCATGATATCAGCCTTCATATTACTTCATATCGGAATATAGAAAAGCATATCAGCGGTATCACCCATCCCGAGTGGGTGTTTGTGTGTGTATGTGTGTGTAAGTGTGTGAATTGTGCCTGAGTGACAGTGTTAACCTTTTCAGTATGCTGAGCAGTGCAGGTGAGGCAGCCCAGAGCAGACACTCTCTTGTCATTTCCTGATATGAGTGCAGGAGGTCGGCCTGTTTGCTGTCCGTGTCGAGGCTAAGCTGCGCTGCTGATATAATTTCATACTGCACATCAGCCTCATAACACACCCTGGCAGCTTACCCCCCTCGTCCCCATCCCCATCCCTCGCTCCACCTCTTTTCTCTAAATGATGTCTTGTCCTCTTTCTCTTTTCCCTTACATCTCTAGGCAATTATCGCGCTATGCTGAAGGATCGTGGCTTAGCTTTTAAACAGGGATAATTGCCTTTGTTGTTCATTGGTCCCCCCTTTTTTTGGTGTGGATGGTGACAGCTCGCCTGCCGTTGCCACGGCCACCGTTGCCGCTGTTGCCATGGTTAGGAGCCGCTCCGTTAGGCTGCATTCAGATAGGAGGAGCGTGTGGTTGCCCATTAAGAGAATATGAGCACCCCGCTGTCCTAAGTGCGAGGGAAAGAAAAAGCGAGAGTCTCTCAGGGGCCCCCAAGCATCGTTAGCACTCGTACACTGCTTCCAGAACCCTGCTTAATGGTCAGCAAAAAAAGTACGGCTACAATACAAATGGAGACATAACCCGAACCAAATCAGTGACACTACACACAATGGGTCGCACTGGTCCTGAAGTGTGCGCACATACATAGTGTGCGTCTTTCAATCTTCTTCCGACAGTCCCCTGTCCGTCTTTGTGCTGGAGCTCTGGAAGAACCTTGACTCTTGACCCCAGGCTTTTGAAGGCAGCCCTCATGCTCGGTGCCACAGCATTATGTTTTGACTGCTCTCTGTGGAGCCATTTGCGAAATAGAGCTATTTCACTGCCTTTTCAGCCTCTCTGTGCTTCAAGCAATCTGAAAGTACATTTGGAGGAGGCTCATTGGCTAACAACAGTCATTCTGGCTCAAATATGATGGACTGTGTTGGAAGAACTGGTCCCTTGCTTTTATAGATGGGTCCAATTGTTTTTTTGGCCAGCGTGAGTTTTTTTATGCTGACATTTTAATCAACTCAAATGGAATTCAACTGGTGATAACTTTGAGATATGTACACATATTGTGCAAAAGTGAGAGACCATACTTTCTTATTTCTCAGAAGCCTCAAAACATCTAAAATTAAGGTGACACTTTATGTTGAGTGGCCCTTTTTAAATGAAACAAACACTCAGTGGACTCTCAGTAACATGTCAAAAACATATGAGGGGTAGGATTAGGTTTTGGGTTGAGGTTAAGGTTAGGGTTAGGATTAGGGCCAGGGTTAGGGTTAGGTTTTAGGTAAGGTTGGGTAAAAGGTTTTGCATAATGGAAGTAACATATTAACAACACATCTATTTAATGTAAGTAATGTATCAACAGAACATCTTCAAGATATTTACTTCAGTGTATTCAGATGCGTCACTACTGATAATTCACTGATATGTTGTTGATGTGTTACTGATAATGTGTTAAGAGTTTATTAATCATTTACAAAGGACCACTCCAAATAAAGTGTTACCAAAAATAATATCACGTTTTTCATTTTTTAGTGTGTCAACTATTTGCCTTGTTATAGCAGATTCTATTATTTTTCAAAGACTTGCTTTCAGTTTTTTAAAGAAATCTGTAGGGATATGTTTCCACACCTTCAAAGTTCAGTCATAGAAGTTGGCTTCATTTTTTGCTTCTCATGATCCAAAAATCCTGATAACAAATTAAGACTCTTCACTCCATAAAATCTTTTGAATGGAAGAGCTAAAGAGACACAAAAGTAAGGAATGGACAAATTAAAGACTGATAGATATATTATTTTACTCGTGTTGGAGGCCTTTGTGAAACGTTCTGTTAAATATACATTTACTGCTTTTTTCTGAAGCTGAAAATGTAATCACCAGACATTAAGTCCGGAAATTAGATAGACGTTCAAACAGTATTGTGTATTTTTCTTCAGAACAATGAAAAAATTACTGAACTAAGTAAAAGCTTGTTGGGAGCAAATGCTTTCTGTAGCACTCACCTTCCAAAAAATCCTCCAAACTGAGGGTTGCATAGTCATTTGGATGAGCTCAAACAGCACGTTGTCACAGTGTGTGAAAATCTAGGACATACTGAATGCGCTGCTTGTCAGGAATGTGTCTGTACATCTTTCCAGGCACTTAAGCAATCTACCTGTATTTTGCTTTGAAGTCTCCATGTGTTGCTAGTGCTCCAGAAGTGTGTCTCGCGGACCTCAGGCATTCATACTGGAGCGCTGTGGTTAGGGAACATCCTCCGGGTTTCTTTATTCTTCTGCTTTTTCAGACGAATCCCACTGTGCCGCTCTCTCCGTCTTTGTGACGGTGGAGGCACCGGGGTCCTTCATGAGAGAAATGATTATAGAGGTGCTATAGCCCCGCTCTCTCTGCTTTAGCCTCCAGCTCTAATAACAGGCCTCTGATTGCTTCCTCTTTCCTCAGGAGAGCGAGGAAGAGGGAGCGAGAGACAGAGGAGGGAGAGAAAGAGAAAGAAAAACAGACATGGAACGGGCGAGAGCAGTGCTTGGGTGGTTAGCGAGGGTCCACACTGTAACAATAAGCCATCTCCAGCGGGCTTTATTAATACAGCGCAAGATTGACACCTGAATATGATTTCATCCTCTAGATCCATACAAAGCTCTCGCAGCGCTCCAGGCGCTGCTCCCCTCATTAGTGGCCTATCTGCCAATGAACTTCCGCAGGCGGCCCCCCAATAAATCAATGTCCATATTTCAATGGAGGAGAGCAGCTAGAGAGAAGGAGGCTGTGGCTCCAGGAGGGGGACAGAAAAAGCTCAGCCAGGCTGAGAAGAACTGTGTCTGTCTTTCCTCCGCAGCATTGTGTTTCCCCTGTACGTGTTTTCTCTCTGTCTGTTTAAACTCTTTTGGACACATTTTAGATTCAACACCGCTGACCTCTGGTCATACACAAGCTATGAGACATCTCTTTCATCAGTATCATTAAAAGCAGGTCTGACCAGACTATGTACAGTATATATTGCCAGAAAACTCCACAGGACTCCTCTAGTGGGCCTCAACTTCCTTTTGGTTGTCACCTACACATCCCCCCGGTACATCTCTTTGGGGGTCAGCAATATGCTCTTTGATACCATGTAAACATAATAAACCATGCTGGCTTTGGTCCATCCCATCAGACATATGCAGTAGTAAACTATATTACAATATGAGCCACAAACAAAAGCTATAATATTGTTCTTTTCTACTTGCACCACTATGGGATTTCTAATACTTTGTTAGCACCAAACTGATGCATTCTAGATTGAAGATGTACATTTGAAGCTTGTAAAAGACATTCTATATGTTTTTTATAGCCTACAATGGACCTCAATATAGGTTAACAACATGGAAAGAAAGTCCTGATTGAACAATTTTCCAATTTACTTCCCAGAAATCATTAGACCTTCTCTGAAGGCCTAGCAGTGTCTGAGGATTCTCCACTGAATATATTTACTGCTCACAAGTTCACTAGTTGCCAATGCCCCCCCCCATTCCTGTTTCCAAATCAGATATGCATTAAGATTGATTTATATACCCTATTCTTGCTTTATAGACCTTATACACATTCTTATATACTTTCTTTCTTGTTTGACTCTCTGTTTTTCCCTGATTATGTGTTTTTATATGGCTGTACTGATTTACCTCATTAAAACTGTTCTGCATGTGTCTCCTGTTGTTTGGACTGGCTCATTACCTCCAGCTTTGGCCACTGTCCACTCTGAAAAATCTGCTTTGCAGTCACTTCACCTTGGCCATACCTAGATTTCTGTGGTCCCTCATCCTGTTTCTGGCCTCCAGGATATCTACTGCTCCCACCTCATTTGCCTGGCATGGTGTTTTTATGCTTCAGGAAGCACATGTCACAAGGGAAGTCACAGAGAATCCCCTTTGGACGACTCCAGGTTTACTCTTCCAGTGTTCTTTGGCTCTCTTATGCTGCACCTCTACCCTGACACATTTATGATCACCCACACCAGTTCCTTATTTTTGGACTTATTGAGACTCCAATATATACTCCCCTGGGTATCAAAGTGCTTTGTGAAATCATTTATGTTACTAAGTGAAGGTTTTCTGTGGTTTTCTTTGTTTCAGGTGCTGGTTTTCCTGTTTTTTTTTTATCTTTAACCTTTTGTTCTGGAGCTTGACAGTGGATTTACCCATGATGTATCTGTTTGCCTGTGTTTTGAACCCTGCTATGGGTTCTGATGCCAATTCTTGGATTAGCCTTAATAAACTCACTGAGCGCATGAATCCCCCTGCATATGCCTTCATTTTCTCTGTGTTTAAAATACAGTAACCCTGTAGTTCAGTATTAGCACAGCATTTCTAACACTTGCCAGCCTGCCTTCCTTGTTAAGACTGTCTCAACCAGGAAAGGTGCAGAAAACAACTCCCTTTCCCATCAACCTTTTCTCTGATAATGACTGAGAACTTTGCATCCCGGGCCATATGGTGGCATATGCCTGCATCGGTGTGGCCTCTACCTCACAGATTGAGCACAGCGGTCAAATTTACATGATGTCGCCCCAGATGTCAGTCACACATAGCCCTCGTCCCCCCAGCATCAGGAGTGGCATCTGGAGAGGGTCGTTAAGAGTGTATCTGCCTCCCTTGGCCCATAAAGCCTTTCAGCGTAGGGTGGTTTTGTTAGGCTTATCCCTAACTCCCTGACTCCCATACCAAACTCGATTACTCTATTGTGTGGCCAAGTGTAAGTTAAAAGCAATCTGCTTTTTATCTTAGCCAGACATCTAAGTTCCCATCTGCAAAAAGGCAAAGTGATGTCTGCCATTTGGTAAGGGATTATGGGAGTTTAGGGAGTTCAGTATGCAACCTAACAAATCAGGCCCAAAGTTGTGTTCTTGCCGAGACTTTGTGGGGAATTTAATTTGACTGCAAAATGTATACAAATGAATATTGAGTGTGTTTGAATGTTTTTGAGGGTACATAGTGCCTCAGATGCTCCGCCTACTGGATTGTCTACTTGCTACTAGGATTGTGTTAGTTCCATTTTGATTCAGTGGGCAAGCAGCTTTGCAAGTAGTTGGCAAGCTACTTTATACTCTGTAGCAACAATGAGTCTTTTAGAGAAAAATATTTAGTAGTTGGATTGTAAAACTTATCAAAAGTTATTGAAGTCCATGGTAGTGTCCATTTCATTCCAATGACTGCTTCAATCGCTGCTCCATTACAGGAGCTCCCAACAGGCTGAGAGACACCGAGCAGTGTACAAGCAGTTGGCAAGCTACTCTACGCCCCGTGGCAACAATAAATCTTTTGACGAAAAATATACAGGAGTTGCTGGATTGTAAAAGTTATTGAGGTTCATGGTATTACATCTTTAAAAGGTTTTCAGGAGTTTTCTCTGAAGCACTGAGCAGCTAGAAACCAAGATGATGCACACCATTTCAGAATCACCTGTCTCTACATATCATGCTAAACCAATGGCTTGTGGTTGGGTTTTTTGCATATCAATCAACCAGAGTGCAAGCGTTCTCAACTCAGGCTCTAATAACCAAGACATCAGGACTCCTAGCCCTAACACAACAGATTCAGCTCATAAAAGGGTTGATAACGACAAGATGAGTTGGATAAGGTGTTATGGAGGAGGGACAGTTTAAACCTGTGCAGGCTAATGTGCTCCTAGCAATGGAGTTAAGAGGTTTTGATCTGTTGTGCGGTCAAGTGTAAGTTCTCCTCTTAGAGGCACTGCTTATTCAATTACTTATCTTAAGGCTTAAGTAAATATGGTGAGACTAATACATAAGCTGGTAGTTATAAGAGTAAGAAACTCAAATATGGACCTTTATTTAGGCATTTAGAGCTTAACCCCTTAAAAATCTCAGGCTTACATCCTTTATTATTCAGTGACTACTAAATAATTAATTCAGTATAACACAGACTACCTACAGTTTTCCTAAGTTACAGACACATGTAATAAGAGTAGAAGACTGAGCAGTTACAATGCATGTGTAATTAGTGAAACAGGTTCAAAATCTGATTGGCTGAGATGCCTTTGAAGCCGCTGTAAAACCCACGATATAGGTACAGCTATGACTGCCTCACAACTGAATTGTGAATTACTGCAACATGTCATGAAAAAAACCCTTGTACTGTTAATGAAATAATGTTTGACTCTCATGCTGCTCACACGAACCACCGAGTATATTGATGAAGTAATAACCTGGTTTTTGTTTAAAATGAGGGGCTGACGACTTACTAGAACTAGGCAGGTCAGCTAGCTAACAGGCTAAAAGGTAGACAATAGCCTAAACAGCTCGTCCCAAATGACTATTTCTGAGCTATATTTTGCACGGTTGGTCTACAGGATCCAGTATTTAAATTCCTATGTAGTGCACTATGTAGGGAGCAGGGAGCCATCTGAGATTCAGCCCCAGCACAAGAAGAGGGGCGCTGCTGGATTGGTGCTAAAAAGACTCGCGGTGGTAATTTGGTGACCACAAAGTACCTATAAAGCGAAGGATTTGGTGTTAAACAGTGCTGCATTAACATATGTTCATCATTATACAACAAAAAGTTTTTAAAAATCATGAAATGACCGCAATATACAGCAATGGGTGACCGAACGTTTGGCGGTCCATGGTTGCTTGGCAACGATACCATACTCTAAAAGAACTACATTTATTGGCAGAATACTTGTTTATGTAGATTATTATTAATAATAACTTAAATTATTTTCTGAAAAATTGTGTATTTTATCATATTTTATGTTGGCTGCGGTTTCATTAAAGCAACAAGCCACTTGAGGCTGTGCATTACTGCGATTTTGTCACAGGGAAGGGGGTTTTACTCCGCTTTGCGTTATGCCTAAGAGTAACCTTCCCATGATAAAATTGCAGTAACACACGGCGTCTCATGGCTTTTGCTTTATCAAACTTCCCACCTGAAAACAAGGCATATATCTGAGGCCTGCATTTGGTTGGTTTGAGGGATTGTAAACATAGTCCATGGCAGTATCCATTTCATTCCATTGACTACTTCAATCGCTGCCCTACTACAGGAGCTCCCAGCAGGTTGAGAGACACCGAGCAGTGTGAATCTCCCTGTGCCACAGCACCATGGCCAAGAAGAAGGACACAGCACGGCAAGATGAGGATCTACAGGCTAAGCAGGCCTTGGCGGTGGAGCAGAATCAGAGGAACTGTTTGCTTTAATGATGACTGCAGTCTCAGCAGAAGGGATTTAGAAGGATGAAAAAGTTCTGCGGAGTCCTTTAGATGTAACCTGCCTGCACTCACACATACACGTACCCAGAAACAAACTCACCGCCAAGGCCGAGCGAGAGCTGTGTTGTGGAGAGGCATGTCTGGTTTGATTATGTGGTGGTTGTGAGGAGGTGGTGAAAGCGAGTTTGGAGATGTGTACAGAGATGATGGCCTTCACACTGGGATAAAAGCAAGGAGAGGCCAAATGTGTCCTGCTATTGAAGAGCACCACAGACAAGGATAGCTCCTTTATATTGTGTTCCATTTCCTCTTTCATCCGTCTACGTGCTTGGCTTGGATTTCTTCATTACTTCAGAACAGACTGAATGTGTGTGTGTGTGTGCATAGATGCAGTGTGTGTGTGTCTGCAGCTGAGATATGGCTCTAATTTAATGGGATTTGGAACTCACAGTTTTGGCCTCTCTCTCTTGCCTGAATGAAGCAGGCTAAAAGCCACTTGCTAAATGGCTGAATGATTAGTTATCTGTAAAGAAGCATCCGTACAGGCCGACTGTGACTAAACAAACAAGTCTTTTTAGGCTAATTCACAGCGTCGCTCTAAATGCAGTGTTTATTTGTGTTAAGTATTAATCGTGTTGAGAACTTTTTGGCTAATAGCTGATAATGCTGTGGCAACAGAGAACAGATACAGATAGCATCACTAAACAGAGCACAACTGTTTGCTCATATTAATTTTCTCTCTTTCCCTTTTTGGATAGTTTAGATAATGTAGATGGAGTCTGTTTGTTATTCATTAGAAACCACAGCTAGTTTCCCACATCCACCTCTCCCTGTACTGTTCACAGTTTTACACACACACACACACACACCTACACACACATACACACACACACACACACACACACACACACAATGAAGTTTATTTTACAATGTCAGAACATGGACCATGCATATGCTTCATATGAATTATATTCACTGTCCACTTACTGTTCTGTCCAAAAGTTTATTTATTTATTTTCCAGTTGAAGTAAAACCAAATATAGTAATAACTAGAAGGGGGAAGTTGGTGAATGAACTATTAGTTGGCTTGACAAAGCCATTGCTATGCTATCCCCAGTAGTTGCTAAGATGTTGCTAAGTCATTGCTATGGCATATCAGGTGGTTGCTAAGGCTGAGGTGCTGCAAGGCCATTGCTATGCTGTCTCAGGTTGCAAAGGTGTTGCTAGGCTGTTGCTATGGAATCTCAGGTGCTTGTTAAGGTGTTACTATGGTATCCCAAGTGGTTGCAGAGGTGTTGCTAGGCTGTTGCTAAGGAATCCCAGGAGCTTGTTAAGGTGTTGCTATGGTATCCCTGGTGATTGCTAAGGTGTTGCTAAATAGTTGCTATTGTGTACCAAGTGGTTGTGAAAGTGTTACTAGGCCATTGCTGTGGTTTGCTCTGGTATGCCTGGTGGTTGCTAAGATGTTGCTAAACAGTTGCTATGGTATCTCTGGTGGTTGCTAAGGTGTTGCTAGAGCCATTGCTATAGTATCCCAGGTGGTCGCTAAGATCTCTCGCTAGGCTCCTCTTATTTTATCTTATGAGATATACACAAGATGTATATTTCATTGTTATATTCTGAAAAAAAAAAAATCTGGTCTTCAACTCAGACATGACTACTCTAAAGTCTTGTCTTGACCTAAACTCAATGTGTCTAGTTCTTGGTCTTGACTCAGACTCACCCATAGTGGTCTTAACTACAGCACTACCATTGAATCAATTTCAACATTGGGGTCCACAGTGAAGTAATGGAAACTTACACCCCTCTAATTATCATGCAAACCGCATGCCTAAACCATCTCACACTTCCCCAAAATAGACAAATGAACAAAAGTACAGAAACATTTCAGGTTTCAAGATATTACTACTTCTACTGTTTTAGCAGTTTGACATTTTTTGCTTGTTTATAGTTAACAGAATGCCATACACTGCCAGACACCACATAAGCCAGTTTGTTTGAGGTTACCTACTGAGATTACCTTCAAACTGAGGAAAGTTATTATTATTTCAGCATACATTAATGATCACAATGCTAGTGATTATAAGCTTTCATTAAACGTTAGCTACATTAACCTCTTAGCCTCAATTTAAAACTAAAGAAGAGTCAGACATCAAACATGTCTGGTGTACATTTGTGGTCTAACTATTGCTTTAAGCATAGTCAGGCTCACCTCTTGAAACTGTTAGCATGTTTTGCACCACTGTTGCCATACAAGTGTGTGCATTTCTTTCTTTCTTTATTTATTGACTGATTGATTGTGTTTATGTAGGAGGCAGTAAGTGACCTTGAGCCCAGGAGAAATCAGGAGAGTTAAGAGAATTCCTGGTGGGCCAGTAGAATGTTGGGCTTGTTACTGTGAGCTAATGTAAAAACTCATGCATATAAGCACCAGAACGCTTAGACAAATTATAAATGTTACACCCAACTGTATATATGTATATATATGAGGTCTGGCCTCTTGGGGTTGTTAGAAGGATTGTCTGTGGGTACTTGAGTACCCGGTTAACCATTCAAGGAATACTAACATCACTACTTGGGTATTCATTACATTTTCAATTGCAGGAGAACAGAGAAAATATACACAGAAACATTCCAGTAAACCGTGGCAGTTTTGGGAGTAAGTATGTCATACTTTGTTACTCTGAAACACAAGGGGCTGAACACAAGCGTGTTGCCAAGGGCAGAGATAGTGTGGGTATATCATTAACTAGGCTAGCTACTCTAGTTTATGTTATCTAGATCCAGAAACGATGAAAAGATATTTCTCTGACAAATAACTTTGGTACATCGTCCACTAAAAAGACAACACCTTGTGTAGGAGACAAGTCCTTATCAGCATCCAACGTGACACTAGTTAGCTGTGTTGGCTCTTTAGCTCATCTAAAGAAGCAGCTTCTGTTACTCATCCAAAATTAAAACCTACCAGTGTTGCTTAACTGTGTTTAAATTATAATGTTTCACTTTGTGCTGCTATATTTTTGTGCAACACCACTGTTGTCACTCAAAAAGGTAAAGACTTTATATTTATTTATTCATTCATTCATTTTTATTTTTGATCATATTATTATTATTATTATTATTATAGTTATTCTTTCACTGCAGTTAACCGGATATCTGAGCTCTTATGGACACCTGAACATCAAAATTAGTCAGAGTGCGTGATGCATGGTCAATCCATTGTTGTAAGAACACCAGCATGTTCTTTGATTTGCAAATATTCTTTTTTTTTTGAAGGATGGACAGAAACACCTGTTGTTTTTTCAGATCTGAAGCAAGAGTGAAGCTTAATTGTGTCCCCTTTCACAAGGATAAAAGCTTTAAGTACTGTTGTTCTGGTGGAGTCAACTTTGGTGGTCTAACAGGTCTTGCACAATTATTAGGAGTCCAATTTTCTCTAGATTTTTACAGAATTTTTTGAACTGTTTTTTTCTTATTTTCCTTTGACTTTCCCATCTCTTATACAAGCGGATTATCTTTTATTTAATCTCCTCAGAAATGTCTCATTTAGACATTTTAGATGTGTATGAGAAAGAAATTTGAAGGCAGCTGAGGTGAGTGCGGGTAGTTGTTTGTGTAAATGCAGTGTCTCTTTGAAGGGGAACATAATGTCAGTGACTTTGGGAGCAGCTTTTGTTGGGAGGACACAGCTGTAACTGGTTGGTTATTAGATTGGAAGGATGGAAGAGTTAAAGTGGCAGTAGAGCGCACAAAGATAATGAGAGGACAAAATAAATACTGATAGATTTTATATTATTCTTGGTGTTGAAGCGCTTTGGGTCATCCACATGGACTACAATGCAAACTACACTCTTAAAAATGATGGCTCTTCAAGGGTTCTTCAGTAAAGCAAATGGTTCTATATAAAACCATGAACACTTAAAGAAACCTTTGCATGATTAAAGGGTTCTTTGCATTGTTCAATGGTTCTTCAGATTGATGGAGGCTGTGTTGGATGTGGTTCTATTTGGAACCTTTTTGATGAGGGTCTTATGTACCACCCAAAATGGTTCTTATATTGTTACGATGTCAAACTTGTAACGATAGAAGAACCCTTTTTGGTGCTATGTGGAACTCTTTTCAAAAAGGTTCTCCATCAATCTGAAGAACGCTTTTACAATGTAAAGAACCACCTAATTATGCAAAGGGTTCTTTGAGTGATCATGGTTCTATATGGAACCATTTTATTTAGTAAAGAATGCTTAAAGAAGCATCTTTTTGGTTCTTTGGTTCAAGTGTGCAGCTCCGCTGTTCTTAGGTTATAGAAGTGTGTGGGAAAACTTTGGGCCCACCGGTGGGCCCTGGCTATTTAAGGGGTTAAATGTTTTCTGCTTTTTCTGCTAAATGGTGGTCTCTGGTGCTCAATACTGTATGAATGGAGCTTTTGTAAAAAAGCACTTCATAAAGTTCAGATTAGTTTGTTTCTCCTGTAAGTGAACCATTTTTTCTCTGTTTATCCTACAAAATCAGGACTTCTTGACATGAAAATGCATGAACACCAAGACACAAACACACACGGTCTCCCCACAAACACACACTCACAGCACACATTCATGTCATCTGCAAGATCAATAGCTGATTCCTTTTGAAGCCCCCGCTTTCCGCTCCTCCCTCGCTCCTCCCTCTCATCCTCCCTGGTCTCCTCCTGCTCTTCCTCTGAGTTTGCTCCAGGCATTGTTGATGGATTAGTCCAACACACCATCCTCCTTAATCAGTCCAGCAGAGGAGATTGGGTGGCACAGGGCCAGAGCCCTCTTCCCTACTCCACCATTAACCCCTACTCTACCTCACTCTGACCTAACACAAGGCAGAGGTTCTGAGTTCTCTCACAGCAGAATCACTTTGTGGAGAGTTGAGTGAATTTATCTGTCTACTTCATGCTTTTATTATATTTGCGTGTTTTTTCTAATAATTGATGTCAGCGTATACTGAGCTGACCTCTTTAAATATGTACCCAGGGATTAATAGATCAACAGCGATGTTGAATTTAGATGAGAAACAAAAGGTTTTGATTGGATCACTGCCAGATTAGTGGATAAACAGCATAGAGCAACTCACTCTATATTTACTGAGCACATTAGTGTTGGCTGGACACCAGCTTGGGCTGCTTTTTACTGTTGTCTGCTTAAAAGAAACATCAGTATTTTATAGATTGTGCACATTCTGAACTTTAAAGCTCTTCTTTTGCAGATTAGTTTCCATATCACCATAGTTACCATATGTATAGTCACTGTATATCATCAAATCACTGCTGTTGGAACAAAACCTTGTAACTCAATAATGGTAACTTTACAGGAGAAGGAAAACGTAGCCCAGCTTTTACTGGTCCATTCATCATGAAATGTTTATAGAATGGAAAAAGCAACAGTGTAACTGTGTTTTTGCTTGTAAAAGCACTTTATATCTTTGGAAGAGATAAAAATAAACATAAATACGTTAATGAAATAAGAATTTCTTGTTATCATAAATGTAGTTAACTTTTTTGTGAGCAAGTTTGAAGAACTGAATTTTGGTTCTAGATTTCTCGTGGACATTCTAATATAAGTTTAACTTTTAATATAAGTTAATGTGAAGAGATTTTATTCAAAGCAATTTTAGAGCATTTCTGTCAATTTATTCATCATGAAATTGTCACACAATCTGAAGTACAGCTGGCATGTTCAAATGATGAAGAAAAGTGAAAATTAAAATACATGGGAATGCATTACATTTTATTATTATTATTTTTTTTTGGATAGCGACAATATAAATGTGGGATGTTTCATTACTACATAACTGTATGCATAATGTATATGATGCATAATGTATATGTATATCGCTGTTGTCAGAAGAAAACCTTGTATCTCCAAAATGGTAACTTTACAGGAGAAGGAAAAAAAAACATACTTTGCTTGTAAATTTAAGTCAGTGGAACCAGACTTTTTTTCCTAGTCATTTTGGGCCATTTTGTTTGGTCCATTCATCATGAAATTTACACACAATGTAAAGGACAACAGGTATTTTCAAATTATGTTAAAAACTACAAAAAGGTTTTCTTCTGACAACAGTGATACGTGTAATATTTCCAGTGAAATAACCTATTTTGTTGACTTTCTAAGCGAAAACAAGTTCAAGGGAAAAACGTATATATGGCATTTTTCTGCACATTTTAGCACACAATTACAGTTTATTTGCTGAATTTGACTGGAAAAAAATAAAACATATGAATATATATCTGATATATTTATTATTTTAATGTTAAGCATAGCAAATCTAAAATCAATCTAAACTAAAATCTGCATAAACATGCCCTTTTTAAGCTTATTCTCTGTAGGGGATATATTAACTTATTGTCACTTACAAAATCTAAAAGAAAAAAAAACTTTAACCAGGGGTGCCCAAACTTTTGCATAAGACTGTATATACTCACTGGCCACTTTATTAGAAACCCCTGCACCTAGCTTGTATGTAGTTACAGGGAGCTGCACAACTTCTTTTGATGCACAACTTGTGTTAGCCATCCTCTAGCCCTTCATCAGTGGTCAGTTTCTGACCGCAGAGCCACTCTTGGCTGGATATTTTTGGGTGGCGGTCCCCTCTCAAGCTAGTGCTGTGGTTAAAAACCCCAGAAACACCACTGTGACTGGTACAATTATACCAGCATCACACACACTACCATGTAAATGTCACTGCTGTGCTGAGAAGGACACACTGCCCAAATAATATCTGGACAATAGCGGTTTTGTGGTCTGAAACTGACCATTGATGAATGCAGTAGAGGGAGATGTCACCTATTTAGTGGACTCATAATGTAAGCAGACCTCATAAAGCCTGTACAGTGGAGTGTACGGTGGAGTCTAATTAAGGTGGAGGTACAGTGAGGAATGCTAGTCTCTGTGCTTATGAGACGATACATACATCATCCTTAAAAAAGTAAGAACAGTTCGAAAGTTTTCCCAAGGAGTCGGACAGAGCAGATCCAGCTTGCTGTGAAAGAAGGCATTTGTCTTCCCCGCTGGGTCCAATATGACCTCGCTGTACCCTCCGCTTTCCCTCAACATCTGAAAATATCATTTCCCTGCTGTAGAGATGCCCTCTTCCTCTCCGCTGCCTCACATCTAAGCGCTCTGTCATTATCTCTCAGGACCTCCTGCTCTTCACACACACCGGCTCTGACTGCGTCCTCATGTGCTTTGTTAGGCATGCACTGCATCACAGACCTATGTGTCAAAACCATACTGGAAAGAGAAAATTGTCTTTTTTCTTTCTGTGTGTGGGGACAGGAGAGAGTGGGAATAGTGCTGTATCAGTGCAGAAGAAAAAAAAGTCCTCTCTCCCTTTATCTCGGAGTGGAGGGAAAAAGGCTTTGCTCAGTGGAGCTCGTCCCTGCCTGGCGGTGTGGAAGAGAGGGCCAGACGCGGTGGCACATGTCTGGGGTGCAGACGGCCTCTTCCCTGCCAGTCTCGTCTGGTGGTGGGAGCCAAGCGATGAGTCATCCTCCGGGAGTGTGAGGACACGAGGTCTGGAGAGACAACGGGACGACCGCGAACCTGACAGACACACCGAGTCTCTGCTAACAATCTGCCGGCTGCAGATACACCACATCGCAGCAGGAGTTCAACTTTTAACTCCGTGCTCCTGCCTTCTCCAAGTCACTCTCCAAAAAACTTTACTTTTTCTTTCCTCTCAGAGTCTTGCCCAGGAATACATTTCAATCAAATTGACACAGTTTTCCACTTACACTGAATGTACTCATGCAGATATTTGGTATCCGAAGTTTTGTGAGGGCTACTGAGCTAACAAGTTTGTAACATCTAGGTTATCATTGGGCAAACGGTTTGCCTAAAGGCCATTAGACAAAAAATGTGATGCAAATAAACAGCATGAAAATGTTCGAACATGATTTTTCAGACACCATTTTTTGGAATTTCGCTGCATTATCATTTCCTTTCCACTTTAGAAAAGCAGTAGGAGACTGGAAAGTTTATCTGCCACATTCAGGACCTTTTAGCTAAAGCTTCCGCTCCAGATGGGATCACTATAACTCGGTCTGAGTTTGGATATGCAGCTCCACTTGTGATAAAACACAAAACAAATGGGCAAAATGTCTTCATTTGCAAACAAGTTATCCTTTGGTCCTCACATGTCCAGCAAATGATGGCACTGTGCAAGCTACTCTCCATTTCGGAAAAGTGAAAGAAGCATGAAGAGCTTTAATCACTTCATTCAGGAGTTCATAAACTCTCATGTTCATAGCCCAGTGTGAGCCCCATTTGAGCGGCTTCTGGAGTTTCTAATCTTTCTGACATTTTTCAAAAAAGTTCTGGTTGCTGGGACACAGCTGAGCCATCAGTCTGGATGTTGCTAAGGTACCCTGTGCCTGATGAAAGTTCATAAATATCAAACGAGGGTGAATAAAATAATCTTGCATTTTCTCCGTCCAAAATAGTGGCACAATTTAGTGGATAACAACTTTGCCACCCATGCTGTAGACAGGAGTTTGATTCTCTGTCTTGGCTAGCATCCTATGCCATACCAATAAGAGTCCTTGGGCAAGTCTTCTAACACTACCTTTGCCTACCCGTTGTGGACGATCAAATTGTAAGCTGTTCTGGACAAGAGAGTCTGCCAAATGCTGTAAACGTGTAACCGTGGCTTTAATCATTATACATGTACTTTAAACTGCCTCAAGTTGTTAAATAAAATCTAATAGACTTGCATATGTGGTTTCTGACACTGCATAACTGTTATCTTAGTACAGGCCAAAAATAGCTTCTACCACTCTTTAGCTTTGAAATGTAGAGCAGTCCATTTTTCAGATAACAGCTAACTACATTAGCCTCGCAGCTCCAGTGCAAATCTAAAGAAGCAGTGTAAACACCAGTCATGCCTTGGCTAATTGACTGCATTAGAAAGAAAAAAACATAATTGTGTTCAATCGTTTTTGGCATTTTTTTAAAAGAAACAAACTGTCCTAAACATGAGGTGTTTCTGAGGCTGCTTGATAAGACATTTGATGTTGACTGAGTCTAATCCTGATTTGGACTGCAGAACCAGGAGCAGCTGGACGGCGGAGCCTGCACAGCCGACCTGGAAGCTAAATCAGCACAGCGCATCGGCAGCCCGGGCCAAGTCTAATGCTACCGGGCCTAGAGTCTAGCAGCAATTGAGTCCACAAATGAGCCCATCTGCTGGTGAAGACCATTACTGAGATCACTTTTTTTTTCCTTCACTTGAATGTGGGTCTAAGGTCTACACGGCTTTCTGAATGAGCGCTTGTGCCATGTTTCACTTCAGTTACCTCATCCATCCACCTATTTCCATCAGATAAATGGATCGAATCAGGTAGTTTAGAGCCTGATTTTGTGGGTGCCAGTGTAAGCTCCTTATTTTTTGTCATTTCAGATGACCTAGCTGAATAAAAACACAATTACTGAGGAAAAAAGTGGAGGAAGCCATGGTGATGAAATCACGCAGTTGCTCTTTGGGGCATCGTGGAAAGGAATTGCCAACAGATTAGCGGGAGTGAAAGGAGAATATATGCACATCCCAAGGTAATCTGGCAGATTAGTCTCCTTTCTACGGTATGCAACATAGAGTGGCGTTTCGATTCTGCTTGAAAGGAAGAATGATAAGAGGAGTATAATGGCCAGCAGAATGGGCATGGGGCTCTCTCTGCCCCTGGAGAATTCTGGGATTGTTTCTGCTGTCTCTCACTGGGCAGTGAGGCGGCTAATCCTTTCATCAATACTTTTCCTCCACTCCCTGAGCTGTCCCTCCTGGATGTGTCCAGATACCGCTGCTTATTTTTTCCCCCGTCTTCCCCTAACCATCACCTTCATCTTCCTCTTCCTCTCTGGTCACCTCATGCTCATAAAGGCAGGGGTTTAGTGGACGCAGAAGGACCTCGGGGTATACTGACCCAACCCCCTTCCATACCTCATCCTCCCCTCCAGTGCTGGGGCTCGTCTTTCATGATGGAGTGCCCGCTGCCCTGTGCATGGCCTTATCTCGATTTTGTCAGCACTGTGTGTGCAAAGAGGAATAGCATGGCTCAGGGACATTAGGACTTCTCCCTCCCCCTTTGACCTCTCCTGCTGGAGGAGCGTCTGAGCCCCCCTGTCTGAGGCTGGATTAGAGAGGTGGGCTGATGGCTCATCCCCACACGTGCACAATGTCCTAGATTTGCTCTTTTGGGTCCCGTGTGCACAGATTTGTACATACAGGTCTAATTAGGAACGGTGTAACTGTTCTTTTATGATAGGGGAAAGAACTAGGACTGTAGCTGCTAGCATACATGCTAATAACAGTAGCATTGACTACCTAGCTGGCTAACCTTACCTTAGTAAATTATTTACATTTTTTTACGATGGCAGGACAGAAATATGACTAACATACATTCAGTACTAGTTACTTACAGTTGTGTGCAAAAGTTTGGGCACCCCTTCGTTTTCTAAGATAGATCTTTTTATTAATCCCAGAGGGAAAGTCATCTATTTCAGCAGCACAAAGTACAGCAAAGAGCAAAACAAGAGCAAGTATTTTCATATGCTATTATATAGATGCATATATAGAAGAAGTAAAGATATGTAATGAAATATACTAAAACAACCATAAAATATAATGTGCAGTACAAAATCAACATATCCTCTACAGAGAACTCCACATTTTAATGCACAATGACTGTTTGCTGAATGTAACATATGATAAAAATAAGAAAATATAAAATGTGATCTGTGCAAAAATTATGGCACATATTATATTTTATATTTTATTATTATTTTTTTTACAATATGTTAAACTTAGCAAATAAATAAATATTATACACTAAAATCTGTAGGAAAATGACATATTTAAGTTTATTTCCTGTACAGGATGTGTTACCTTGAGCACTTGTCCCTACATCCTATAGTTTTCTTGCATTTTATTTCTTCCCCTGAGGTCCACTTACAACATGGGTGTGTTATAACTTATCACACTTAGTGTGACTGGAGTGATGTCAAACTGCTTTAGGCTGTGTAGGTAAATGTATTGGTTTTATGACATCATAAAAAAAAAGTTAAAAATGGCTTTTTTACCTGTTTAGTTTCTACATATCATCACTGTCCAAAGAAAACCATGTATCTCCATTCTTGTCGATTTTTTTTTTTCTACATCATTTCAACACACCAGCTGTCCTTTACATTGTGTGAGCATTTCATGATGAATGGACCAATAGAAATGCTCTAAAATCACTTGGAATAAAATCTCTTTACATTGACTTACATTGAAAGGTAAGAGTTTTTTACCTTCTCCTGTAAAGGAACTATTTTGGAAATACTTGGTTTTTTTTTGGACAGCAATGATATGAATTGTGTGCACATTAAACACATTTATACATACTAAAATGTTTAAATGTTTACATACTACACAACTTTTTATTTCAAATGGAAAGAAAATACATTTCAAAAAGGAAGTAAATTCAGCTTATGGTATATATATTTTAACATCATCTAGAATATTAAGGGATTAGCTAAATTGTGTTTCAGTAAGTCTGACAATTAATCAACAACATAGGCTTTGGCACTTGTTATCAAAGTTTGAGAAGCTCACACTCAAGTTTAAGCTCAAATAAACAAACGTTACTCAGTGCTGGACCTTTAAGGCATTATAATACAGGTTAGCTGCGCTTTCACTGTGCCGTGAAGTGTGGGCTTGTTTTCTTTCATTATTTATGTTTTAGCCTCATATTGAGGATGAACAAAATCATTCTTTTCATCACACAGCCAATTACACTACACCTTTTGTTGTTTTCATTAGATCCATGATGTGTGAGTTAATGTTTTTTTTTTTCGAAATTTGTCTTTTATTGCAGCCACATTTTTTGGGGGAACAAAATCTCTTCTTTTCAACACGTCCCTCTTTCAGCTCTCAGATTACCCACCTGCTCACCACAACCACCACCACGCTTCAATGTCTCGTTCTTCATATATCCTCCACAGTTTGAAACATAATGAGACTAAGTTTAGAGAGACCTGACTCCCCCTGTGCAGACCTATAGCCAGCTCAGGGGTGTGACTCCCCTCCCCCGCTGATGCCCCCCACAGAGCATTATCCAGAGTGATGGCCTCAGATCTGCTATGTGGGCCAGCGCTGTCACAAGCTCTCAAAGCAAAACCCTGGATTTGTGCCCTGGGCTCGGTGGACTGCCAATGCTCCCCCAGTGCTCCAGCCTGCCCCATCACACAATTACTCTCTAACTGCAGTAGACACAGGCCCTGCTGCGCACCGGCCTGAAGGGGGCCCACTGAGTTTACACCGAGATTTATTCACACTGCAATATTGTTCTCTCTTTAACTTTGCACTTAAGTACATGTATGGATGGGATTTATAGAAGGTGCAGATTACCTGTAATGACAAAGCATAGTGTAATTTGACACTGATTATTTATTACTTCAGCCTTCCACCCAATGACTGCTGGGATAGGCTCCAGCACCCTCCGCGTCCCAGAAGGATAAGCTCTTCAGAAAATGTGTGTGTGTGTGTGTGTGTGTGTTTATTACTTCTACACTCTTAAAAGAGATGGTTCTTCAAAGGTTCTTTGGTAAAGAAATGGTCCTATATAGAACCAATAACACTCTATATAGAAATATTTTCTTTAGTAAAGAAAATGGTTCTATATAGAACCATGAACATTCAAAGAAGCCTTTGCATGATTAAAGGGTTCTTTACATTGTGAAAGGGTTCTTCAGATTGATGGAGAATGGGTGGTATATGAATATTGTATATGTATTGTATATGTATATTTTGAAAAGGCTTCTTCTGTTGTTGTTGTGATGTCAAGATTATTACAATGGTAGAACCCTCTGGGTGCTACATAGAACCTTTTTCTGTAAATAACCATATATATATTATATATATATTGTTGTTGTCGGTGGAAAACCTTGTATTTCCAAAATGGTAACTTTACAGGAAAAGGAAAAACCATACTTTACTTTTAATGTAAGTCAATGGAACCAGACTTTTTTCCCAAGTAATTTTGGGCCAATTCCTTTGGTCCATTCTTGATAAAATTCACACAGAATGTAAAAAGCAACAGGCATTTTCAAATTATGTCAAAAACTGAAAAACAACAAAAATGGACATATGAGGTTTTCTTCCTACAGCAGCAATATATATATGATTCTATATGTACATAGCTATCTACAACACATTCACCATCAATGTGAAGAAACTTTGACAATGCAAAGAACCTTTTAATCATGCAAAGAGATCATGGTTCTTTATCGTACCATTTTCTGTTTAGAGAACATTTGAAGAACCATCTTTTTAAGTGTGCACCTCAGTAAAAAGTACTGAAAAAATTCTGTAGAAAATGTGGATTCATAATTTTAATTGATACCAAATGTTATGTTTTTAGATAAGATGAACTAATTTGTGTGAATGCAGACTCAAGCCTGTTCAAACAGAATGTAATTCTAATGAAAAACTTATTTCAGTATGTTACTATGTAAGTATTATGTAATTATTATGTTATTAGCTTAAGTAGGTCTTAATTGGTTCATTTAGAACTTTACAGTAAGTGTTCCTCTATGTACAAAACACATTTAGCCTAGTAGTTGTTTTATAAGTGTTTATCAGTCATGTGGCTTTATATGGAGTATTTATATGTACCTGAATTTGACCTCTTTGGCCTTCAGTATGTTGACTTTATAGCATGCTGCTGTGAGCAAATGCAGGGCTTATATGTGTCGATTTATATCCTGCAGAGCTTTTCAGAGGTCAGGGCAGAATGTGTGAATAGATGCATTACGGTACATATTAGCTGTACTGTAGGTGCACTTATTTTTGTCATGCCTTTCTGGAGCGCAGCATGATTCGGATTGCTCTACACGTGTCCACTTTACTTAGCTGAGCTTAATGAATATATGCTGTACACCTATACAGACTTCAAACAATATAACCACTGGGTGCAGCAGCACCTTTTACAAGGCTCTACACAATTAACCCGAGAGAATTATTTCATTTCTGTAAGTAATCACAGCACACTAATACATACTGATTAAACCAGAAGCAGTTTGATTCTCACACAATGCTTTATATTGCCACTTAAAAATCACTTGGACTTGATTTGCTGTAAATAATGTGCTTTTGAAAGTACAATACTACCATTTATTCTCACCTCTGGAACACCTCTGTAATTAATGCAGAGAGAGACACTAAAAGCAATGGTGTCAGGCTCATTTATCCACAGATATCATACACTCTGCAAACAGAGCATCCTCTGCACAAAACAGGTTTTGCATTCACTGCCCCCTAAGGCTGGTGGCTGACCTGAACTTGACCTTTATTACATGCCAAGCCAATTGGAGGCAAAACCAGCTCTGGCATTAACACTGACTTTTGGGATGTCTATGATACCAAACATTGGAGAACTTAAAAATACATGAACTAAAACAAAACTAATGGTGTTGATTCTAAAATTGGATTTGATGAGCCAATGTTAAATATAACAAAAAGATAGTAAAGCAACATGAATCTGAACCAGTTTGAGAAACAGAAACAGAAACCATATTTTCCTGAGAACAAAAGCAAAAACAAATACTATAATCCTGTAATGGTATAATATTAATTTGAAATCTGTAATGTTATATATATCACAGTATCTTTTCATTCTTTGTAGCTCACTAGCTTAAGAAATATGTCTTCTGTTCAAACATCAAATATTTTAGGATCATCATTATGTTTTGTGTGATTTTACTAAATGTATTATTGTACAAGATTCATCTCACATGCATGTGGTATTTTTGTGCTTAAGCAGTTTTATTTAGAAAACAGTACCTGTAAGATAACAGACCTGAATGTATTCAAAATATTTCTAATATTTCTCATTTTGAGATTTTGTAAGAATATAATCAATGTATTATCAGGTTATTTAACCTAACGGTAGACATTTTCAATTGTGTTAAGTCAGTTTATCTGGAGAAATTGTTTTCTTCTGCTGTTGTTCTAAACATAAAACAAGTAAAAAAAGATTTAACATAAATAACAGTTTTTTTTTACCATGTTACTTGCATCACATGACGCTTACTGTATTTACATGTTGGTGGAGTATGTATGAAGGCAAACCAGATATTCTGTTGTTTTCAATGGAGCTGCAAAATTTTGCCACTGCCGGCGGAGACATTCTGCTATCTAAGATTTTATCACACTGTATTTTGTTCCCAGTTTATAAAAGCAATAAGCTATTTGGTGATTTTCCATGATGCATTTTTCCCTTTAACCATGTTAAATAAGTGCACACCCTCTCGTCTTTTTTTTCTTCCTAATTCCAAAAATGTTGGGACAGTAACAAATAAAATCAGAAAGCAGTGATTTCTAAATCTACTTTGACATACATTTGAATGAAAACAGTACAAAGATCAGATATGCATTGTCAAATGATCAACTTTATTGTTTTTCTAAAATTATATTTATTCTGAAATTAATGCCTGCAACATGTTCCAAAAAAGTTGGGGTAGAGGAAATTAGATTAGGAATGTTGTGAAATGTTCAAAAAACATCTTAAACAGGTGATGCAAACATGCTTGCATATAAAAGGAGCATCCAGGAAAGGCCTCATCCTTTATGAGCAAGGATGGGTCAAGACTTGCCACTTTGCCAAAAATTAATCAGCAAAAATTCTCGACAGTTTAAAAATAGCATTCCTCGGCCAGAGACTAAAAGGATTTTTTTCATCAGAAGATTCAGGGAATCTTTGTGCTGAAAGGACAAGACCGAAAACCACAATTGAATGCTCATGAATTTCGGCCCCTCAGACATCACTGCGTTAAAACTCAGCATGTTTCTGTGATGGATATTTCACATGAGCTTGAGAAAACTTTGTCAAACTGTTGTCAATAAACATTGTCCATCACTGCATCTACACATATAGTTAACACTGTACTATGCACAGTGAAAATCCTATGTCAATAGCATCCAGAAACACTGCCAATTTCTCTGGGCTCAAGCTCATCTGAAATAGATTGATGCACAGTGGAAACGCATGCTGTGGTCTGATGAGTCAACATTTAAGATTGTTAAAGAAAATGATGGATGTCATGTTTTCCAGGACAAAGAGGAAAAGGACTATCTGTGTGTGTGTGTGGGGGGGGGGTATTAGTGGGTAACTCATGCATCTATGAAAGCACCATTAACAATGAACACATTTTGGAGCACCATAATGCAGCTTTCTAGACAATGTTTTTTGCAGGGACGTCCATGCTTATTTTAACATGACAAAATCAAGCCACCTTCTACACAAGTTACCACAGCATGGCTGTGTAATCAGAGAGTGTGGGTGCTAAACTGACCTTCCTGCAGTCCAGAACTTTCTCTCATTTGGCAATGTGTGTCTTAATAAGCTCAAAATATGACAACACAAGGCCTGTACGGTTGCACAGCTGAAGACTTGTATAACTGAAGAAAGGCAAAAATTTCTCTTTCAAAACTGGGTCAGTTTGTGTCTCCAGTCCCCAAACGAAGTGTTGTCAAAAGAAAAGATGATGTAACACAGCAGTAAACATGCTGCTGTCCCAACGTTTTTGGAACATGTTGCAGTCATCTCATTGAGAATGACTGTATACTTACAAAAGCCAATGAAGTTCATAAGGTTACACATCAAGTATTGAGTTTGTGTACCATTTCAATGTAATACACAAACAGAATGTACTAATCACTGCTTTCTGGTTTATTAGCAGTTCACATACTGACCCATCTTTTAATGGGTTTGTATTTATTTTAGGATGGTTCTTTATTTATCCAATGCTTTACTTCGAGAACAAAACGTGTCTTCCGGGAGGAGTGCTTGTTTTTAGTCCAGATTTAGCTGTTGTTCATTATGCATCAGACAGTTTGTTCTAGTTGTTGTGCTGGTGGTGTTTGGTATGTGCTGACGGGGTGTTGTGTCTGAGTCTGTTCTGTCCACCTGTCACATTGATGACTCTCTGATGCAGACATTCTTCATGGATATGCTGTATGTTGCTGTGGGTTTGAGGAGTCGACTGCCTGTATACATGTGTAAGCAAGGCCATTCCATGTGGTTGATGTTTTTTTTTCCTCTCTGAAAGTGCATGATGTAGCAGTATTGTTGTGTTGTATGATCACTGATGAAGTGGGATATGCTGGGTTCATCTCCTGTCACCTCAGGTTACATCTTTCAGCCCTCTTGGTCCAGATACTACAATGAGGCATTACTTGCTGATGTTTGACTATGCCTACAATTCCTAGAAGAGCACTGACCAATGGTAACCTACTTAACCAGTGAAAGTTTTGAAAGCATAGAGGCTGCCCTTGACTGCTGGGTGAAATTTACCTGATGAATGGACCAACAGAAATTCTAGGAATAACAGTAAAGCTAGCATAGTAAAGTTGCTATTTTGGAGATTGATACTGCTAAATGAATATTCTGTATTTAATATCCATTTTGACTGGAAATTATATGAATGTCCCTGACATTTGCACAGTGGTCCACTCAAAATTTCTCACACACCTTCTTATAGAACGTCTTCTTTACCTTTACTAGTGTCCACATTTCACAACAATAGTGAAGACACTAAGCTGTCTCAATGCAGCCTTGCACACTTTGGCATTCCCTCAAAAAGCAGGCAATTAAAAAAAAATATTTCACTCAAGGAGCAGATCATTCTCAGCATTCTCAGTGGTACCAGCAGTGTGGTGCTGGTATGAGTGTATCAGACACAGTGACCTCTCTGGGGTTTGTACACATGTCAGTGTCACTGCTAGGACAAGAGTGGACTGCCCAAAAATATCCAGCCAAAAGCAGCTCTGTGGTCAGACACTGACCATTGATGAAGGGCTACCAGATTGTGCATCTAACTGTACACCAGCAAGGTGGAGCTACAGGGAGGGGTTTCTTTTTTATTTTAAACATTGGGTGTAACAGCTTTACAGTACGATGTATTTAGAGCCAAAGATTTAAAACATAAAAAATTAACATATTGGGAAAATGTGGCCTGTGCAAGTTACATATTTTATGGTTTATTTTTCCAATATATATATATATATATATATATATATATATATATATATATATATATATATATATATATATATATAAGAAAGTGCACTAAAATTTGCAGAAAAATGCCATATTTAAGTGTTCCCTGTAGAGAATATCTTACATAGTTTTCTCTTAGAAGACCAAAAAAACAGCAACACAAGTAATTTGACCAGGGATATTCAAACATTTGCATGCATGTGTATAATATCAAGAAGGCAAGCAGGAAGGATCCTTGCCTGATTGAGAGTTTGAGAGGTTGGAGCCAACTTTGAACCAAATATTTAGGAGCAGTCATGCTAGCTAACTAAAGTATACTAATTTTTCTGTCATTTGGGAATTTGAGCTACCAATTAGTGATATAAGTTCAGGGTCTAAAGAAAGCTGGACATTCCTTAACCCTTTAAAAGGCCAAGGCCCACCAGCAGGCCCAAGTTTTATTACACGCTTCTATGACCTAAGAATAGCTCAACCAGTTTGCACTGTAGTCCATGTAGTTACTGAATGATAAGACTAAGTATTTTTTAGGCCTAGGATTGTATAGGGCTAAATGCATTGTCCCAGTCTATAGATCTATTGCTTGATGCAAGATCTATTTCTCATAATCTTCCTCCACCAAAGCGAAAAGGCTAAAGTACAGGTATGATGCTCTTTATGCTCAATCTAATACAGGATGTGTTGTAAACAGGGCCCTCCAGGGTAGGAGGTTCTAATAATGTGGCCAAGTCTACACACAGTGTGTAAAAACACCTGCAAACCTCCTGTACTTCATGCAGTCATACCAGTACAACACGCACTACTATGTCATTGTCACTGCTATGCTGAGAATGGACCACCACCCAAAAAATACATGATCAGCAGTGATTCTGTGGTGGTCCCATTGCATTGATGGATGTGGAAAAGGGGGCTGATAAATTGTGCAGCAACAGATGGGCTACAGTCTGTAACTGTAAACTAACAGTGTGCACGTAAGCATACGGTATTTATACTTGGGAAAATGGCCTGTGCCCATGGCTAAAAGGTACCTAATAAACTGACAACTCAAAGTATATTCAGAATTACAAGAGAAATTCCTTGTACTCGGCAAATATAAACATTCTGATCCCGTTCTATGTCCTGTGGTGTAGTTCCCATCACTTCTCTACTCCCTCCGGAGAACATCCTCACTGCTGAGTGAGAGAAAAGGCTCTCCCGCATGCCTCCTCTCCACTAAACCCTGAACCCTGCAGGGTGTACGGGACCCCTGTCAGCGCTTGAGCTTAAACCCTCCAGAGCTCAGGGATACCCCTCGGTGTACTCTTACCCCCAGGATCAGCAGAGACCCCCGCGCTGAGCCCCATACTCAGCTTTACATACAGCTCTCCAGGCATCGCAGGGCACCATGTGTGAATGGACTTTTCCCAAACAAACGTGACGTGTGGTGACCTCAATAGGGGAAGACTGACAGTGAAGTTAATGAGGCTTTAAATCAACACTCTCATGTGTTTAGAAGTGCTGGTACAAAATCACAGTGACAAAAGGCTTTAAAATGTATTATCAGTTTCTTTACCTACAGTTATCTTCTGATATCAATAGAATTCTTTGTCCATGATTGACTTGTGAAAGTAAGTTGACACGTCCTCTACAGGGAACTTAAATATGGCATTTTTCTTCAAAATTTAGCACACAATTCATTTTTATACCATACTTTTGCACTTTTTTCCTCCCAACATGTTACATTCTGCAAATAAACAGTAATTCTGCATGAAATTGTGCAGCAGTGTGTTCTCTGTAGAGGACGTGTTCACTTACTTTCACTTAGAAAAATCAACAAAACATGTCATCTGACCCGAGGCACCCAAAACTGCATATGCTTTTTTTTTCCCTTTGTTTTTATTACTGGTGCATTTTTACAGTATTTTTATTTATACTTTTATCTTGTGCTTTTTAATAATTATTATTAATATATTCCATTTTCTGCTATTTGTTATTTATTTATTTTATTTTTGGTTATCTTTTTTCTCTTCTTACTTTTTTGTTATTGTTTTGAATTATGAATCACTTTGAGCTGTATTTTTAATGTATGAAAAGTACTATACAAATAAACATTATTATTATTATTTTTGTTATTAATGTATATGTTTATCTAGATTAACTCTAGAAGTCTAGAGTATTTATTATCAATTTACTATAAGTCTGTAATATATATATATATACATACATTTGCATGTAATTCATTTAGATATAATTACATAATGTATGTAATACAGTTGCATAATAGATTATATAATGTTACATAATGAATTACATTTACATTTAATTTATAGTCTGTATCGTCTGATCTGCATCAAAAATTGTGACAAAAATGTAAAGAAAGTAATGCTTTTTCTTTCTGTAAGACAATTCAAACACACACACAGCCATTTTCTAGACTGCTTATCCTTCTGGAGCCTATCCCAGCATTCACTGGGCGGAAGGCAGGAAACACTCTGGACAGGTCACCAGTCTATCACAGGGCAGACATACAGACACATACAGCCACACCTAGGGGCTATTTAGTGTGTCCAATGGGCCTGACTGCACATCTTTGGACTGTGGGATGAAACTTACACAGACATGGGGAGAACATGCAAACTCCACACAGGAAGGACCCTGGTTGCCCTGCCGGGGAACCGAACCTTCTGCTGCGAGGTGACAGCGCTCTCCACTGCGCCACCGTGCCGCCCACAATGCATAAACAAACACATTTAATTAATAAATTGTTAGAATCATAAAATGTCTTCTACTTGCAAACACATGTGCATATACATATGCATAGAAGGTTTTATAGCAGTTTATGGATTCTTTTCAGAGAATTTACATAATGTGTTGGTTCTGCAAACACAACTCATTTGCAAAACTGGTTCTCCAAAGTACGTTCCACCAGATGGTAGATTTATATAGGCACCTTTATTTTTAGGGAAGGATTGGCATCAATTGGAAGTTTGGAATTTCTCTGCTTGTTTCAGTGAGCTATGGGTGGGGCAGGTGAACTTTGTCAATGGCCGCTGGGCTACATTTTTTTGTAGGCCCCCCAGACCTACTCAGGTGTAATCATACCATACACAGATACAAGGTGAGCAGAGCTACTGAATAAAAAGGGCAGCAAATCAGACACACCAGAGAAATCAGATGGAATATCTTACCTTGCTTGAATGGACCAGGTCTTGTAGACCATGACATTTTAGCATGTGATTTTTTCCCAGTGAAAGCTAACCTTGGCTACTAGCTTTCCCCTTCAATGTTTAATGGCGTTCCTCGATCGCTAACTGTGTGATTAGGTTGAGTTTGTGTGTGTTACTTAGTCGCCTCTTATGCTGTGAAAGAGGGCACCAACTGCAATCAGTGGTGTGTGTTTTGATTGATGGAGCAATCACAAGGCACAAAGGACTTCATTACCATCGGACACACAATTGCTAACAAGCAATCATAAATACACACAGGTTAGTGCCTGGGCCGGGGGCTCCGAGGCTGGTTGTCGCGGGACGGCAGTTATCACAAAGTCACCAGAAATTAGGGAGGCACTTTATCAGCTGGGCAAGGCTTATGAAGGTTACAGGGGTCAGCTTCAGCTAGTTCTGAGGGAATGCAGCAAACCTTAAGCTCATCATGTGGCTTTTTCCTCTTTCTGTATTCTAGGGCTCTCTAACATACATGATTAGATGCCAAATGATGTTCAGCTTGCACCATATAGCTGGGCAGTATATAGGTCATCTACTGCCTAGGCACTGAGCTACAGATGTAAACATATATTGCTTGTCTGTTTTTAACTACACTGTAAAAGTGGTGTATGGAATGTCCTCGATGTGTATCTAATGTCCACGTGAATGAAATATTCAGTACTGTACAAACATCAGAGACCATCCTTCATTTATGTATTTCCAGTAAAAACAGCTATTAAACACAAGTTATTCATTTATTTAGGAGATATTTCTGATCAGACTAGATACAATCTAATGTACTTGACTAAAGAAGGAGAAAATTAAATGAAAATGAATGAAAAAAAAAGTTGCTTCCAAAACTGGAGTTTAAAAAAGGTATTTAAAGCTACAGAAAAATTGGGACTTCAAATCTGAAAAAAAAACAAAGTTGTTTATGTCCTTATTGAGTAAAGGAAATAGACAAAAAAGAAGAAAGAATTGAGAAGCAGAAAATGCAACCAGCTTCTAAAACTGAACTTTGGAGGTGTGGAAAAACATCCCTGCAGATTTCTTTGAAAAACTGAAAGCTAGTCTCCTGAAAAGAATGGAGGCTGTAATAAAGACAAAGTGTGGACACAGTAAATACTGTAAAATGTATTGTTATACTTGGTTGATGACATCTTTGTTTATTTTTTGTTAAATAAGTTTTCTGATGCTAAAAAATGAATATTTTAATGGTGATTTCATTGGAATTTTTTTAAAAGAAATGAGAAACAGTCTCTGATTTTTGCACCGTACTGTATTGCATCAACACGTTTTACTTATTTTGGGCAGTAATTATTTTGATACTATGTTTAACCCTCTGTTGCATGGTGTTGCCTGTGTTTACCCATTTAAGTGTGGAAAAGGGGTCTTTTACTTTGAAAGGACAAATATTGTATGATATCACATGATCAGGGATTTTTATTATGATGTTGTTATTACCATATATTCCAAATACCAATTGAAATTATATTAATTTACAATATTTGTAAATTTTGAGTCGTACATTTCACTAATTATAAGTTGGATTTGTTTGGTCTTGTTTTCAAGAAAAGGATGTTTTTAGAGAAGAATTTGATTTTATGGTGCTTTAGATTTTATGGTGCTATGGTACGATTGGGCATTGTTGCCTTATAGCAACAATTTACTAAATACCCTACTTTAAAAAATGTATACATTGTTTTTCAAATATTTCCATTATTTAAGCAATTTTAAATAACAAAACACATTAAAAGAATTTTATCATATCTAAGTAACAATTCATGCAATAGAGGGTTAATTCATGTGGAAATGATGTACATGTTTGAACCAGGATAAAAAAAAATATTTAAATTAGTATTTTCCACTTGTTCATTGAGATACCCACTATAAACTGCTATTGGCATGCCTGGAGGCATCATAAATACATATACACATATATGATATATGTTCTCATTAGGATGATGGCTGTGTGCTATTTGGAGTGTCACGGTGTTCATTATTAATTATCATTCTCAGACTTCTGAATCATCATATTATTTGCATCCCTGAGCAGCGCTTACTCTTATTCCAGTGGGGAAAAATAATTAATGTGGTCCTGTTTCTATAGCCTCGGGCTAAGATCGAGGGGGGTGGGCGGATGACATGGATGTGTGTGTGTACTCACAGGCTGGGGGGCACATGGCTGTGGGGAAAAGGAAGAAGGCTGGAAGGGGCGCAGGGGGTGTGAGGGGTGTGTGTGTGTATACTGTCAGGTGCATGCTGTCGTTTCGTGCATGTGTTCCATCCCTGCTGTCAGAAGCAGCAGAATTAGACTTTAACATGAAGGCTGCAGCATATAATTTACTGTGAAAGGGCTCATGGAGTACACCTAGATACACACACTCACACACACACCTACTAGACTGAAGTTTGCTTTTTTTTTGTTTTGTTTTGCTTTGTTTTCTTTTTTCCTCGAGCCATTTGGATGTATGTTAAAACCTTTAGTAGCTATTTCTTTTGACTTCTCTGTATATTATTTGTCAATGACATATGCAAAAGTCATATGCAAACATTTGAACAGCCTCAGGCAAATTACATGTTTTGGCCTTTTTCATCAAACCTTATTACACAATTTCTATTTATTTGATGAATTTAAGATTCTGGAAAAATATACAATATAAAAGTTTTTTTTTTATTTTTTCTAATATCGTAAATTGAACAAGTAATTGGAAACTTGACCAGGGGTGCCAAAGTTTTGCATATGACTTTACATGCTTGAATTGACTGGTTTATAAATTTAATCTAACTATGCAACATATTTAAATTTCATCAAATTAAACTTTTAAAAAACAAAACCTCATTTCTCTGGAAGGGTAACTTTACAGGAAAACTATTCTTATTCTTACCTCAGATACCATGGCAACTGCATAGCAACACCTTAGCAACTACCTGTGGTACCATTGCAACCTCCTGGCAACACCTTAGCAACCACCTGGGATACCATGGCAACCACCTAGCAACATCTTAGCTACCACCTGGGATACCATAGCAACTGCCTAGCAACCACCTGGGATACCATATCAAATGCCTAGCAACACCATAGCAACCACCTGGGATACCGTAGCAACCTCTTACCAACACCCTAGCAACCACCTGGGATACCATAGCAACCACCTAACAACACCTCAGCAACCTCCTGGAATTCCACAGCAACTACCAATAAACACACTTGCAACCATACAAAATATCACAGCAACCACCTGGCAACACCTTAGCAACCACCTGGGATACCATAGCAACTGCCTAGCAGCACCCTAGCAACCACCTGGGATACCATAGCAACCACCTAGCAACACCTCAGCAACCACCTGGAATTCCACAGCAACTACCAATCAATAAATTAGCAACCATATAAAATATCATAGCAACTGCCTAGCAATCACCTGGGATACCATATCAAATGCCTAGCAACACCCTAGCAACCACCTGGGATACCATAGCACCTACCTAGCAACACCTCAGCAACCATTTAAAATATCATAGCAACCACCTGGCAACACCTTAGCAACCACCTGGGAAAACATAGCAACTGCCTAGCAATCACCTGGGATACCATATCAAATGCCTAGCGACACCATAGCAACCACTTAGGATATCATAGCAACTACCTAGCAACACCTCAGCAAACCACCTGGAATTCCACAGCAACTACCTATCAACACACTAGCAAACATATAAAATATCATAGCAACCACCTGGCAACACTATAGCAACCATTCTCAATTTGCTTAAGCTGCGCAATCACTCTGCACTACAGTTGCCGTATGACATTTTTCATACCTAGAATGCAGTGATTCACAAGAAGATAAACAAACATGGCTTGTCATGTTTGTATCTCTACAAAATGTTTAAAAACACGTTATAGTTGTCAGTTTCCATGAATAAAAGAATCAGAAGTTACAAAATGTCTTCACTTTTTTAAATCATGTGCAGCTGATGATCTCGTACACTGTAAAAAATGGATCATCACATCTACCTAAGTAAACGAACTAGTTTTATTCAACCAAAAAAAATAAATAAAATAAATAAATACTTTGAATGAATGATTCTTTGAATCAAAGTCATTTTTTTAGTTGAATAAAATAGTTCAGTTGCTTGTTACCACATGAACTAATTTTTTTTTAGGTAGATCTAATGAGCCATTTTTTACAGTGTACATTCCTTCCTCAAGTGTCACTGGATTCTCTGAATTACATGCAACAAGCAAGCTAACTTCTGAAATGATGTCTCTTTAAAGTAATATACTTCCAGTATACTTCCGGTTAACGTAATATACCACTGTTACAACAGCTACGCAAACTGTTGCCTAAAACCGTCAAAGTCACTTACCTACCACATTTGACAAAGCTTGCTGGTTTGTGTGGGGTATTTTGGTGAAGTTGCCAGTCTTATAATGTCAGTTCAGTGCACAGCAGTGTCAATAAATAACGCGCTTGTAGTAACATTTGTATTTTGGCTATTTTATTACCTTGTAGTTCAGAGGATCCAGCGCCATTCTGTATGTATGTATGCTTTGGAACATTATTGTTTTCTGAATGCCTGACAGAATCAATCTCATAGAGGAAAACAGCATAGACCCAGAGATTCTATTTGGTCACGTCGCTGACTACAATGACGACTTCAGTGGTGAATGTAAAGGGCATCTGGCATTACCGAACAACATAAAATCACATATAAAAGTTAGAAGGCTTTGATGTGACAGCAATGATATATGGGCTTTGTTACCTCAACATGAAATGCAATTGAAATTAACATCAACACGTTTTCAGTTTGTAAGTCAAACAACCCAATTTTGGTTTATATTAAGCATACAAAGTAAACCAACAGACATTTACATATAGAGCTCATCAGCTCCATGCTCTCTCTCTCTGTCCCCCTCTCTCTCTTTCTCTCTCTCTGGCCGTCAGGCGCAGTGCAGGCAGAGATGGATGTGATAATTGTGATAAAGCCTGTCTGTAATGGGCTGTGCTGGCCGAGCGCTGCCGCTCTTTTGTTATGCTAATGCGGAGCGATTAGAGGCCTGCTGCCGAGCTGCTCTGTCTAATCTATTCGCTCTCTCCCAGGGGGAACACACACTGGGGATATTACACCCAGGCCACAAGGTCAGCAGCCACGCTCACACACACATCAGCGCTGTACGCCAAGGCAGGTAACTGCATTTCTGAGACAGAGGAGCAAGAAAGCATTCTGCTCTAATGCACCCCCTGCTCTGGAATGAATTTCAGAAATCTGCTTTAATCGCCTCTTAGTAGTAGTTCATTTGAAATTCTTAGCAGGACTTAATTACTCCGAGTTAGTTTAAAGTGTTGATGGGGGTCCAGCTCACACAGGCATGCACATACTGTATTAATGCTAATGCTGTGGCTGCGGCTACTGCTGTGCTGCATGCTGTGTGCGTTACTGTTATCTTTGTCACATTCACATTTTTATCATATATTCTGCTTTACATTATACCCAGTGCTCAACATGAGATTTAAGTCATAGCTTAGATTAGATTAAAATGATATTAAAAATAGAATGTGAATATAAACTTGTATCAAACGAACTGGAAGTGAAACTAAAGTGTCCTTCATTTCCAATGTATAAAATCTCACACTAACATGTATGTATGAAGTAAAATTTGTGCTGGTTAGAATTGTGTCTAAAGGACATGGATACACATCTAAAATAACAAAAAGGGCCTCAAAAGGAAAAATGCCTGTTCAGATACAGAATCTGGAGCTACTTGAGCTGCAACTTTGCTTGTAAAATAGCAGATTTGGCAACAAACTGAACAAACACAGCAAAACTTTGATAAAAGTTAACCCCTTAAGCAGTTATTAATCTTTTGCCATGTTCAGTAACTCCCACTGGGGAATCCTCAGGGACTTCTAGGCCTTCAAAGAAGGTGCGATGATTTCTAAGAACTTAAAAATACATACATGTAATCTTTATTACATTTCTGTTTAATAGAATCATCACTTTTTTATGTTCAAACTCTAAAGATTGCAGAACTGCTCTTATCTCACTGTTGGAAACAAAGTATTTCATATTGAAAAATGTAATGGAAAATTGTCCAATCAAGATATATTTTCTCTGGGATATCTACGTAGAAGCAGCCAAGCTTTCTCTCCCATTGGTTAGGACTTCAGAAGCTGAACTGAAGGCCTATTGCATCAGATTAACAACCAACATAATGTGAATCAACCAAGTACATTTTGATTTACAACGGTCAATTTTGTGAGAGAAAACATTATTGTCTGCATTCTGGAAGTTCTAGATGTGCCACTCATCAGGCACACACACAGATAGACCCCAGAGGGGGCTTGACATCCTGCCCCTTTTGCCCTCGGACTGTACAGGTCCCCTCTTGTATGATGTGTATAATAATTGTACTTTTATGTATTTTTGCTCCCACATTTCTTCAAGATATGTTTTGGGGTTGAGGCTCATTCTTGCACTGAGAATAGAGCTTCTGGGTTGGTTTGGGTTCTATGAGATTGGGTCTTGGGTGCCCCCTCTGGTGCAGTACCAACTGCCTGTGGTTCTCCTCGGTAATTCGTACCTCTCATGTATCACATTCCATAATGTGGTTATTCTTATCAACAATCTAACATGCTGGCAATAAAGGGTGTTAATAACATTATACACCAAATTTTCACTATTATTAAAACAGGGATTTACATGAGACTCTGTGGAGCTTAAAGAGACTTACAGCTACATACTACATAGTCATTAAATAGTGTAGCAACACTGCAGCTTTGCTGGTGACTGACCTATGTATAAGTAGAAAGAAGCTACTTCTGGAAAAGAAACATTACTGTCTTTTCATAAGAGAGATTCCAATTATAAATCAAATGAAATCATATTAACAATTCTAATATATTTTAGTAAAAATCATGCTAATGTCTCTAACCAGGTTTCAGTCAGTTGTTAGAAACTGAAAAGAGCAGCAGCTCTATAATAGGACTCTTTACTGAAAGAATCACTGTAAAACTAAAACATACAAGGTAAAATACTTGTTAATGTGTATTACAAGCTTCAAATAAAACACATGGAAAGTCTTTTACAAGCTTGATATGTTCATGTTTAATTTCAAAAGATGAAAAAAAATTATGTGCACTACTTTTAGCTTAAGTCTGTTTAATGTGCTACTAGAAATCCCATAGGGATGCTAACTGAAATTTGCATTACCATTGAGGTGTTTTCTTTTCCTACTTTTTTTGACTGAGTTTTGACATTCATGGCTTGAAACTAAGGCTTGGCTCTAAAAGTCATGGTTCACCACTGCTGTTATACATTATTCTGTAACTATTTTAAATCATTTGGTAAGTCCAAAGAAATGAATGTGTTAGGTTACTAATGTGTAAGAAGTTTGGCCTACATGCAGGCCATTGCAGGAGAACCTCATATTCTCTAGGCTAATTTATTAGGCATTTTCAGTGCATGCATATTATTCAGTGACTTCTATTAATTATTCAGTAGCTACTATAAATTATTTGGCAACTACAGAGAAACTAATACATAAGATATGTAGTTGCAGAGTGACAAAAAAGGGTGAATAAAGCCACAAACAAGACTTGACAGAATGTCATTTTTTAGTCTGATCCACTGCCCAATATATATGTCCTTGGATCTGTTTGGAAATGACGTATTCATTTACAAGCATTTCTAAGCTATAGATTTAGGTTGGCCCTCTATGTGAATGCACAGAAACTCTCATTCACATCCACATGTGTGTACCTCTCCTGACCGCTGGCAGGGTTGAGCCGGGACACCGGGGCAGTGTGAGGTGTTTTATAAGCTCAAGCTGCTGGCTCCAGCTCACAGCTGGTGGAGTTTGTCTCCCAACACCCCTGAATGACTACATTTTCCATCAGCCCCCGGGGCAGGGAGGCCATTACTCAGCAGGCGCTCCTATCAGAGCTGTCCAAGCCAAACACACACACGGTTATTGTTGGAAAGCTTGGCGCGGGCAGGCCGGCTGGTTGGCTGTAGCTCAGGGCTGCTGGACACAATCCCTCAGCCTGCACACACTGAGCAATCGGCCAAAAGCAACCAGCACCAAGCTGGGCTTTGCCCTGCCGCGAGGTCAGCACCGCTCACCACTGAGGGCTGTGTGTGTAATTCTTATAGGTGTGAGAGTGTCAAGTTAACATCCATCGTCACTGTCATAAGAAAAATGTAATCTCTGAAATGGTAACTTTATAGAACAAAGGAAAAAAAGTTCCTAACCTTTTCTTTTGTTTAGTTCTACAATTCAGTAATTAGTAATTATGTATTTAATTACATAGTAATTAACAAAATGTTTTGACAGGTTGAAGCCTGTGATTTCAATTCTCAACCATTTTGTGGTTAAGAAAAAACAAAATCGTGGCAAAAATGTAGCATCTTTTCACAAAACAAGATGATAGAAACAACAACGACTTATCATCAAATTCAAATCATGATAATCTTCTTTTCATATTTTTAAACATAAATGGGATATACACTAAAGGTCCAGAATCTGCACTAGATTCAATAGAGAATTTTTTTCTGCTTGTTTCAGTGAGCTGCAAGTCATAAATTATTCATATCAAATGACACCATGATTTTTTTGTTACTGCCAGAGATAAAAAGTTAACTTAACATCCATTAATGCAACTTCAGAAGCTTGAAATGTGTCCATTCATCACAGAATATTCACACAACGTAAAAAACAGCTGGCCTATTTATATGGTGTAGTAAAATAAATAAATAAAAAAAAAAATGTACATGTAACAGGTTACAAAAATAAAGGTAGCTGTGTTACAGTTACAGAAAAAAGACAGTAATCAGATTATAGGTACATTATTACAAAAGGATGGATACCAGTCAGATTACATTAAAACAACTCATCATTCATGGTGATTTTCTTGCCGAGCTAAATGTGTCTGCTACATGCAATGAATTTGTAATGAGTTTGTTTTGTTAATTTTGTTGATTTTGTAAGATTAGATAAGATAAGTTTTGGTGACACTTTATTTTGAGTGGTCGTTTTTAGATGGAACAAACACTCAGTGGACTCTCAGTAATATGTCACAAACATATGAGGGTGAGGGTTAGGTTTTGGGTTGAGGTTAAGGTTGGGGTTAGGATTAGGGCCAGGGTGAGGGTTAGGTTTTGGGTAAGGTTGGTAAGGTTAGGTTTTGCGTAACGGAAGTAACATATTAACAACACATCTATTTAATGTAAGTAATGTATCAACAGAACATCTAGATATTTACTTCAGTGTATTCAGATGCTTCACTACTGCTACTTCACTGATATGTTATTGATGTGTTATTGATACTCTGTTAAGAGTTTATTAATTATCTAAGGACCATTCCAAATAAAGTGTTACCTAATTTTACTTTTCTTCCGGTTTCTTTGGAGTGATGTAAGTCTGTATTATTGATTGATTGATGTAAGGTAGACAAGTAAAAATGGAAAGATTTCCACATGTCTCTGAAAATGAGTCAGACTGAGAATTTTAGAATAAAGCTGTGTCTGATAGGCTTGTATGGACAATATGGACTGAAAGGTCTAATCAATTCAGCTAGGAAGTCTACATCATTTCTGTGAGTGCAGTCTGAAGGGTCCTTTGCAGGATAAAACAGGAATATGAAGCTGAGGGGAGACAATATTCCAGTATTCTAAAGTATGCATGCCTTATCTGACACAAGTTGCACTGTGCATACTATTTTTCTCATCTTTATTCAATGGTATGGCTTTAAAACGACAATTAATCAAGAAATAAAGGGAAGGAATCATATTAAGTTGTTTGAATATAGCAATTGTTTGGAGACAAATTGCTTTTTTAACCAGTAACCAGTAAACCCTGTATGACAGCGACACTATATTTTATTTTTTCCTATCTTTTATGTAAACAAGAAAATAGGTTTTCTGTCATGTTTACATCTGTGATGATATGCGCAGCTTCAGTGGACTCACACTGCGATGGCCGTGTCCTGCTGGTTTGTGGGATTGATCATGGCTGTAACGGCGTGTTCGTGCTCTCTGGAACAGCGGGGATTGATCTCGAGTCCTGGTGAGCGGGTCACTCTGACTAAACAGAATAAATGATGGGACTCCGCCTCAAACAGCATTGCTGTACCTTCAGGGAGCACGTTTCGTCCAGCCATGACCTTTCAGCCTCCAATCTGACCCCAAACCATGGTCAGCGGTCATCATTACTGGGGTCACTTCACTGACACCAACACAACAGGACAGATCTGGTCTCTCTGGGCACGGCTCGCGTCCGCGATCCTGATGTGCTGTAATTGCCTAGATTTTGCTTAGTGAATAATTCATTGTCTCTCTGGTTCTTTTTTCCCCTCCATCTCTCTCTATCCTCGACATAAAAGCTTCATCTTCTGCTATCTAGTTGCCTTTTTATCTATCATTTCCAAAAGCCTTGAAAGAGAGGGGAGTTGGTGGGATGGGAGGGGAGCGAGGGGGTCCTCACCCTCCCAGACCGGGGACTATTTTGCCAGACGGTCCCTTTGGCAAACGCACATTAAGTTGATTTCAATGGACCAGATGCTCCCTTCCTCTCAAAGCAATTTGGATTCATAGAGCTTTCCTGGCCTTGCTGAAGACTAGGCTCTCTGCTTTTGATTTGTAAGTGGCTCAAATCGAAGGCTCCATTCAAATGTGCGTGCATATGGAGTGGCCGTGTGCTGCAGCCTGTCAGCTCGGCGCTGTGGGTTCCTTATTTTTCCCCAGACAAAACCCCACACAGCTCTTTCAGGGAGGGCCCTAATGGATCTGAATTTGAAGAGGCTTTGGCAGGGACCTCACGCCGATTCGCACACTTTAGTCCCTCTATTTCAGAGGCCCTGTATTTTCTAATGCATTTTACATGTGACTTAAAATTTTGGGAGAGCAGAGGAAAATTAATTAGCAATTCTCTCCTGTTCAAATGATAAAATATTGGTCCGGTCATAACGGACACTACATTTACAACCTCACTGTATGAGACAGTAATGGAGTGTATTTGTACATGGGTGTTTATGGGCCTTTCTACCAAATTGGTTTAAACTGCTGTCACACAGTAAAAAAAAAAACAAAAACAAAAAAACACATCATAGATATTCACAAGGGTTACGTTACAATCTATTTAAACTGAAGGCATTAATTGAGATAGTAATTAGCTACATATGCAAAATCATCGTTTATAGGGTACTTTCTGTTGGCAGGTGGCTGTTCCAAACCCTACCCCCTACATTTAAAATTAGCCAACCTAATGATACCTTCTTTTTAATTTCTTTCATCGTAAAGTTGAAAGATTTAGATTTAAAATAGTTATATTGTTAAATAATTTCATGTCGCTACTGAAACACAAAGAGTTTTACTCCATAGGTGGAGCCTTATTTTAGCCATACCCCTGCATTTTAGAGCAGGAAGTGAGACTGCATCCCTGTCCCTCATGGCCACGTGGTGAGCAGTTAGATCCCATTGTTTTGAAATAAATGTGTCTCAAAGTATATTCTCTGCAATTAAGTGAACATTTTTGTGTTTTAATGTAAAATATTATAATTGTATACAGTGTACAACTGTTCAAAACTGTGTTTGCTACTGATGTACTGGCTAGCATTTTTGTGTTATGCTGAAGATAAGATAAAATTGCCACTTCAGAAAGATTTGAAGTTTTGGTAGTGTTATTGGTGTATTGGTGGTAAAAAATGAATATGCACTCATTTATTTTAATAAAGTAAACATAATAAAGGCAGAAGTTCACTCGAAGCAAAAGGATTTCAGTCCAAATCAGTTAACAGTCGATATGTGTTTTGAACTTTGAACCAATCTGGTTGAATGATCCGTGTAACCCTTTATAGAAGAAGGGAAAAACATACTTTGCTACACTATATATATATATATATATGTTCCCTAGCCTAGCTGCTTAGTTTCTGTACTAAACATAACTCCACACACCCCGTCTCGTCTCAAGGCTTTTTATTTTATTGTTCTGTTTTAAAACATTAGGTTATGAAAAGGTACAAATATGTACTTTTCACCTGGAAAAAATATATTTAAGGTTCACAACTGGACGTTAAAACCACTGTTGTACCTTTGAAGGTACATTTACATTGTTTGTACCTTGATGAATGAAAAATATACCTGCACAGAACCTTTATTTCTAACAGTGTAGTAACTGCTCCTTCAACAGATGGTTATAGTATATGAAGAGACTGTAAGATTGTAGTTGAGTAGAGAACTCAGAGAATTTGGGCTGTTTCTATTTTGAATAAAAAAAGTTACACAGTCTTGATATTAGAGTTACAATATTTTGCTCAGGGCTAATAAAATATTAAAATTATGAACTGTTGATGCTGTTTGCAACCCTGAAAATGAGCCAGTAAAAATAGCTTAAAAACAGCTTCCTTGAAATATATATATATATATATATTATTTATTTATTTTTTTTTATAAATGAAGCGCAAAGTTTACAGAGCAGCTTCTGGCTGAAATTTATGAGTCTGGTCTGTTTAGGTGAACTTGGGTCTCTTTTTTTCAGGATACAAGATTGCTTGTGGAGTTTACAGTGCTTCCCATATTTACTCTGTTCTGATTACATTCACAGTCAGCTCATGTGCATATAAATTCTGTAAATTGACAGTGATGAATAATATCTACACTACATCCAAGACTTTAGGTTTTGTCTATTTTGCACTGTTATTTTTCATCAGCTCTGTTCTCAATGTATGACTTCCATGCAACAAATTAATTCAAACAAGAAGGAGTTTAAATATTGATCCAAATCCCCACTTTGGTCTGCATTTATAGATCCTTGGCTTTGGGTGGGCCTTGATCGGTTGGTGCACATGTAGATGACCGTGGCTCCTCAGCTCATCAGGATTCAGATGTGCTTTTGCAGGGGAAGTGTGCATGTGCTGAGACAGATGAGATCTCAGGGTTCCCCTTCTAAGCCCTCACCTCCCTCTGGGACAACGATTCTCACTAATCTGCTGCTCGGGGGTGACGCCGCTGGGGTTTTCCTGTGGCATGTGCCATTTTTCTCCTTCTCGATATTCCAGCCATGCTGCCATACATTCGTGTAGGAATGCATATCTCCATATTGAACACTGATTTTACTGATCTGCTCAATAAATCATTGACATATTGTACTCTGCAATCAAATGATTAGGGTAGTGATAAATGGACACAGAGACATTTGACCTTTTTAGCATTTTTTGGAATGCAAGCATTTTTAAACTCTCCAAAGGCCTGATGGTAGCGATTATGCATAATGATTTTGATTTAGGGAAATCATTTACACTTATTACTAATTACACTAATTAATTAATCTGGCTCCAAAAGAGTGAAAATAGCTGAAAATTGAACTGGAAAAATTTCATATTTGTGTAAAGTCTTATGTGATACAAGACTGAGGGAAGGTTTGTGCATTTAGGCATTTTGGAATCTTCTAAAACAACACGCTTTAATACATCTCGCTGCTGTCGGGAGAAAACCTTGTATCTCCATTTTTGATGATTTTCAGTTTTTGACATAATTTGAAAATGCATGTTGACCTTTATATTGTGTATAAATTTCATGATGAATGGACCAAAAGAATTACCCAAAATGACTTGTAAAAAAGTCTGGTTCCATTGACTTACATTAAAAGTAAAGTATGGTTTTTCCTTCTCCTGTAAAGTTGCCATTTTGGAGATAGGAGGTTTTCTTCCGACAGCAGCGACATGCTCTGGTCCACTGAAGTGTCTTATGAGTGAAATGCCATCTCTATGTTATGTTATGGAGCATGTCTAAAATGTTTAGTACAGAAACTAAGCAGCTAGGCTACATTTAGAGGAAAACAAAATCACACGTGTAAATATTAGTGACAGCATTAGTGATAGTGTTGTGATTTCAAGTCAAGTTCTTCTTGTCATTCCTTAATATAATTTTTTATACATAATTGGCATAATTGGCCTCACTCTCTCCTGCTCCCCCACATCACTCAGCATGATTCTAGCCCACATGGCCAACTATTAGCTCATGTAACAGAATTAGCTGGTAGCACAGAAGGCCAAGTGTCCCCAGACAGTGACAGTATGTGTGTGTTTTTTTTTTACACCACGGTAAAATCTCAATGTGTGTCCATTTCCCAATTAACCATTATCACTATCAACTATTGCTTAAACCCTTAAATGGTCAGGGCCCACCAGCAGGCCCAAAGTTTTATTACACACTTCTTTAACCTAAGAATAGCTCAGCCAGTTTGTATTGAAGTCCCTGTAGTTCCTGAATAATAAACCTTAGTATATAATAAGCCTGGGATTTTAAGGGGTTAATAGAGCCTATTTCTATTTAGCAGCCTTCTGAGTCCTCATTTAATTAATATTGCCCCACAGTTTCTTCTTTTTCCTAGAATTTTACTGACCTGCTCCTCCAACGATGCAGCAGTTATGTTTATACATTTCACGAGGTTGTGCTTCAAATTACCTTAAGTGTATCTCCAGTGCTTTTTTTTCCCCTTTTACTTTCACCCAAAGAAATGTCGAATGTCCTGAAGCGCAGCGTGAGGCTATGCCCCTAAATGCTCTCGGTCTGGTATTAGCGCTGCAGTAATGTGCAGTCTGGAGATCTGATCGACTGCTTCTTATTTTAGGGGTCCAGAGAGGCATAGGTGTAACTACAGGCCTGTGAATGTTTTATGGCTGAGGCTTTTAAAAGAGCCTTTGGGTTTGAGCCTTTGGGTGGAAGTAATGAACATCCATGCATGATCTGGAAAGGGGATGCACTGAAAAGTGGTTGAGAGAAGGCACTCGTGGCAAACAGAGTGATTAGGCCTGCAGAGGATGCTTTGCACTGAATGTTTGACTGTTGCTTGGTATTTGATTTACTCAGCCACATCATACATCAGGGGTGACATGCAAGAACATCATGGAGCACATTCAATTTTTGTGTTAATTTATTTATTTTCGGGGGAGGGGCTGTTCTGCATTGGTTTGATAAACATGGAATTAAATGCTAATATTTATTTATAATGAATAATAATTGTTTGTCTGGGTGACAGCATGTCTAAAGGACGATATGTATGATTTCTACTATGGTGTGCCACAGGGCTCTATGCTGGGCCTTCTTTTGTATTCCTGCTGCTACTCTGTATGATGTGTAATATCAGCTTATAAAACCTTTTAGGATCTTTAAGGCTTTAAAAAGTTTAAATTATAAAACTATGAATGATATTGTGTTTCTAATAATAACTTTGGGCCTCATTCACTAATATCATCCTAAGTTTTTTCTTAAATGTGTTTTTGAGGTTCTAAGAAAAAGTCTACGTCAGATTCATGACGTGTTCTTAAACTGCAGATTTGTTCACATCTTTGTGCTCTTGAGTGTGTGTAGAATCTGTCTAAGAACAAATCCCAAATAAGAAAACACTGGTCAATGTCAGAATCTTCGTGAAAACTGCATGGGTTTTAAGTGGGTTTTAAGAAGAAATTTCCTCTTAAGAACTGGTCAATAAGGCTCATTGGCTGTAACCAATAATGAAACATTTCTAATTTTCCATCCAAATGCACATATCAAGACTAATCCTCTAGAAGGGCAAATATGATTTTTTTTCTGGATCTTATGCTGAATAAGCTTTTTTTTTAACATTTATTTCAGACAATCGAATCCAAATTTGAAGCTAGCAGATGCAGAACAGCCTCAGATATAAGAATTATCATTTGCCTGTCAGTGTTGACATTACTAATAGGTTTCTCTGGCACTTGTGACATATTAATTATGAAGTGCTAATCAAAAAATGTCCGTGTCTTTGTGTGCAGGGGCAGCTGAGCTTGTTTTAGTGTCTTCACAGTATGTTCCACATATAAAAATACAAGGGTGTTACTGAGAAAGGCCTCGTATTTAATTAGAGAAGTGAAGTCATTCCTTTCTTCATCACCATACCGTATATTCCTGCAGTTGAGAGTTCCACAAAACCATATTTTGTGGGTTCATTTCTTTTTTAGTGCATTGGGTCATGCAAAGTTAACATCTCCCCCTGCTTTTTTGTAGCCACTGTAAATATATCGCCTCGTTTACATCACTGCTTGTTTTTTCAAGATGCCTTTTTGATATAAAGTGAATTTTTATGGTGAGATACATAAAATGAAACGGTGTTGAGCCTGGCCATGTGCGACTCCACAGCGTATGAAGTTTATTGGAGCGGTTGCTGTAGAGTAACTATGTCTGGTATTTTTTTTTGCCCCAGTCCAGCCAAGTTCAGCAGCACTCGGAGAACCAATCCCAAACATTTTCACCACCATTTTTAAATGGTTTTACGGGCACGATTGGATTTATATTTGTAGCCTGGAGGCATCTAGCATACCTTTTCTGTCCTTGTCTACCTTCTGTTCATGTAAGCCTGTTTGACATATCTTCTCTTTCCTCTCTCCATCACCCCAAGGCACAGTGAACGAACGAGGCTGCCTTTGATAGGGGTGATCAAGACTGGCGTTTCCATTCCGACAGGTTTCACCAACATGAGAGGTTGGTGGGGGGTTTGTGTGGAGGGGGAGTGCAACACCTATTACCCATGAGGCTGCTGGGCTGATGGGACCCAATCTGAAAGGGGTGCGCTGGGATAGAGAAACGAACACTAGCGCTGCAGCTTGGGGCTCTTGGAGGGGGTGGGTGGGTGACTCGTAAGGATGAAAGGTATCAAACATGAAAGAGTGGAGGGGGGGAGAGGACGAGGAGTGAAAAGCAGCAGGAAAACAGAACAAAAACGACAGAAACGGTAAAGAGGTGATGGGGCTGCGGAGTGCTGACTGGAAAAGCCTTCACGAGCGCAGGAGAATGGTGAGCGACGGCAGGAAACTGAAAAGCATCAGAAAGCATAAGTGCAGCAGTCACACACACATAAGCGGGCAAGACGTGCTGATATAGGATTGTAAGTAAAGAGAGGCAGTGTTGACTGTAATTGCAGCCTTGAAATATTGCACTCATAAAGTGGTCAGTCGGACCGCTTTTTCATCAGCCGTTTTCTGAAAGATAGTTCGTCGGTAAGTGGAAACCTTATTGAGGCAAATATAAGGTTTTCTTTTTCCATTTCTCCTCCTTTCACTCTCTGTTTATTGTTGTTCTCACAAAACATATTTCTCTCCCGGCTGCGCGAAGGCCGAAAGCCCAAAGAAAACATAAAGGTAATCAAGAAAAACACAGCTTCTTTACCTAAAGCATTACCTTGTCTTGCCGTTCTGGTTCCTCACGACAAACATCAGCTTCAAGTAAAAGGAAAATAGCAGTGAGGTATCATGAATGTAAACATTATTAATCCCTAAAGATATATTTGGTGGAATTCATTGCATTGTTGACAGTACGCTCTTAAAAGCGAAGGTGCCAAAAAGGCTTCTTTGGAGCCTTAGAAGAGCCAGTTTTGGTCCCTTAAAGATCCTTTCAATGGATGGTTCCTTAAAAGGTGACAAATCGAACCTCAGTTACATCTGTTATAGACATGCATACTCACATCCTAAACCCTTAAAAAAGATTTCATCAAGGTTCTTCAAGGTTTCTTCAGTAAAGAAAATAGTTCTATATAGAACCATGAACACTCAAATAAGCTTTTGCATGATTAAGTGTTCTTTGCATAATGAAAGCGTTCTTCAGATTGATGGAGAGTGTGTTTTATGTGGTTCTATATAGAACCTTTTTTGTATTGTAACAATAGAAGAACCCTTTTGGTGCTTCATAGCACCATCAACAGCACATTTCCCCATCAATCTGAAGAGCTATTTCACGATGCAAAGAACCCTTTAATCATGCAAAGGGTTATTTCAGTGTACATCGTTCTATATAGAACCATTTCTTTCACTATAGAACCCTTAAAGAACCATCACTTTTAAGAGAATACAAAACTGCTGTAATACACTGTAAAAAACGGCTCATCAATTCAACCTAAATATATACTTTGAATGGTCAATTCTTTCAATCAAAATTCTTTTGAGTGGACTAAAATTAGCTCAATTGCTTGTTATTACATTAAGTATTTTTAGGTTGAACTGATGAGCTAATTTTTTACTGTGTAGTCTCTGGAGCAGTGGTCTCCAACTCTGGATCTGAAGATCTACCTTCCAACCACTATTAGCCACTCCTGCTCCAGCTAATCAACCTTTTGCCAAGTCTCTGATTGGCTGGATCAGATGTATTAGGACCGGAGTTGGAGACCACTGTTCTAGCGTAACATTTTACAGTTTAAATCTAGGAAATTCTGATAATGTATCTTGAAGGTGGAAGCAAATTCTGGAACTGCTTTAGGGATACATTTTTGGGAGCAGACTGCTTTTTCACTTTAGCTGGTCGATGCAGAAAGAAGGCAGATAGCTAATGTTACCATTATAGTGTTACAGCTAGGAAGCCAGATATAGCAGATGTATAGCTGTAGTAACTGTCTTCAAATCATCATTACAATGGAGAGAATGGATTACTCAAATGTCAGAAATGACTTCAAGAGGATAACAAGCTAAAAGCTAAACCTAGCAAGGTAGCTACTTGGCTATTTTGATACCTTACCTCAATTTGGCTTCTTTTCTCTGGATGAAAGGGTAAAAAACTAGTCTCTCGTATCCATTTTGTGCTGAGTAAAAGATGCTAGCTTGGTTGTTTTTGTTAGCCTATTGATCAGGTCAAGGTTAGCAGACAGGATTGGTTGACACCACCGAGATTCTCTATGGTTATAAAGTATGTGCATGCTGGGTATTGTAGTGAGAGAACACTGATGGACAAAGACATGCAAACAATATTTAAAAACAGTGAATGTGTCAAACTGATGAAGTTGAGAGATACAAAGCTGTACGCTGTAGTATACTGCATAACATGACAAATAGCATAAATTGCTAGTTTTGGGCTGCTTTAAAGAACCTCTTTTTCTTAGAACCATACTTCCAAGCCATGAACAGTACCGAGTGTATATGTGCCCCCTTTGTTTATCTCTTTGTTGTATTGTATTATGTCTATTGACTGTGATTTGCATTCAGTGTTGTTGTATATTGCATTATTATAAGTTGACATGATTTCCTTCCTTTATGAGGAACATAAATAACATCCTCATGTGTAATCACAGCAGGCCCACCATCATATTAGCAGACCCATCTTAGTTTTTGTCACATTTTGCTGAGCAGCCAGTGGTAAGGCAGCTTGTTATTGCACTGTATGATAGTGTTAGGATAATGTCTCTGGAACATTCTCCCAGCATTATCTGCAGATTTGACTTGATACATAACCAGCAATGTCAGTTTCTCATCCCCCCTCTATTTGTGTGCCATATGATGACATTTTCACCAAGCTAAAATATGTCATAATTCACAACTAATGGGCCACATATATGGACCAGGTGCTCTTATACAATGCATTATCATTTATTTATTCTCTATCTGGATTATAGGATTGGATATTGGTGAAAAGGTAAGCCTGTTACAGTTGAATTTATTGTTTGAGCAGGTTATTTCTTTCCACCCTAATCTCCTCCTGACTCTGCCCAGTTCTTACACGGATGTCTGCAGTGTTTAGTGGCTATGAGTGCCGTGAGAGGTGAGGGGAAATTCCTCTTCTACTTTATGTAATGTAGCGATACACTTTCCCAGCACTAAAGAAAATATATCCACTCAAATAACCTTAGCCAAGGAGCAGGCAAGTGGATTTTCCCCATGACAGTGTAATAGCGAGGCATTTTCCATGAAAAAAACTCTCCATAGCACTTCACAGAGCCTGGAGAAATCAGATATTTTCTATCTGACATCATGATCATCTTTGCAGTAGTGTGTACTTTCAATGCTGTTCAGTGAAGAGTTTCTGTTCAGCCGTATCGCTTTTATGAACACAGATGCAAGCTGGTCATATGGGATATATCAAAATCTTCCACAGCCTTGGAAAAAAAAAACTCTTGAGACAACTCAAAATATTAACACAACAGTAAGATCTTTGAGTTTTCTCAACAGCAGCTTTTGTAATTATCCTTACTCCTTACTAGATTTCATTTGTTTAGACAACTTTGATTTGTTTGTTTATGCAATGGTAGGCTGGCAATGAAAGATTTTTTTTTTAGAAACAGAATTTAGCCCACAGTACATGTACAACATTTGGCAGGCACTCTCAGCCAGAATGGTTTTCCAGTCTAATCGTGTTAGAAGTGAGCTAATGTAGTGTTAGGAATCTTTCCCAGGGACAATTACTGGTGCAGCGTGATGTTCTTGCCCGGACAGGAATTCAAACCCCAGGTTGGTGGGTGGATGGCAAAGCTGTTACCCAGAGTGATATACAAACTGGACCCTAAACACCAGAATGGTCGTAACTCCACTGCTATTTCTATTAAATACACACATATTTATTACATAAATTCTTGTCTTCAGCTTACAGTTGGTATGGCCTTGTCAGTAACACTGCTGCCTCCTCTCAGCAGACTGAGGTTTGATTCTCTGCTCTGGACAGACTCAAGAGTCCTTGGGCAAGGCTCCTAATGCTACCTTAGTTACCTCAGTAACAGGCTTAGATTGTCAGTAATTCTGGACTATAGTGTCTGCCAACAGCTGTAAATGTATAGGCTGTTTCCTGTTTTATTGGCAGCCTAATGTTGGGTGAATAACCCAATCTAAGTTGGTTAAATAAATGACCCTTAGTAAGGATGATTACAAAAGCAGCTGTTGGGAAAACTCAAAAACCTTAGAGTGTTGGCTTTTTTACAGCAGTGACGTTACAGCATAACCAGAGTCGTGCCTCAAAGATAAGGATGCAGCTGATATTGGAGAGACCTTCCCAGCACTGGGTATATGAAGGCTTCTCTTTGGTGTTCACTTGCGCACATTTAAGATGGTCAGAGTGGGCTGTATGGACACAACACAGCTTACTGATGTAGGCAACGTGGCACATTTAATTTGGTAACACTATTTTGAGTAGTACTTTGAAGATGAATAATAATCTCTTAATAGAGTATCAGTAACACATCAACAACATATCAGTGAAGTAGCAGTAGTGAAGCATTTGAATACTGCTGATACATGACTTACTTTAAGTAGATGTATTGTTAATGTTATTTCCATTACTCAAAACCTAACCTTACCCAACTTTACCCAAAACCTAATCCTAATCCTCACCCAGGCCCTAATCTTAAACCTAACCTTAAACTCAACCCAAAACATAATCCTAGTCTTCACCCTGGCCCATATCCTAACCATAACCTTAACCAAAACCTAATCCCAAATATAGCCTTTTTGCTCCATATGTATTTTATACAGTAGATTTTTCAGTGATCCATGTTCTTTCAGGAACCCATATATAAAACGATGTGTTACCTTGTCATGACCAACTTCTGGATAGCTTCATTTTAAATCATGCTTAAGTTGGTCCATAGGACTGTTTTGCAATATTTTTGGTTAATATTTCATACTGGGCTCACTCTCCAAGGCTAGATATTCATTTAGCTATACAAACCAGCATAACTGTGGATCCAAGACAGACCTGACATAAACCTACTCTCATCTGCATTCCATGCAGCACCTCTGTTTCTCAGCTGAGCATTCTGTGAGAGATACATTAATATACTTAATATTTTAACTATTTAACCCAACTTAAACAATAATGTAACATAAAACTCACCCTTCTTAGATACAACACTTAGATGTCTACCTTCTAATCTTCTTCATACTTCACTGCGACTGGTCCAAAGGACTTCACTAGTGTGTGATATATGTTGTGTCTCAGAGTTAAGGATGCAGCAGAAGAAGGTTGCATTTCTCAACTGTTACGTCACTGAAGGATGCCTGTTTTCATATGATCCTTCAAATGTGGCCGAGAAACGCATCCTTCATTTGTGAGAAATTGAAGGACACTGCTAGTGTATCCTGCAAGACCTGTAGTCTCCAACAATCTTTCACATATAATGCAAAACAATTTGAAAAACAGCAGAAACAGCTGCGAGTGGCTAAACGCTGCTGCACTAGAGTTTTTAAGAAATTCAATTTGTAAATTTTAGTTGTATATTTTTTCATACAAAATTTAAAGGTGACACTCATTTAAAGGTGAGTGGTCCTTTTTAGATAAAATAAACACTCAACAGCCTCTCAGTAACATATCGACAACATATTGATGATGTAGCAGCAGTGAATACATTCAGTAGATTATGAAGAGTCTTTTAATAAACTGTGTAAATAAAATTTGTTTATAATCTGCTGAATTCCATTGTTTTTCACATTGTTTGGACTGTCCAAGTTCAGATCTGTAGATGTTAATCTGAGAGGAACTGAACACATAACAAGTCTAATACAGATCATCTCCACATCCTCAACAAGCTGTAACAGACACCATTCTGTACCTGGATCTTAACTGGAAAAGGGGGGGAATCTATGTATTATTGGATTTTTCAATGAATCATTACTTGAGGATGAGGCGTTAGTATTAGCTATAAACCAGTCACTAAGTTAGTCTAGTTAGTAATATTAACCTTAATTTATAGTTGATCAATTTAACTAACATGGCATTTTTCACTTTTTGTCTTTCCATTAGATACATTAAAATAATGTAGGCTAAAAGTCAATAGCAAAGAAGGCTAAACCTCATTGTTCAATGATTATGTCTGAAAACGGCTGGGAAGCAGTCATAGCTGATTATAAGGAACATTCAAAATGTAAAAGTATGTGTCATAGGCTATTAAAAGCAATTAATTAATTCATCAGTTAATGACTTAATGACAGAAGCTCTCTGCCCCCCAGGTGAGGACAAGGTTAAGGTTGTAAAAAAAATATTGCACTGACCACTGGGCTGGAGGAAGGTGAACTTTCGACTTTAGATAAAAGTGAAAAAAAAAAGAAAGAAGGCAGAAAGAGAGAGAGAGAGAGAGAGATAGAGAGAGAGAGAAAGAGAGAGAGAGAGAGAGTTATAGAGCGACTGAGGCAGTGAGCAGTGTTGGATTGCATTGCTATTGCATCAGTCTGGGTAACGAGATGGGGAGATGCAGGCTTAGGTGCACTAATAGGTTTTGTGCAGGCTGGCTGGAGAAGAGGAAGAGGAGGAGGAGGAGGGTGAAGAAGCATTTGTCCTGGTGACATTACACAGGCCGTCTCCGTCTCTGTACCTCTGCTGCACTCTTTCACTCTTTTCCACCCTGCTAACAACCCCCACCATTCACTCCTCACCCCTCCTATTAGCCTTTTGTGTTTGGACGTGTGTTCGCTTCCTCCCTGACCTGCTCCTTTTTGCATTTTTACCCATCACCAGCTCCTGGAAATAAGACCAATTAATAGACAGTGGCAGGCATAGAGAGAGAGAGAGAGTGAGAGAGAGAGAGAGAGAGAGAGAGAGAGAGAGAGGGAGCAAAAGAGAAGGAAAAAAATCATTTCAGCCTCCTCGCACATTTGTAAACACGGCAATTGCGGATGTCAAAGCCAAATACAAATATGAGGTCACACAAAAGAGACGGGGGAGTGTGAATAGGGGGGGAATCGGCCAATGAGACTGTGCCAAGGCCACTGTGAATGCACGTTTGTCTGGGCTGAATGATGCTGCGCGCCGCCGATTTCCGAGCCACGCTTTCTTCATTTGACAAAAAGCCAGAAGCAAGGATTTGTTATTGTGAAACAGAATTACATCTCCTTTAATGGGGCAGGAAAATAGTTCAGGTCTCTCTTGTGCGAGGGTGGAGAGATGGATTGGAAGAAGAGCGCTCCGCCGCATTGTTGGTTTGTGATTTATTATTTCTCTGTCATAACAGGACACCCCTTTTCAGATCATCTCCCAGAGTCGCTCTAATCCCCAGCAACAGCAGGGGTTGCTGGAGCATTGCAACATCCTCCATCAATTAAAAACAACACCCGCTGCCCGTTCTTCATAAGCTGGCAGAAATTACGTAAACATGCACCATTAGAGTGAAAGCTGCCAGAGGCCGTGTTACAGTAAAACAGTTCGGCCTGGCCTAATCCTCCTCCGCCTCCGCCGCGGCTACTCATCCACTCTGAGACACGCGGCACTCTCTTTATGCCAGCGGTCATCAGACTGCACTGTTTTACTGTCCTTCACCAACATGGAAAGTAGAACTGCTGGGAGTGTTGTATGCTTTTCAGTGAAAAGTCAGATTTACACATTTTTCCTTTATCCCAAATCAGCCAGTACAGGTTTAGTTTTACACTGGAGCTCCAAGGCTGATGTAGCTAACAAGTAATTGAAGCTACTGTTGAAGGGAAATTCCACTATTCAAAATTTCAACACAAGTGGAGATATCATAAAGCTTCAGAGCTTTTATCATTTTTAATTAAACTTGGTGATGGATTTTGAACTTTAAAGGTTTTTTTTTCATATTTATTTACATTTTTAATGCATTTATGGTAACACTTTATTCGGAGTAATGATTAATAAACTCTTAACAGATTATTAGTAACACATCAACAACATACCAGTGAAGTGTAGCAGCAGTGAAGCTTCTGAATACATTGAAGTAAATATTAAAAAAAATCTTGAAGATGGTCTGTTGATACATTACTTACATTAAGTAGATGTTTTGTTAATATGTTACTTCCATTACACAAAACCTAACCTTACCCAGCCCTAATCCTAAACCCTAATCCTAACCCTAACCTTAACCTCAACCCAAAACCTGATAATAACCCTCATATGTTTTTGTTATGTTACTGAGAGTCTGCTGAGTGTTTGTTTCTTATAAAAGGGCCACTCAAAATAAAGTGTCACTGTATTTTTTTCATGTCTGGGAGATATTATTTGTTGGATTTTATTCTTGTATGAGGTTGAGTGTTCACACACCTGCAAGTTAATACTTTATCTGTATGTAATATGTAAGTGTTCTGTTATGCCACAATAATAATAAAGTCAATGTGAGCGTTTATGTGTGAAACGGTTCATTATAGAGAAACTCTGCTTTTCATTACAGTGATGGTGATTTGGAAGCTATCCAGAATGACCAGTCAATCTACATGAGTTTTTGTATGTAATGTTGATAATGATAAAATAGTAGTAAGTGTGAAAAAATAAGTTTTCTTTGAGTACTACTTTGTCTCTCTGCCATTAATGGCTCTTAAATATGTTCAACCATACTGTAATGCTGCATCTCAATGATGAGGCAAAATATTTGTAACTATTTCCAGTAAAACCTTTCTGTGAGGGAGTATTAAAAGTGTCAGACGTCTGGTTCCTATCACCACTATTGTGAAGATTTCTGGTTTAAGTCCAGTACAAAGTCGTATACTGTAGCATCACATCGCATGGTGTTACATCATGTAGCATCATATCATGTAGCACTGGACTGGAGTAGTGAGCACACTAATAAACATCAAACTCAAGTTCATTTTATACTCTACTCCTTTAGATTTAATTGAATAAAACTTTTCATTCATTGAGTGAATTTATCAGGTTTGGTATCAACAATCTAACTTCACAACCTGCTGTTTTCAGGTTAACGTGTAACAGATGGTGAACAATGTGGCTAGATTAGTAATACTAGCTAAGGTGAAAACAGGATGCTGTGTGATGCAGCACAAGGTGTCCAGTGTGGTGGCCTTTGTACTGCTATCTATCTAAATGTCACGCCTTGTATGGACTCTCTTAGTGTTACGGACTACATTTCCCAAGACACCTTGGGAAATCACATGACGGCGGACTTCCCTGTAGAATCGGAGTCCCTCATGGACTCCATTACCCAGGAGTCAAGCGGTGATCATGTGATCAGTGACGATCAGCCTCGCACCTATCAGCGCTCTCGGTCACCAGAATATTGAATAGTTTCACCTGTGTGTTTGTCATATGACTAGTTTAGTGTAGTATATAAGCCTGGGCTTTAGAAAGGCTTCTTTGCGAGGTATTGCTTCATTATTGAACTTGCTGAGCGGTTCTTCTGTTTTGACCTACTCTGTTTATTGACTCCAATCTTGTTTCCTCGACTCTGTTTTTGCCTAACCCTTTTGTACCTTTGTTGGATTTTTGGATTTTTGATTCTGAACCTTTTTGCCTGCATTTTCGACTCTTTTGTCTTGCCCTCTGGATTTTGTTTGCCTGGTGTTATGATCACATTCGTGATCATATATCGCTTCCTGGTTTTGACCCACGTTTGTACTTTGCCTACGACTCTGCCTGGTGTAAATAAAGCCTGTCTTCTCATTTTAAACCGCACCCGTCTGAACTTCGCTGAATGGTTACACTAAACATGTACAAAAGAACAGGCCAAATTTTGGCTTTAAGATGGCTGCTACTACTGTTTTGGTGACACCCTTTTGTCCATTTTTTATATAGCCAAATAATAGCATGTTGCATTTGACAACTTGATGCATTTGAGGCAAGTGTGTCATGTTTTAGATATGTAATTTAGCTGGCATTATGTATTAGCTCCATTAGCCTTGTAGCTCCAAAGAAGCATGGTTGAAACACTGTACATTTCTGCACTGATAGACCACATTTGGAGTAACATTATGTAAATTAGACATTTTACCCTTTTATTATTCTTTTAAAATGTTACTGTTAACTTTCTCTGCAACAATGATTTCCATTCTTTTAAAGCCCCTCCCCATAGATGACCATCCCCAGAACTGTATTACTGTCATACTCATGAAGACACTTGAAGCTGAATTGTCTTACCACTCCTGTCAACACTGAGCTCTTTCCTGTATGCTTTCCCAGAGCGCAGCACTCTGTCTTACTTTTATGCAGCTCATATGCCTTCCTGACAAAATGGCACCTCTTCGATTGCTTTCTTTCTCACCAAAGAGAAAGAGAGAATCAATAATCAAAGTCCTCTTGACTCTGAGCCTGAAGGCTATGGCGCTCTCTCTCTCTCTCTACCTCCCTCTCTGAACTTCAGGATCACTCAGGGCTCACAAAAGGCATCTGTAATGTGCTCCATGATGGGAACAGAGCGCATGTTATCTGCCTTCATTGATCCCACCCACAGCTTTTCCTTTAGAAGGCTAATGCAAAGCTGCAAGTTGCATAAATTTAAACTTATATCTAAGAAACCTGCCTCTCTCTTAAGTAGACACTTTAGACGTAAGTGAAACAATTGTTTCATAAAACAATAAGGCGCAGTTCAGCTAATGTTTTTCATGGATTTCATGGAGGTTGATGTAATGCAGTCAGCTAGGCTAATTCAGTTAGCGTCATGCTAAATAGAGGTAAATTGGCCTGACTGGACTGGAGCATGAGGCAGTGAACAGCTAAGTGGACTTGTTCTTTGTCCCACTGTGGTCAAAGACCAGCAGCAGTCCAAGCCCAAGTGAAGCCACTGGATCAGAATAAATGTTATGCTAAAGTTCTCCATTCCCATGATGTCATTTGGAGGGCCTAAAATCCCTCACTTTTTTAAATAAAAGAGTTTGATGTAGTATGTAAACACTGTTACAAACAATTTTCAAAATGTACAATTCATTCCCCAGTTCATACAGTATACATACACAAAACAGGCTATTTTGAGTTCATTGTTACATGCAGTCGTATGCAAACGTTTGGGCACCCCTGGTCAAATTACACATTTCATTGATCTTCTAAGTGAAAAAAAAATAACCTCTTAAATGACCAAGACCCACCAGTGGGTCCAAAGTTTAACACTATAACTTGACTTATTCAGTCAGTTTGCATGGTAGCCCATGTAGTTACTGAATAATAGCACTTATAATAAGAGTTAGCTGGTATTTTAGGGGGTTAACGCATCCAGAAAACACACTTCAAAAAGGCATTGTAGAACACAATTACTATTATTTTGCTGGAAAATAATAAAACATGAAACGTAAAAGGTGCAGTCACTTTTTTATTTATTTCCCCCCAGCATGTTATGCATTAAAATGTACAGAAGTGTCTTCTCTGTAGGGCACATATTGACTTATTTTCACTTTGAAAATCAGCAAACTTTGACTGGGACACCCAAACATTTGCATATTACTGGACATGTTGACCTATCCAACCTATAGCAGTCCTGCCCATTCACATGTTCATATTCAAAATGTTAGAAAATGGCCATGTAAAAATTATTTTACAATATATATATATATATATATACACACACATACATACTATTTCATTTTTTATACTTTTTTTCAGTTTCATGTTACAGGTTTACAGTTTATTACATGTTTTGTTGATTTTATAAGTAAAAAAAACAAAATACACCCTCTACAGAGAACACATTCCTATTTATTTATTTCCATTTTGTTTGATTGATTTAATAAATAAATAAATAAATAAATAAATAAATAATCTGTGTTATGGAGTTATGGCACTTTGTATATTTTATGTATTTATTTATTTATTTTCTTATCTTAACTCAGCAAATAAATAGAAATATTGCACTAAAAGATTTAGAAAACAAGCCTTATTTAAGTGTCTTCTCTGTAGAGGATGTCTTAACTTATTATTACATAGAAAGTCAACAAAACATGTCATTTGACCAGAGGTGTTCAAACTTATGTGTGACTCTCCATTGAAGTAGAACAGTCTGGTCTCTTATGACTGGAAATAACTACCAGGGTGTGTTGCCAAGATGGACATTGAGGGGTCAGACTTACTGATAGGGCTTTGACATGACATGGAATATTGTCTCCTTAAGAGAGTAATAACTCATCACTGAAAATCATTTTTATCGCAGGTTTAAGACTAATGTTGGTCCCAGAAACTGTCCCACAGTGTGATTATGTTGTCACTTTCATGTTTTATGTTAAGGCAGATTGGAAGTAAAGGCTTTTTTCCTAGTCGCGCATGACATCTTGTCAGATTCCCTGGAAGTCTCTTACTGCTGTATCCACCAGGCTCTAAATGCCTAAGTGTTTGATGAGAGGTGTCTGTCATGCACCCAAATGCACTTGGGTCTGTGACCTTTGTCTGTGTCCAGGGCAAAAGGGCAGTCTGATCTGAACATTACTATTCCAAACGTCTCCTCACTGCCATTTGATCAAATGCATGTCCATTTAGGGATGCAGCCCTGGGGCTTTGTGTCAAAATGTCAGCTCCTTATCTGTTTGGAGACCACCGTGTGCCAATACTAGCCATATTTATCCCACATTAGTGAAAAGGACATTACATTCCCTCACTGCTGATTTGTATGCATCACCTCATCTTTTTAACCTTAACGGAAGAGAACAGTAAAAATCTAAATTGACACTTTGCCCCATCCTGAACGTAACTGATTAGACAAGACATGTTTGGTGCTCAAAGTTTGCTACTTCAATGGAGCTGGAAGGCTAATATAGCTAGCAGCTAATGTAAATATCTGTGTGCTAACTGCATGCCTAAATCATCACACACATGCATCAAACTGTGTCAAGTTGTTAATTAATCTCAAATAGACTTCTGGCTGTGTCAAACAAGGGGAGGCAGGATGCATGCGACGGCAGAGGTTTATTGTGGGAAATCCAATCAGAATCCCTGTTAACATTCCAGAGTCAGGAACAATATATATATTTGAGACAAACTTGGAAATACAAAGGCTAAAGCAAAACAAAATCAACACTGGGAGAATCCAGGACACAAACTATGAGCCCATGGAAAATAAAGCTTAGAGTTTAGCTAAACACATCAAATCAGAACAGAATGCAACAGAGACTTCACAGCTAAGGCTACATTCACATTACAGGCCTCATTTACTCAGATCTGAATATTTCGACTTGATGGTTCACATGACCTCTGATCTGACCATTGTCACAAATCAGATACTCTACATGGCCAAAAGTATATGGACACATGATCATCACACCCATATGAGCTTGTTGGACATCCCATTCTAAAACCATGGGGATTAGCATGAAGTTGCCCCCCCTTTGTGACTGCAACAGCTTCCACTCTTCTGGGAAGGATTTTGGAGTGTGTCTGTGAGAATTTGGGCTTGTCCAGTCAAAAAAGCATTTGTGAGGTCAGGCACTGATGGTGGAAGAGAAGGCCTGCCTCATTCCAATGATGTCCAAATTTGTGTCAAGATTT